>NC_092709.1:181256604-181561423 GCF_047496885.1 Scyliorhinus torazame | reverse complement strand
GTTGAATATACTTGGATCGGAAAAGGCATATCCTCATGAAAAATAAAAAAAACGTGATTGTGACCAACTGAGAAGGTTGAAAAGAGCGGAGCTAGTTCGCCCCCTTCTCACCTGGTCATAACAGCTTGAATCAGTACTGCTCCAAAGAAACACCCACTTCTAACCTTTCTGGTGGCCATCATGCCATGCATCATAATATCCTGAGAAAATTTTATATTATTGAGAATAATACTTTTCTTCCTGGTTCCTAATTTAAGTTCAGTATTCTCTTGTACACTGACGTTTGGTGCTAACATGCATTTGTGTCATTGTATATGGCAGGAATGAATATGGTGAAAATGCAGTTTGGTGATAATACAAAGAAAACAGTTGAGACGCAAGTGCAGTTTTTTATGCAGTTATATTTCGCGTTCTTATGCCACACCAGTGGTATGTTTGTTCTAATGAGGCTGTTCAAATACATTCCAGATCTACATTTTTTTTTAATATATAATTTTTTGCTGCATGGAATGGAGAAATTCAGGCGTCTTATCCAAAAGCTTTGGAAAAGAAGAGGAATGAATACAGCTGCAGTTTATCTAAAGTTCACTCAAATCTAATAAGTCAATATATCTGATCATCTGACAAGACTTTGTTCGGTCCACTTGAAATCCAGTGCGTGAGAATATTAGCATGCTTGCTTTAGGCTAGTAGCAATAAGATTTGTGAAGTAGCCTCCAGTGCCTTATTATTACAGATTCTAATGCTGTTCTTCTTGTTTGCTTCAGGGTAAGCTCTACTTTTGAGATGTATTTGCTGTCAGAACGTGTCTTCTCCTTTGGAACTGATAATGTCGAAATTCTAAAAGACTGGACCAGGGCAATTTCCAAGGTGAAAAATAATTTTGAAATATATTTTATGTGTTGAAAGTGCCCAAAGCTTTTTAGATATCATGGGAATTTACTTTTTTGCTCCTGAGCCCTGTGGGTTTTACATGTTACTACGTTTGGCCAATATGCTTCTGGCTCCCAACAATCCCTTTAAAGTGATGTAGTAAAATAGTTGAGTCCATATATAATGAAAATAATGGCATCTGCAGTTTAAGAGAGTTTTATTTAAAATTAAATTGAATTCAACCTATGGCAATAATATTATAATCCATGTAATAAAATTTATTAACTAGAACGGTGTAAAACTGTGTGACATCCTGCCTTTTCTAACAGGGTTTTATTTGTAACTCAGTAATGTAACATTAAGTGCTCTCAGTCACAATGCAGAAACTGCAAACCTTGAGCCCCAAGACCTCCTGACATTTTAATCTGCTGCCTCAGTTGTGATGGGGAGACATCAGTTACCAATAACCTGGAGCACTGTAAGATGATTGAATTTGCTTCGAAGATAGGCTACAAAGGAAACCTGGGAAGAACAGTTAACCTATTTTTACATAAAAATCACCTCTTGCCCCGAAAGAAGATGATTTGAGAAGTATGTTTTACCAGCTTTACTAATTTTAACATCTTGTGCTTATAGATTGACATTTGTAGACAGATATATTGCATATGTATGACAGTCCTCTGTCCACCATAGTAAATGCAATAAAATGGTGGACATAAATGTCACCTGATTACATTATGTGTCTGCTGACCCCCACCCCCCATTTCAGAGACACCCACCCCCATTTCAGAGACCCCCACCACCATTTCAGAGACCCCCACCACCATTTCAGAGACCCCCGCCCTCCATTTCAGAGACCCCCACCCCACACTTCAGAAACCCCCCTTATCAGAGCCCCCCCATGTCAGTGACCCCCCCATATCAGAGCCCCCCCATGTCAGTGACCCCCCATAGCGGAGGCCCCCCCATAGCGGAGGCCCCCCCATAGCGGAGGCCCCCCCATAGCAGAGGCCCCCCCATAGCAGAGGCCCCCCCATAGCAGAGGCCCCCCCATAGCAGAGGCCCCCCCATAGCAGAGGCCCCCCCATAGCAGAGGCCCCCCCATAGCAGAGGCCCCCCCATAGCAGAGGCCCCCCATAGCAGAGGCCCCCCCATAGCAGAGGCCCCCCCATAGCAGAGGCCCCCCCATAGCAGAGGCCCCCCCATAGCAGAGGCCCCCCCATAGCAGAGGCCCCCCCCATAGCAGAGCCCCCCCCATAGCAGAGGCCCCCCCCATAGCAGAGGCCCCCCCCATAGCAGAGGCCCCCCCCATAGCAGAGGCCCCCCCCATAGCAGAGGCCCCCCCCATAGCAGAGGCCCCCCCCATAGCAGAGGCCCCCCCCATAGCAGAGGCCCCCCCCATAGCAGAGGCCCCCCCCATAGCAGAGGCCCCCCCCATAGCAGAGGCCCCCACAATAGCAGAGGCCCCCCCCATAGCAGAGGCCCCCCCCATAGCAGAGGCCCCCACAATAGCAGAGGCCCCCCCCATAGCAGAGGCCCCCCCCATAGCAGAGGCCCCCCCATAGCAGAGGCCCCCCCCATAGCAGAGGCCCCCCCCATAGCAGAGGCCCCCCCATAGCAGAGGCCCCCCCCATAGCAGAGGCCCCCCCCATAGCAGAGGCCCCCCCCATAGCAGAGGCCCCCCCCATAGCAGAGGCCCCCCCCATAGCAGAGGCCCCCCCCATAGCAGAGGCCCCCCCCATAGCAGAGGCCCCCCCCATAGCAGAGGCCCCCCCCATAGCAGAGCCCCCCCCATAGCAGAGGCCCCCCCCATAGCAGAGCCCCCCCCCATAGCAGAGGCCCCCCCATAGCAGAGGCCCCCCCCATAGCAGAGGCCCCCCCCATAGCAGAGGCCCCCCCCATAGCAGAGGCCCCCCCCATAGCAGAGCCCCCCCCCATAGCAGAGGCCCCCCCATAGCAGAGGCCCCCCCCATAGCAGAGGCCCCCCCATAGCAGAGGCCCCCCCCATAGCAGAGGCCCCCCCCATAGCAGAGGCCCCCCCCATAGCAGAGGCCCCCCCCATAGCAGAGGCCCCCCCATAGCAGAGGCCCCCCCCATAGCAGAGGCCCCCCCCCATAGCAGAGGCCCCCCCATAGCAGAGCCCCCCCCCATAGCAGAGGCCCCCCCATAGCAGAGGCCCCCCCCATAGCAGAGGCCCCCCCCATAGCAGAGGCCCCCCCCATAGCAGAGGCCCCCCCCATAGCAGAGGCCCCCCCCATAGCAGAGGCCCCCCCCATAGCAGAGGCCCCCCCCATAGCAGAGCCCCCCCCATAGCAGAGCCCCCCCCCATAGCAGAGGCCCCCCCCATAGCAGAGGCCCCCCCCATAGCAGAGGCCCCCCCCATAGCAGAGGCCCCCCCCATAGCAGAGGCCCCCCCCATAGCAGAGGCCCCCCCCATAGCAGAGGCCCCCCCCATAGCAGAGCCCCCCCCATAGCAGAGCCCCCCCCCATAGCAGAGGCCCCCCCCATAGCAGAGGCCCCCCCCATAGCAGAGGCCCCCCCCATAGCAGAGGCCCCCCCCATAGCAGAGGCCCCCCCCATAGCAGAGGCCCCCCCCATAGCAGAGGCCCCCCCCATAGCAGAGGCCCCCCCATATCTGAGATGCCCCCCCATATCAGAAACACTGCCCATGTCAGAGACCCCGCCCATGTCAGAGACCCCGCCCATGTCAGAGACCCCGCCCATGTCAGAGACCCCGCCCATGTCAGAGACCCCGCCCATGTCAGAGACCCCCCCCTTCTAACTTCATTGACTTTCTGATGAGGTAATGTGGTTGATGTGCACATGGACTTCCAAATGGTGGGCAGGATTCTCCGTTGAGCGACTACATCCTTCCGCCAAAGTAGAATTGCTCCTGGTTTATGCAAGGAGCGGGCATCCAGGAGCCATTCACTCACCCTTGCCATGCTAATTTGTGTATGGCGGGGAGCTCCCGGGATTCTGTTTCAAATCCTGCTTTCGAGCCGCCATTTTGTTCAGGGGCCCCAATACCGAGGTCCGACGGCTGGTCACCCTCCCCCCCTCCCATAATGCAAATTCTTCTATGATTTGGACAGGTCATCACGATGCCAAAAGCAGTTAAGTGCTTTCTGATGAAAAAATGAGGAAGTGAAAGCATTTATCGCCTCGAACTTAATAAACATTGTAGTTAGTTTCACTGCAGGGTACTGGAGATGCATTTAAGCGAGAAGGGAAATGAAAATAAACAATCTAGTCAGTTAGTTAAACAGGATTTGCCTTTAAAAATGGAGGCTGGTTTTCCTTAATTATACCACATTTGTCCAAATGACTGTTCCTTTTATCCCATATTCTAAAAGCTTTTCCATCACTATAGACCAAGCTGACTGGCATGGGTTGATGAATTTATCCTTTCTTGATGAACGGTGTAACAAAACTAAGTGGGAATGTAAGTTGTGAGGAGAACACAAGGTAGCTTCAATGGGATTTGGACAGACAAAATGAATGGGCAAGAACATGGCAGTTGGAATAGAATTTGAATACGTTTGAAGTTATCCACGTTGGTAGAAAACCTAAAAGTCTGAGTGTTTATTAAATCATGAGAGATTGGAAAGTGTTGATATCCAAAGCAACCTGGATGTCCTTGTTCATGAGTCACTAAAAGTGAACATGTAGGTGCAGCAAATGTATGTTCATCTTTGCAGGGGTATTTGATTACAGGAATAAGGATGTTTTGCTGCAATTTGATAGTCTTGGTGAGACTGCACCTGGAGTATTTTGTACAGTTTTGGTCGTCTTATTGAAGGAAAAATAAACTTACAATAGAGGGGGTGCAATGTAGGTTCACCAGACTAATCCCTGTAGAATGAGAGGTGATCTCATTGAACTTGCAAAGGTGTGAGAGGGTGGATGGGATGTTTCCCCTGGCTGGTGAGTCCAGAAACAGTCTCAGAATAAAGGGCAGGCTATATAAGACTGAGATGTGGAGGAATTTCTTCACTCAGCAGATGTTGATTCTTTGGAATTATCTATCCCAGACGGCTATGGAAGCTCATCATTAAGCCTCTTCAAAACAGAAATCAATACATTTCTGGATACGAATGACATCAGGGGATCTGGGGATAGTGGGTTAAAAATGGCGTAAAGTTAAACCATTAGCTATGATCTGTTTGAATGTGGAGCAGGCTTGAGGGCTGAATGGTCCACCCCTGTCCTATGTTCCTATTTAAAAATCGCCAGTCTTCTGGGATAACCTGCATATCTAAGGAGAATTGGGAGATTATGGCCAGTATCACATTTAGTCCCTCAATATCCTAGGGTACATCCCATCCTGTCCTCGATTTATCAACTTTGCATTGAGTCAGTCTTTCTAATATTGCCTCTGTGTCAATTTTTAGCCAGCTCAGTGTCCCAACTACCCTCTCGTTTGCAATGGCTTTTGAAGCATCTTCTTCTTGGATAAAGATGGATGGAAAGTAGTCACTTAGTGCTTCAGCCTTGCCTCCATGTGCAGATCCCCTTTTGTCCCGATTCAGCCCCACCCCTTTATCATTTACTATAAATACGACCATAGAAAATGATTAGCTGTTTCTTTTATCTCAGCTGCTAATCTCTTTTCATGCTCGCTTTGCCTTACATTTCTTCTTTTCATTTTCTTCATTGCTCCTCTAAACTTTCCATATTCAGCCTTGTCCTCACTTACTTATCCATCTAACAGCTGTCATCTGTACCCTTTTTTTCTGCTTCATCTACCTCTCTATCACTTTCTTCTCCCAGGCACCTCCTATTTTGTTTACCCCATCATGGGATTGCACCTTGATCATTCCTTAACTAACTCTTCTTAAAGGCAACGCATTGTTCCATTATAATTTTGCCTGCCAAACCTAGTTGCCGATTTACTGGGACAAATGAGTTCTCACGTCATCAAAATTGTACATGTGGAAAAACCAAGATAAAGTTTGATACAACACAACTACAGAATGTGATTTGGTGGAGTACAGAGCAGGAACTATTACTGATAAATACACATTTTGATCTCTATATTAAAAGTATGAAAAGCATTTTTGTGAGGCCGGTCAGTTAAGTTAGATGTGTGAGGTAAGCAGCATGTAATCGTATGTTGACTTTCTCTGTTCAAAAATGCAATTGTCATCTTCTGCAACTTTAAAGCTTTCGGGTTGATTTATGTTTTCTAGTTTATTATACCTGCAATGGTAGAAACCCTGTCCAAGAGAGACTATGAACTGATTGGACGGCTCTACTACAAAGATGTGCACAACCTAGGACACTGGAAAGCGGGCTGGTTTGCATTAGAGAAATCACAACTCTGGTTTTATCCTGAGCAGAACATTGCTGAAGAGGATTCAGTCCATTTAAAGAGGCTGCAAGAACTTAGTAAGACTTCAGTACATTGCATTTACTACAACACAGAAGGAGGCCACTCGACATGATGTGTCTGTATTGTCGCTTTGATAGAGCAATCCAATTGGTCCCACTGCACTGTTGTTTCTCCACAGCCCTGCACGTTTTTCTTTGTCAGGCATACACCTGATTCCCTTTTGAATGTTGCCATAGAATCTGCTTTCACCACCAGCTCAGGAAGTGCATTCCAGCAATAAAGACTGTAGGCGTGGTTTAACGGCTGCATGGCCCCCGATTCAGGTCACGATGCGCCAGGTAAATACCTGGCTCGCTATGCCTCGCAAGATCTCATTAGATCTCACGGGGGGAGGGAGGGGGTGCCCTGCCCTGCCCTTATGAGGTGGGGTGCGGTGGCTCGAGGACCTCTTTATAATTGAGTTGGGGCACTGGGGGTGCCCGGAGGCTGTGGAAGGGGGTCTAAAGCCCTGATCTCTTTCTGCACTGGTGAGAGGAGCTCATTAGTTCAGGAAGTAGACTGAGTGCGGCTTCAGTGAAGGTGTTGCTTGCTGAGGCCCCAAATGACGCAGAGTCCCGTTTGATAGTGGGATAGTGGGATCCCCAACTAAAAGCACCCGACATGGGACTCTGTTTCCTATCCATTGTATTGCACCCTGTATTTAAAACACAATCTTCTCATTTCTCTCCGGTTCTTTTACCAATTATCTTAAATCTATTTCCTCCATTTACCGACCCTCCTGTCAATGGAAACAGTTTCTTCCCATTTACTGTATAAAAGCCTATCACAATTTTGAACATCTTAGCCAAATCTTCCCTTGATCTTCTCCGTTCTGAGGGGAACACTCCCTGAGTCTCCACTCTCTTTACACAAACAGTAATTTGCTTTCAGGTTGTTGAAGTACTGCTATTAAGATTTCATTTCTAAAACTAGACACTCACGTGCTGTTTTGGCCAGGTAGAGTTGGAAACGCACCCACTGACAATCCAACAAGCAATTGAACCAATTAAGGGACCAATTGAACGCAATTTTACATGGCTCATCTGCATTTACGGTTAGCGGGTCGGCTGACTGGCCAGGCAGCCTTTACGTTGGAGCTTCAACCTCAAACCAGGATAGGACCAAATGTCAGAGCAGATATAACATTTAAAAAGTTGTGGGTCTGAGGTTTGTGTTTGATTGTGCTGCCCAGACACTCTTTGCTGCTTCTCCATTACAATTTACAGTTCTTCCGCTCGCTGAGACAGCTCCCTCGGAGGGAGCACGTTAGAAGCACCAGCCCGCACCCTACCTTTTCTCCGCACCTGCTCTCTTCCTGCCTTCCCAGGAAGCGCGGACCTTTCCCAGAGTGTGTTTCACGTGGCTGCTTGTTCATTGGCCAGCCATTGTGAAATTGCATCATGGAGCCAATTGAGGAGGGAAGCATGTTGCCCGTCTCCGTTCCGGGCTCTCCGAGTCCGCGTGTCTGACTGGCGAAATTTTGTTTAAATTTTTTCCAATCAAGGGCAATATAGCGTGGCCAATCCACCTACCCTGCACATCATTGGTTTGTGGCAGTGAGACACAGGCACATTAGGGGGAGAATGTGCAAACTCCACACCGACAGTGACCCAGGACCGGGATTGAACCGGGGTCTTCAGTGCCGGAGGGCAGCAGTGCAACCACTACGCCACCATGCCACCCGACTGGCAAAACATTCAAGACTCTGTTTCAGTTTTGGATGAAAATATATTTTATGGAATGTTCAACTTTGAAACTGAAGCATTTGAAATTGATTTAATTATCTTCGCAAAATTGGGTTATTTTGAAAAAGTGGTTCAGAATTGTTAATGGGTATTGTGGCTGACCTTGAACTACTCAGTGAATGTATAATTGCTCAGGAAAGGTAGACTGAAGATTCGGACTCATTATACATTTGCTGAGCATTAGTGTTAATTCATACTAGGTTTTTAAATATCGACAAATGTAACTTTTCCTTTTTTATTTGCCAGAGTTTGATATTCTTCAAATAAGAAGGCGAGAACTTATATTTATATTAACTTTTTTGTCCGCACAGAATTCTTAAAACACTATAAAGCCAATTAATACATTTTAAAATTGTTTGCTGAGTAAACAAAGCGGACAATTTGCATGCATAATCCCATAAACTACAATAAAATAAAGGCTAGGCACTGTTTTGATGATGAAAGTTGAGTGATATCTGTTGACATTGAAGTGTTAATCTATATAATGTACCACAAGTGTGGACTAGCCTTTTGATTCAACGGCAACGGTTCTCCAGAAAGATTTCTAAGTGTGGTAGCGAGCAGGACCTGCCACGAGCTCCTCGACACTCGGCCCAGCGAGGCCCGCACTGTTAGTCAACGTTAATTGATCTACTTAATGAGGCCCCATGGGCTTTTTGTCACAAATTATGATCGCCAGCCGAGGACCATGCTCGCCAGCCCCACCCCCCCACCCCCCAAACAGGATCAAGCAGCAGTTAAACAGCTCTTGTACAACCAATCCCTGTCAGCTCACGACCATGGCACCGAGAAGACCGGCCCCAAGATTTGGCGATCTTGGCCAGGCTCCTATATGCGGTGGAGGTCAGGAGGGATGTCCTGTTCCCCCTAGGGTCCCGGAGCGTGAGCCACAAGGCAGCTGGTGCTGCCTGGGATGAGGTGGTGGCGGCTGTAAGCTCTGGGAGTGCGAACAGGAGGACTGGCCTCCAGTGCCGTGAAATGGTCAATGACATCAGGTGGAGGCAGGAATACCCAGGCGAGACAGCAGTCGGAGGTCTGCTGGATCCAGGGTGCACTGAGTCCCAGACTGATGCTGAGCCTCTGGTACAGGGTTACCCGGAGTTGATGGAGACATTAAGGTGCAATCAGGACATTCGGGAGAGATGTCAGTGACACTCCAGCAGGTCCACAGTCGATTGGAGGAGTCCCTGAGGCTACGTCGCAGGAGATGTCACCGGCAATGCATGGAACCGAAGCCAACACTGCTATGGTAGCTAGTGGAGAGCCTGGTGCGTGACGTCGGTATCATGAGTGAAGGTGTCCAAGGCGTTGCGCTTTTGGTGACGGCCATGGCTGAGGTTTCTTGGCTGACTGTCTGAAGAGCTGGGGGATGTTACTCAGTACCAGGCTGACCTTCATGAGGTGCTGAGGGAGATGACCCGCTCTCAGATGGAAATGGCCGACGTGCTGCGAAGATTGTCCCAGTCGCAGGTGGTCATGGTCGAGGCTCTGCAGAGCGTGGCCCAATCACTGAGGAGCATCGCCGAGGGTGTTGACAACTTGGTGCAGACATTGGGGAGTCACCAGTGCTGGTAGAGCCAGATGACACAGGCAGCCGGGCATCGAACCAGCTGTCCTTCAATCCCAAGGTGAACCCGAGGGTCCGATGGGCACCGAGCAGGAGGAGGGGGCACTGTGTGCCAACCCGCACCCATCCCATGGAGGTCCCCTGAGTTCCACCTCTCTGATGAGGCCTCGGCTTGAGACCAGCACATGGGACAAGGAAGCACGGTTGTGCATGTGCCGTCGAAAAGTGCTCCGGGGTCCTCTGGCCCCTGAGCCCCCACAGGATGCCTGCCAGGAGCATCAATGGCCAAGAGATGAGGTTTGTCGCTGGATGCCTCCACCTCAGATGTTCATCCTGGGGCGACACCTAGATGTAGCAGTGAAGCTAGGAAGGCAAAGCACATCAAAGATCACTGAAGGCACTGGGCGAAGGGGGAAAGGGCGGGCGGCAGGTAGGGGGTGGTGGGGGGCGAAGGGGTGATGGGAAGAGTGGAGCGGCACCATTGGTAGAGTGGGGAATTGTATGACAACTGTGACATTTGGCACAACCAGTATAACACTCTGCCACTTTCATCCGCAATGCGGGCCGACCTCCGAACCCGTGACCTATCTCTGAGGCATCATCCCCTCCCTGGGCACACCATATGGAGGTTATGGGTGTGAGCGAGCACTCAGCAGACAGGCAGGGGTCAGACTGGCATAGATTTAGGGGCACTGGCACTCAGCTCTCTGTAGATTATCATCACTCTCCCTGTCCTGACTCCATCCCAGCACCCTGGAGTGATGTTGCACAGACACTGGGGGAGTGAGGGATGAGGAAGGTATCGATGACTGAGCAGGTCACATCATATGTGAAGCAGGTGCGTATGATGACCTCCCCGCCCTCTGAGCTTGCCGGATCCTCTCTGCTGCAGCCTGTCCTGCAGCTTCCACCTGGTCCTCCTGTTCCTCCCTGGGATCGTCCTCCAGCCCCTGCTTGTCCTGCGCCGCCTCTTCATCTTCATCCTGCTCCTTCTCCTCGGAGATGGCTACATGCTCCTCATCCCCAACCTCCAGCACATCACCCCGCTGCAGCGGCAGGTTGTGGAAGACACAGCAAACCAGCACAAAGCGGGCAACCTTGTGGGGGATGGATTGCAGGGCACCCCTGTAGTGGTCGAGGCACCGAAACCGCATTTGGAGCAGACCGATGCACCACTCAATGATAGCCTGAGCGGCCATATGGACCTCGTTGTATCGGGTTTCCACTTCGGTCTCTGGCCTTCATACTTCACCACCAGGGCATGGACCTGGCGAAGAGGAGAGTCGGGTTCAATCGGGTGAAGGCTGCCCTCCTAAGAAGCGGGTGAAGTTTGGGATGTTGTACCCAGCCCGCCTCTGGGTGACTTATAACGGCCAAGAACACTATTTTCAGACACCAGAAGAGGCAATGGAGTTTTATTAGAGACAATAGACTGACAGGAGAAGGTGGACATTGAACTGTGGAGGAGGAGTGAGGAAATATTTGCTCTTTTGGCCTTTTTTTTTGCTGTTTGTATGTTGGCTGTTGGAGAGCTTCTCTTCTTTGAGATATTTTGTTGGGTTCGGTGACGGGATATTTGGGGAGCAGAATGCACCTCTTTTTCTTGTTCAATTGTTGTTTGTCCTATGGAGTTATGCAAGCGGGTGGGGAGGGGAATCAGTGGGGGGTAGGAGGCTTTGGGGCCTTCGGCGGAGCTGTCAGGCTAGCTGGGCGGGCTAGTTCACGGGAGCACTGTGGAGGGTGGCCATGGCCAGGTGGTTAGCATAGTAGAGGGAGATGGGATTGTTGTTTGGATCAGGGATGGGAGGGGGCTGCTGACAAAGGTCTGGTTGCTGTGGCGCAGCATGAAAAGGAACGGCGACGGTGGGGTTCAAGGGTGGCCACTGAAGGGTCACGTGACACGGGCCAGGGACTGGCCAAGAAAGGATATGGTTGATCAGCAGGGGAGGAGGGCGGGAGAGTGCTGAATGGCCAGTCAAACGGTCACATGTTTTTGCGTACTTGGGGAGCTTGAAGGCGGATGTAGCCTTTTGCAAGAAACACACTTGAAGATTGGGGATCAGATTAGGCTAAGGAAAGGGTGGGTCGGGCAAGTCTTCCATTCGGGGTTAGACATTAAGATGAGGGCGGTGACGGTGTTGATAAATAAATGGGTGGTGTTTGAGGTGGGGAACATTGTGGCAGATTCAGAAGGGAGGTTCACTGTGGTGAGTGGGAAGCTGGAGCTGATACCGGTGGTTTTAGTTAATGTTTATGCCCCAAACTGGGATGATGTGGAGTTCAGAGGCGGGTGTTGGGGAAGATCCCGGACCTGGGCTCGCACCAGTTGATCATGAGGGAGGACTTTAACACGGTGATGGAACCAGGTTTGGGCCGGTCGAGCCCAAGGTCAGGGAGGGTGTCGGCAGTGGCGCAGGAGCTGAAGGGGTTCATGGAGCACAAGTGGGGGGGTGGATCCTTGGAGGTTTGGGAAGCCGAGGGTGAAGGAGTTCTCATACTTCTCCCATGTGCACAGGGTGTACTGTCGGATTGATATTTTTTGTGGTGGACAAGTCGCTGCTGGTGGAGACGTCGACCCGGGGTATTCGGCGATTGTGCTTTCAGACCACGAATAGCACTGGGTGGACTTGCAAGTGGACCGGGGCAGGGACCCAGCGCCTCCAGTGGAGACTGGACGTAGGGTTGTTAGCGGATGAGGAGGTGTGCGAGCGGGTGAGGGCCGCCATTCAGGTTTACGTGGAACTGAACAATACGGTGAGATCTTGGCCATCACGCTGTGGGAGGCCCTCAAGGTAGTGGTTAGGGGGGAGTTTATTTCATCCGGGCGCACAGGGAAAAGGTGAAGCGAGCAGACGTGACAAGGTTGGTGGACATGATCCTATGGGTGGACAGGAAGTAATCGGAGGCCCCGGAGGCGGGGTTGTTGAAGGAGAGGCAGAAGCTCCAGATGGAGATTGGGCTGGTGTCAACATGGAAGGCAGTAGCACTGTTGCGGAGGGCCTTGGGGGCAGTGTATGAGTATGGGTAGAAGGCGAGTAGGATGCTGGCTCACAAAGTCAGGAAGCAGGTGGCGGCAAGGGAGATTGGGAAGGGTGAAGGAAGGGAGGGGAAGAATGGCACTGGACCCGGTTGGGTTGAATGGGGTATTCGATGGGTTTTACAGGAGGCTTTACGAATTGGTGTTATCAGCTGGGGAGGGAGGGAATGCAGCAATTCCTGGATGGGTTGGAGTTTCCCAAAGTGGAAGGGTATCTGGTAGAGGGTTGGGGGTCCCCATTTGACAGGTAGAGGTGATGGAGGGCATGGGGCCGATGCAGGAAGGGAAGGCCCCGAACCCGGATGGGTTTCCTGTAGAATTTTATAAGAAGTTTGGGGGGAACCTGGGGCCCCAGCAGTGAGGGCATACAATGAGGTGAGGGAAAAGGGGGAGCTCCCCTCTACGTTATCGCAGGCGCCTATATCCCTAATACTAAAGGAGAATGATCTGGAGCAGTGTGGGTCCTATCACCCTATATCATTACTGAATGTGGACGTCAAATTGCTGGCAAAGATCCTGGCCTTGCAAATTGAGGACTGTGTGCCAGGGGTGATTGGGAAAGATCAGACGGGGTTTGTAAAGGGGAGGCAACTGTTAGGAGACTACTAAATGTGATATGATGCCCCTCCAAGGGACAGGGCATGGATGTAGCAATAGCAATGGGTTCAGGGAAAGGCCTTTGATCGGGTGGAATGGGAGTACTTGTGGGAAGTGTTAGGATGGTTCGGGCAGGAGTTTGTGGACTGGTCCGAATGTTGTCTAGGGTGCCAGTAGAGAGCGTGCGGACGAACTTGGGCTGCACTGTGGGAGAAGAAAGGGGTGCCCACTTTCCCAGTTGCTTTTTGTCTTGGCAGCAAAGCCTGTTGTTTTACATCTCGGACCCACTGGGAGGTATCGGAGAAATTGAAGGAGTTTGGCCGGTTTTCCGGATATGAGCTAAACGTGCGGAAGAGTGAAGTCTTCCCGATCGAGACCAGGGAGCAGGAGAGGAGGTTGGGTGAGCTTCCGTTCAAGGTGGTGGGGGTGAACTTCAGATATTTGGGTACCAAGGTGGCGCAGGTATGGAAACAGCTGCACAAGATACATCTGGAGTTGTTAGTGGATCAGATGAGGGACGATTTCAAGAGCTGGGATGGGCTGCCGCTATGACTGGCGGCGCGGGTGTAGACAGTGAAAATGACGGTGCTGCCGAGGTTCTTATTTGTCTTTCAGAACCTCCCGATCTTCATCCCAAAATCATTCTTCAACAAAGTTAATGCATTGGTCTTGGGGTTTGTGCGGGCGGGGAAAACTCCATGGGTTCAGAGGTGCTGTTGGAATGGGGGCTAGTGGCAGGGGGGCTGGTCTTGCCAAACATGAACTATTATTGGGCAACAAATATTGCTATGATGAGGTGGGGGCCGGATGGAGACGGCCTCTTGCAGGTGTACGAGTTTAGGGGGATTGTAGACGGTACCATTGCCGTTCTCGTCAGCCAAGTATTCCACGAACCCAGTGGTGGTGGCAGCCCTGAGGGTTTGGGGCAGCGGCAGCAGCATCTGAGCTTGGAAGGTGCCTCTGTGTGTGGCACTGATTTGCGACAGTCACCGATTTGCACCGGGACGGGTTGGACGTAAGATTTTGGGGTGGTGAGAAGCGGGGATTGAGAGATTTGGGACCTGTTTGTGGAGGGCAGCTTTGCGAGTTTAGAGGACTTGGAGGAGGAATATGAGCTAACCAGTGGGAACACGTTCAGATACTTACAGTCCGGGACTTTGTGAGGGAGCAGGTGCCGTCCTTTCCCGAATTGCTGTCCTCAGGACTACAGGATAAGGTGTTGTCGAGGAAAGGAGTGGGGGAAGGCAAGGTGTTTGAGATCTGCAAGGAGCTAATGGACATGGAGGGAGCCCCAATGGGGGAAGTCGTGCGGGAATGGGAGGAGGAAAGGGGAGGGAAATGGAGGCTGGGTTGTAGGAGGAGGCTCTGAGGAGGCTCAGCCTTATCCAGTGTAAGGTAGTTCATAGGGCGCACATGACGGTGGCCAGGATGAGCAGGTTCTTTAAGTGGGTAGAGGACAGATGTGGGCGGTGCGCGCGGGGGAGTGGGTGGGGAGGGGGGAGGGGGGACCATGTTCATGTGTTCTGGGCATATTCAAAACTGAAGGGGTTCTGGCAGGGGTTTGCGGACATTATGTCTAAGGTGCTGAGGGTGAAGGTGGTCCTGAGTCCAGAAGTGGACATAGTTGGTGTCGGAAGACCCAGGGGTCCATGGGGCGAGAGAAGCTGATGTTCTGGCCTTTGCCTCCCTGGTAGCCCAGAGATGTATATTGCTGGAAAGGAGGGACTCGGAGCCACCAAAACGGGGGGGGGGGCTGGAAGCCGTTCGTCGACTTCTTCAAGGAGTATTGAGGTGTCAGCAGAGGGGGGGAGGGCGAGGGGGAGATAAAGGAGATAAAATGGGAAGGCAGGACATGAGGAGGGGAATAGCAGGGCTGTTGGGGTGTTGGTTATTTATTTATTTATTATTAGGTTCCTGTTTGTTCTTGCTCTTGTGTTGGTTTACAAAGAACAAAGAAATGTACAGCACAGGAACAGGCCCTTCGGCCCTCCAAGCCCGTGCCGGCCATGCTGCCCGACTAAACTACAATCTTCTACACTTCCAGGGTCCGTATCCTTCTATTCCCATCCTATTCATATATTTGTCAAGATGCCCCTTAAATGTCCCTATCGTCCCTGCTTCCACTACCTCCTCCGGTAGCGAGTTCCAGGCACCCACTACCCTCTGCATAAAAAACTTGCCTCGTACATCTACTCTAAACCTTGCCCCTCTCACCTTAAACCTATGCCCCCTAGTAATTGACCCCTCTACCCCGGGGAAAAGCCTCTGACTATCCACTCTGTCTATGCCCCTCAGAATTTTGTAGACCTCTATCAGGTCACCCCTCAACCTCCTTCGTTCCAGTGAGAACAAAAAGAGTTTATTCAACCGCTCCTCATAGCTAATGCCCTCCATACCAGGCAACATTCTGGTAAATCTCTTCTGCACCCTCTCTAAAGCCTCCACATCCTTCTGGTAGTGTGGCGACCAGAATTGAACACTATACTCCAAGTGTGGCCTAACTAAGGTTCTATACAGCTGCAACATGACTTGCCAATTCTTATACTCAATGCCCCGGCCAAGGAAGGCAAGCATGCCATATGCCTTCTTGACTACCTTCTCCACCTGTGTTGCCCCTTTCAGTGACCTGTGGACCTGTACTCCTAGATCTCTTTGACTTTCAATACTCTTGAGGGTTCTACCATTCACTGTATATTCCCTACCTGCATTAGACCTTCCAACATGCATTACCTCACATTTGTCCGGATTAAACTCCATCTGCCATCTCTCCGCCCAAGTCTCCAAACAATCTAAATCCTGCTGTATCTCCTGACAGTCCTCATCGCTATCCGCAATTCCACCAACCTTTGTGTCATCTGCAAACTTACTAATCAGACCAGTTACATTTTCCTCCAAATCATTTATGTATACTACAAACAGCAAAGGTCCCAGCACTGATCCCTGTGGAACACCATTGGTCACAGCCCTCCAATTAGAAAAGCATCCTTCCATTGCTGCTCTCTGCCTTCTATGACCTAGCCAGTTCTGTATCCACCTTGCCAGCTCACCCCTGATCCCGTGTGACTTCACCTTTTGGACTAGTCTACCATGAGGGAGCTTGTCAAAGGCCTTACTGAAGTCCATATAGACAACATCCACTGCCCTACCTGCATCAATCATCTTAGTGACCTCCTCGAAAAACTCTATCAAGTTAGTGAGACACGACCTCCCCTTCATAAAACCATGCTGCCTCTCACTAATACATCCATTTGCTTCCAAATGGGAGTAGATCCTGTCTCGAAGAATTCTCTCCAGTAATTTCCCTACCATTGAAGTAAGGCTCACCAGCCTGTAGTTCCCTGGGTTATCCTTGCTACCCTTCTTAAACAGAGGAACAACATTGGCTATTCTCCAGTCCTCCGGGACATCACCTGAAGACAGTGAGGATCCAAAGATTTCTGTCAAGGCCTCAGCAATTTCCTCTCTAGCCTCCTTCAGTATTCTGGGGTAGATCCCATCAGGCCCTGGGGACTTATCTACCTTAATATTTCTTAAGACACCCAACACCTCGTCTTTTTGGATCTCAATGTGACCCAGGCTATCTACACACCCTTCTCCAGACTCAACAGCTACCAATTCCTTCTCTTTGGTGAATACTGATGCAAAGTATTCATTTAGTACCTCGCCCATTTCCTCTGGCTCCACACATAGATTCCCTTGCCTATCCTTCAGTGGGCCAACCCTTTCCCTGGCTACCCTCTTGCTTTTTATGTATGTGTAAAAAGCCTTGGGATTTTCCTTAACCCTATTTGCCAATGGCTTTTCGTGACCCCTCCTAGCCCTCCTGACTCCTTGCTTAAGTTCCTTCCTACTTTCCTTATACTCCACAGAGGCTTCGTCTGTTCCCAGCCTTTTAGCCCTGACAAATGCCTCCTTTTTCTTTTTGACGAGGCCTACAATATCTCTCGTTATCCAAGGTTCCTGAAAATTGCCGTATTTATCCTTCTTCCTCACAGGAACATGCCGGTCCTGAATTCCTTTCAACTGACACTTGAAAGCCTCCCACATGTCAGATGTTGATTTGCCCTCAAACATCCGCCCCCAATCTATGTTCTTCAGTTCCCGCCTAATATTGTTATAATTAGCCTTCCCCCAATTTAGCACATTCATCCTAGGACCACTCTTATCCTTGTCCACCAGCACTTTAAAACGTACTGAATTGTGGTCACTGTTCCCGAAATGCTCCCCTACTGAAACATCTACCACCTGGCCGGGCTCATTCCCCAATACCAGGTCCAGTACCGCCCCTTCCCTAGTTGGACTGTCCACATATTGTTTTAAGAAGCCCTCCTGGATGCTCCTTACAAACTCCGCCCCATCTAAGCCCCTGGCACTAAGTGAGTCCCAGTCAATTTTGGGGAAGTTGAAGTCTCCCATCACCACAACCCTGTTGTTTTTACTCTTTTCCAAAATCTGTTTACCTATCTGCTCCTCTATCTCCCACTGGCTGTTGGGAGGCTTGTAGTAAACCCCCAACATTGTGACTGCACCCTTCTTATTCCTGATCTCTACCCATATAGCCTCACTGCCCTCTGAGGTGTCCTCCCGCAGTACAGCTGTGATATTCTCCCTAACCAGTAGCGCAACTCCGCCACCCCTTTTACATCCCCCTCTATCCTGCCTGAAACATCTAAATCCTGGAACGTTTAGCTGCCAATCCTACCCTTCCCTCAACCAGGTCTCTGTAATGGCAACAACATCATAGTTCCAAGTACTAATCCAAGCTCTAAGTTCATCTGTCTTACCCGTAATACTTCTTACATTAAAACATATGCACTTCAGGCCACCAGACCCGCTGTGTTCAGCAACTTCTCCCTGTCTGCTCTGCCTCAGAGCCCCACTGTCCCTATTTCTTAGTTCTCCCTCAATGCTCTCGCCTTCTGACCTATTGCTCCCGTGCCCACCCCCCTGCCATACTTGTTTAAACCCTCCTGTGTGACACTACCAAACCTCGCAGCCAGGATATTTATGCCTCTCCAGTTTAGATGCAACCCGTCCTTATGTAGGTCACACCTGCCCCGGAAGAGCTCCCAGTGGTCCAGATAATGGAAACCCTCCCTCCTACACCAGCTGTTTAGCCACGTGTTTAGCTGCTCTATCTTCCTATTTCTAGCCTCACTGGCACGTGGCACAGGGAGTAATCCCGAGATTACAACCCTCGAGGTCCTGTCTTTTAACTTTCTGCCTAGCTCCCTGAACTCCTGCTGCAGGACCTCATGCCCCTTCCTGCCTATGTCGTTAGTACCAATATGTACAACAACCTCTGCCTGTTTGCCCTCCCCCTTCAGGATGCCCTCTACCCGTTCGGAGACATCCTGGACCCTGGCACCAGGGAGGCAACATACCATCCTGGAGACTCTTTCACGTCCACAGAAGCGCCTATCTGTGCTCCCGACTATAGAGTCCCCTATTACTATTGCACTTCTGCGCTTTGACCCTCCCTTCTGAACATCAGAGCCAGCCGTGGTGCCACTGCTCTGGCTGCTGCTGTTTTCCCCTGATAGGCTATCCCCCCCGACAGCATCCAAAGGGGTATACCTGTTCGAGAGGGGGACAACCACAGGGGATTCCTGCATTGACTGCCTGCCCTTTCTGGTGGTCACCCATTTCTCTGCCTGCACCTTGGGTGTGACCACATTTATATAACTGCGATTTATGACGCTTTCCGCCACCTGCACGCTCCTAAGTGCATCCAATTGCTGCTCCAACCGAACCATGTGGTCTGTTGCTTAATCTGTGTGTCATTTAAGACGGCTGCATTCAGGGCAAACCAATTCCATAAGGGCAGTATAAATAGGATTTATGCATCTTCCTGGTAGATGCTGATGTCTATTTGAGGCACAGGCCCTGGGTTCTTCTTTTGATGTCTATGCCAATGTTGCATGCAGACGATTACCTCAATGTGTGTGCCCTGCCTGCTGTTTTGGACACCTGCAAAACAGGCAAGTCATCAATTTCTAAGCAAAGGTTTTAAAGTTTTGTTGGATTCCCTGCACCCCAGCATGTCTGCCCCTCGCCGACACAAAATAGATTCCTGGAAGTTGAAATGATTCCTGATCAGTTTAATAATTTTAGCATTAAAGATGACAAGATTTTCTAACACACAAAATTTCTCTAAATTTTGTCATTTAACCTTAAGGTTAGACCTGTACTTACAGCTATTGTTTGTGAATATAGTGTTATCTTTTGCCTTCTCCACTTTACCACAAATGATTGATTACATATGTGATAATTGCAGTAATTAGCATGTTAGTTACATGATCCAAGAATGAATTTCTTCTCACCAATGATAATCAACACTTGGAATAGATTTCCTTATTTATTTAGTGAAAATTAACTAAATTGTCATTATTTGAGAGCCATTTGGTTGTTATGATTGGGAGGCTAGGCTAAATTCCTCTTGGCACAATGCTTTTTTGTCAGTTATCTTTGATTTCTTAATTGCCCACGTTGCAGCCAGGCATTGCCTTATCATTCCACTACCGTTCCTTAAGAACTTCACTGTTTCTCCAAAGTGACCATTCATGTGTGGGCTAAGACAGTGAATGTTGATAATCAATGTAACCATTAAAGCATTAAAGCTGATGCAGAAACTATTATCTCCTTTGCATGCACACAAGCATTTCCAGCAGAAGTTACTGTTGACTATTTGAAGGGGGAGCCCTGAGGTGTCAGTCATGGCACAGTGGGTAGTAGTGTCGTCTCTGACTTGGAAGTTTGCAGGACGAACCTCACATCAGAAACATGACTGCCGGGCAGCAGGGTGGCACAGTGGTTAGCACTGCTGCCTCACAGTGCTGAGGTCCCAGGTTCGATCCCGGCTCTGGGTCACTGTCCGTGTGGAGTTTGCACATTCTCCCTGTGTTTGTGTGGGTTTCACCCCCACAACCCAAAGATGTGCAGAGTAAGTTGATTGGCCACGCTAAATTTCCCTTAATTGGAAAAAATTAACTGGATACTCTAAATTTTTTTTTTTTTAAAAAAGAAACATGACTGCCAGATTCTAAGCCAGGGCAGGACTGGGAGAGTGCTGCACTGTTAGAAGTACCACCTTTCGAATCAAACATTTAACTGAAGCCCCATCTGCTGCCTCTATGGCATTATTACGAAGAAGAGCAGGTGAGTTATTCCTGGTTTCTTGACCTCTTAGTCAACATTACAAAAACAGCGTCATGTGATGCAGTGGTTAGCACTGGGACTGCGGTACTGAGGACCCAGGTTCGAATCCCGGCCATGGGTCACTGTCCGTGCCCCCCCCCCACCCCCCACCCCCTACCATCACCACCCTGGCTCCCCTTCTTATAGACCTGCTTCACCATTAAAATAATTTCATCCTGGCTTTGCTCAACAGCTTCAATAAAGGTGTCTAATTTACATCAGTTCTTCTCATTCTATTCACAGCTGTCAGTACTGAGATTGAGAAGCACGGTGAGAAGAGGGACATCTTACTACTAGTAGAAAAAGGAAGGTAGAGAATTATTTTTAATTATCCTTATTCAATGTACACCTGTGAGGCGTTTTGCACATATCAAGTCGCCAGCATCCTAGAAATAGGCTGTGTTACCCCATTTTAGGGCTTTTGGTCAGTGTTGATGTAAATTGACAGCTGCTGGGATAGAATTAAAGACCCCTGTTTGACCAACTGTATTATTTTAAAATGTTTTAGTGTTTTAAAACATTGCTTATTATTTTAGTAAATTTCAGATCATTTTAAAAATATATTTTTTAAGAAATCTATTTACAACCAATGAATTTTATAATTGTGCCGATGTTCAGTTAATATCTACTCATTCGTAGTCCGCTATTCTGTGGCCGGTATGAGTCCTCGAGTTCCTGTGTTATGAAGTAAAGCATCAAAACAGTTAAATAAATTTAACAAGATTGCTAACCTGATGCACCCAGAAACATTGTTAATTTCCTTGAAGGTGAAATTTGGGAAATGACTGGTACCTTGTAAACCTTAAAATGGAACTCCAGTTTTACTGAATTTTTAGTTCCGAGTTATGCTAGCTATTGTGCTTCATTAATCAGCGTTGATTATTCCATGAGACATTTACAAATGGGGACAAGGAGTGCCAGGTTCAGTCAGAGATATCAGAACAAGTTGCACTTGTTTTAAGAACTTATTTTTCTTTTGTTCAAGTTGCTGCTCAAACTCCTTTCTATATATCTGAGTGCAAAAACAGACAGCATTTTAGAAAGGGTACTTTGATGGGTGTTTGATATATTTGAACGATAATCTGGTGTAACTTTATTAATACAGCTGAAAATGGATATATCTCAAAAAAGAGCATTTTAATTATCCACCGCTCGACCACCACCTATGAGTAACCAGATTTTAAATGGCTGAAAATGACTTGAGCAGATGGTCCGATATAGTGTTTTTTAATTAAACTTATATAAAGTAGTCAAAAAAAAGCTTTTAAATCATGGCTTTTTACCTGAAATCAACAAAGCTTATTTTTTAAAGCATCCTGGAAGGTCAGCCAATGAGCGTAGTTAGCAGGAGCATGCAGTGTGGGGTGCGGCTGCGTTTATTGGAGGAGCCAGTTTCCATGCGATTATTTTTAAGCTAGCAGAAAAGATTGCAAAAACAGATTTGAAATCCCCCTGGGTTTTACACAGGTTTAGACGATTTTGGGCAAATGATGGTAAACTTGTGTTCTAAATGCATGTGCATCATCACATATCAGCAATACACAATGCACTGACTGCCACTATCCCTTAGCACAGACACTGCCATCAAAGTCAAATCATATCAGTGAATGGCATGTTGGATGGAGAAGAATAAAGGGTGTGGGAGTGAGTGCAAGAAATAATCTCACTTAGGTGATCAAATGAGAGAGAGGAAAAGTAAATATTCAGCCGCATGCTTTCCTGGGATCAGCAGTGGCTCCACGTTTGCAGTGAAGTTACTCTGGAAAGGTGCTGTAATTAATGACACCGGATCACCGAACGAGAGATGGAGATCCCACCTGGTGGCAGTAATTTCACAAAAAATCAATTTAATATAAATTTATCATTTTATCTCTGTAAAAGGAGGAAGCAATTTAAATAGAATACTTTCTTTACCTATTAAGCATCACTGAAGTCTCAAATTGAGATCATTGCGTTCTATTTGCTCCAATGTAACCATTATTATTTTGTTAGATGGGGAGATACATCATTAATATGGACTAGTGCCTATGTCTGTCAAATGTGCTTTCTTTTCAGGCTCAGCTGTTGTGGCAGATGTCAACCTGGATGTTCTGTTTAGTTGATACTTGATGGCATCCACAACAAAGGATTTTATTTGTGATTTCATCACTGCATGAAGTAACTCTCAGTGAATTCTTAAGCAATAATTTGTGCTATTTATTGGTGTCTTCATGTAATTATTTTTTTAAATGGTTAGCCTGTCATAATTGCGTAGCTGCAATATCATCTCCAGGTTCGCATGGTTAGTTTATGCTTTAATAGTACGATCAAATGTGGACAAGTGGAACATTTTGTCAAGGACTAAAAGTTTGTTGTAACCTTGTAGAACTTTGTACATCCATGGCCACACAAAACTGGATTTTACAGTTTGGCACACGGCCATCAGAAAAGCGGCAGGTACAGATGGTAATGCACTACGAGATCAACAGCTCAGCAAAAATGACATTCCTATCATCGTGGACAGCTGCATAGCGTTTGTTACACAGTATGGTAAGCAAGCTCATTCTACAGGGTGTCACTGGAAGTCACACGCATTTGCTTCCTTAATGCCAAAAGCAATCCCATCCATATGTTTTATAGTTTTGAAGTATTTTGTTTGACAAATGTAGCAACAGCTTTCAATAAGCTGTTCCTACTGTGATGGCTGAAAATGGCTGATTGTAAGGTTCATTTTGGAAATGAAAACAATTATTGTAGTTAGCTTCATTTTAGTTGCTGAAACATATGCACCTCCGATGTAACAGTGCTGTATTTGCAACTTCGAAATAAGGCTATTTTTATTGATCGTAATACCTGCATATAGGCTGAGGTATATAGGAACAAGAGTAGGCCATTCAGCCCGTTGAACTTGCTCCTTCATTCAGTACGACCATGGCTTATCAGACACTTCCATGCATTTAACCCAATCTCTCTTCATGAGGCATTCCCACCATCCCCGGAACAAGTTTGGTGAACCTTCATTGCACTCCCTGTATGGCTGTAACGTCTTTCTGACGTAAGGTGACCAAAACCTCACCTAGTACGCTATGTGTGATCTAACCAAGCTTCTGTACAATTGAGGCAAAGCGTCGGTACTCAAATCCTCTTGTGATAAAGACTAATAGTCCATTAACTTTCCTAATAGATTGCCGCACCTGCATGTTAGCCTTCAGTGACTTATGGACAAGGATACCCAGGTTCCTTTGTACATCTACACTTTCTCATTTCTTACCATTTAGGAAATATTCTGCACATCTGTTCCTTCTACTAAAGTGGATAACCTCACGTTTTCCACATATTCCAACTGCCATTTTAGTTGCTGAAACATATGCACCTCCGATGTAACAGTGCTGTATTTGCAACTTCGAAATAAGGCTATTTTTATTGATCGTAATACCTGCATATAGGCTGAGGTATATAGGAACAAGAGTAGGCCATTCAGCCCGTTGAACTTGCTCCTTCATTCAGTACGACCATGGCTTATCAGACACTTCCATGCATTTAACCATGTTCTTGTCCATTCACTAAGTCAGTCCAAATCTTCCTGTAGTTGCTTTACACCTTCCTACCTAGCTTTGCATCATCCATGAACTTGAAAATATTACATTTCGTTCCCACATCCAAATGATTGGTATATATGTGAACAGCTGGGGCTCCAAGTACTGATCCTTACAGTACCGCACTAGCCACAGCCTGCCAAAGCAAAAATGACCCATTTACTTCTACTCTTTGTTTTCTGGCTGTTAGCCCATCCTTAATCCATGCCTGTATAATGCCTTCATTCTGTTCCTTTTCCCGACCGTTGGAGATAGGAGTGGTTGAGAGGTTGATGAACTTTTTCATTACCCACTGAGGTGTCTCTATCTCCTTAAACCAATATGGAAAGGTTTGTTGTATTTAAAGCTTGCCTCTCCTGCCCCTCACAAAATGTATTCCCCCATTGCATAACACTCCATTCATCAGCATTGTTAAAAACGGAGCTACCCCTGCCTATTAGGGAATACCAAGTGATCCTTGAAATAGCTGATCAGCCCAATTTCCTTGGTAAGAAATCAAGCTATTAGAACCACTTGTTCCTTTCATATAAGTAATTTGGTCATTTTAATTTGGTCATCCAAATGAGACATGGCTCTCGCATGATAAAAGTGAAGTGGTGGGGTGGCCAAGTTGCTTTTTGGGATGAAGATCTTCTATTACACCACTTCCTCATCTATTCACGCATTCTCTGTGTCCCATAGTCTCTTTGATCTTCTCTTAGAATGCCTCCTACAGTCTCGTAGCTCATAGCATAACTGCCATTTTGGTAAATTCTGTTTTCCACTAAAATGTTTTATTGAGCCATTCCATTTTGTTTTGTTTTCTCCTGTGATAAAGTTTAATTCCCCTTGCCCTTTCCCTTCTTCTGTTCTTTTTCTAAATGTTGTTCATCTGTAATATCCTCTGGGCCTGATGAAGGATCCATATCTGTCACTTTAATTTATCTTTTCTCTCCATGAGTACCATAAAAACTGCTGTTTCCATGTTTCCTGCTTTACTTTGACCGATTACACTGCTGAGTTGAGGAAAAATCAAAAACAAGTGTCTGTATCAGGCACTCTCTGCTCATGCATAGAATAGCCTAGTTACAAGGTAAAATTTCCAGTTCTCCTGCCTCGACTCCAGTGCTAAGAGACGAACATGCCCCAGTGCACTGTTGTGACATTTCCATTTCCCACAGTATGTTTTTACAGCCTCCCTAGGTGTGATTGATAAATTAAAGCTGAATTATAGACATGTTTGTGCATCCACTGGGAATTACATCAAGAATGTCCAAACCCTATTTATTTGGGATTCTTGGCTTTGACAATAGTAGCATCTATGTACATCTATTACCTCCAAAGCAGGAATAATGTGCATTTTAAAATGGGGTGGAGTACAATAAAATGGTTCATCGGCAACCTGCATAGTTTCTGGAAATAATACAACTAGGAGAGGAGGAATTGGAGTTGATTTCGCTGCCGACAATTGAGAAAATCGATACAGATTTGTGGCATTGTTTTTCCCAACAAGATTTTGAATTTATTAATTAAAAAACAATATTGGTAATTAAATGAGAGGAAAATATATAACACAGCAGAAAATCCTGGAAACACAAATCAAGTTAGTTGCTATCTTTACAGGAGATGATGGCATATTGATAATGTCACTGGACTAGACATAAAATTTATAGTACAGAAGGAGGCCATTCGGCCCATCGAGTCTGCACCGGACCTTGGAAAGAGCACCCCCACTTAATCCTGCACCTCCACCCCATACCCGTAACCCAGCAACCCCACACAATCCCTTTGGACACTAAGGGCAATTTAACATGGCCAATTAACCTAACCTGCACGTCTTTGGACTGTGGGAGGAAACTGGAGCACCCGGAGGAAACCCACACAGACACGAGGAGAACGTGCAGACTCCGCACAGACAGTGATCCAAGCCAGGAATCGAACCTGGAACTCTGGAGCTGTGAAATGGCAGTGCTAACTACTGTGCTACCGTGCCGCCCTGATACTCCAGAGGTCCAGGATAATGCTCTGGGGGACAAGAGTTCAAATCCCACAGCAGCTGGTGGAATTTAAATTCAATTAATAAATCTGGAATAGAAAACTAGTTTCAGTAATAGTAACCGTGGCAACTATTCTCGATTATTGTAAAAACCTATCTGGTTCACTACTGTTGTTATCTGGCCTTACCAACCCACATGTGACCCCAAATCCCAAACAATTGTTGTTGACTCTTAATTGCCCAGTGAATGACTCAGTTCAAGGGCAATTAATAATAATAATCTTTATTGTCACAAGTAGACTTACATTAACACTGCAATGAAGTTACTGTGAAAAGCCCCTAGTCGCCACATTCTGACACCTGTTCAGGTACACAGAGGGTGGATTCAGAATGTCCAAATTACCTAACAGCACGTCCTTCGGGGCTTGTGCAAGAAAACCGGAGCACCCGGAGGAAACCCACGCAGACAGGGGGAGAACGTGCAGACTCCACCCAGACTGTGACACAAGCCGGGAATTGAACCTGGGACACTGGAGCTGTGAAGCAACAGTGCTAACCACTGTGCTACTGTACCGCCCTTTGGAATGGGCAACAAATGCTGGCCTGGCTATTGGTGCCTACACCCCATGAAAGAAGAAAGGAAAAAAACAGTTAAAGGTAAGTTGGTATTTCAGGTGCAGATCCTTCACCAGTATTGGAACAGGACAAATTAGTACAATCAGGAAAATAAAATATAAATCGACTTTATTTTTTAGAAATCATAATAATATGCAAAATATAGTGCAACATCTCAGTTGAGTAATGGATCAAAACATTAAGGTAGTTAAGACACAAAGGGAGTACAATTTTGGAGGGGGGTGGGGGGGCGATATGAGAACAACGGAGAGGCAGAAAACCTCGAGGCCAAGTATAAAATTGTGGATATTTGCAAGTAAGAAATCAGCTACAATAGATAGTTGTGTCATGATTGCATTGACACTTTCATGCCCAAGATTAAGAAATGTAGGGGGCGATTCTCCGAGCCCCGCGCCGGGCCAGAGAATCGGAGCAACCGCGGCACGACGCCGGCACGCGATTCTCCGAGGTGCAGAGAATCGGCGCCATTTGCGCCGGCGCGTTCGGCAGGGCCACCGATTCTCCGGCCCGGATGGGCCGAGCAGCCACTCCAACACGACAGAGTCCCGCCGGCGCCGTTCTCCCCTGGTCGCTGCCGGCGGGAAGTCTGCGCGAACGCTCGGGGGACGGCCTGTGAAGGGGGGTGGAGGAGGGGGGCTCCTTCACCGGGAGGGGCCTGGCCTGCGATCGGGGCCCACCAATCGGCAGGCTGGCCTCTCTGTCGGCAGGCCTCCTTTCCTCCGCCGGCAATGTTATATCCCTGCGCCATTGTTGTGCGGAGCGGCCTGGGGGAGGATGGCCACTGTGCATGCGCTAGTTGGCGCCTGCCCAACTGCGCATGCGCGGGACCCAAGGCGTTGCTTCTTTTACGCCGGGCCGCGACTCTGACACCGCACCGAGGCCTCGCCCCTGCAAATTGCACCATGCCCCTGCCTGCCCCACAGAGGCCCCAGAATAGGTGTCTGGGAACGGGTGCCGACGCCGGAGTAAAACACTCCGGTTTTTACTCCGACATCGGCACTTAGACTCCCGTTGGGAGAACCCCGCCCGTATGTTTCGTAATATATTTTGAGATCCACAAGTTACAAACAAAAGGGGACGGGATTCTCTCAGCCCGGGGCCGGGCCGGAGAATCCCTGCGACCGGCGCGAATCGCGCCACACCACCCCGACGCCGGGAGGCGATTATCCGCAGAGCGGAGAATCAGCCCCATTGGCGCCACCGTGGTTGGCGGGGCGCCGGTCGAGCGGCCCCCCCGCCGATTCTCGGCCCAGGATGGGCCGAGCGGCCATTGTAAAAAAAACCTGAGTCCCGCTGGCGCCGTTCACACCTGCTGTCAGCCGGCGGGACCTCAGCGTGGAAAGGTCCGGGGGCTTGTGGGGGGGGGCGGCCTCCGATGTGGCCTCCGATGTGGCCTGGTTCTGAACCACCTGAGGAAGGAGCAGTGCTCCGAAAGCTAGTGATTCAAAACAAACCTGTTGGACTTTAACCTGGTGTTGAAAGACTTCTTACTGTGCTCACCACAGACCAACGCCGGCATCTCCACATCATATAAAAGGAAAAGGGAAAATTAATGGGTGGAATTCTCCCATCTGGAACTAAGTCCTGTGATGGGGTTGGAAACAGGGAGCGTTTCCCATTCCGGAGGCTGTCAGGAAACCATACTATATGTCCTAGCCCTAAACTCGTTACTCATGGATCCAGGGGTTTATTGACTTATTCCATGCTAGGGTGGGCATGATGATGTGAGTTCTGCCATTATATCTGAGTGCCACATTGAAAAGATGCCCTACATCACTGACTCCCTATTGAAGAAAGAAGACAGATCTCCAGGAACACTCTGAGGCTGAAAGATGAACCTCGTCAATGACACTGAGTCTAGAAGATCCACCTATAGATGCTCCTCCCCACCCACTGCTGTGGTGTTTCAGGTTTTGGGGTTGCTGGCGGCCTCCATCCTGAGTTCCGGAGGCGGTCCCTTGCATTGTCCAGGTGTGCCCCAACTTCTGCACGCTATGTTGTTGTTCCAGATGTGTTCTGGACTGGTGTGTTTTCCCGCTGGTATCGCGGAGAATCGGGCGAGCATGGAAGGTTCTGGTCGGGACATCATCTGCATCCCATTAGCAAGATGCAAATAGGCTTCACCCCAGCCTCCAGCAGATTCCGCGGGAAACTCACTCCAGCATAAAACATATTTTTGGACTTTTCACAACATGCATTACACCACTTTGTTACTTTGTGTATCTCCTTATGTCAGAGGAAGTAGAGGATGTAGTTTAATGTTCAAGCACAGTAAAGTGTTTAGCATATCAATCGGAGTCACACTTTTAATACTGCATTATAGGAGAATGATGGGGGTCAGTTGTTATGCATAGTTAATGTATTTCCTATTTAACTCAAATATGCCCACACTGGCATGTAAGCAAGGTCTACAGTATAGAATTGAAAATTGTTCCTCCTGAGAGCTGGTCAATGAGTATCTCTTCATCATGGGATGAAGTCTAAAGGTGAGTTTCTTTTAAGAAAAGATGGGGAAGAACAAAATATACAGCTCATAACTACTGATTGCATTTCAGATGACAGATTTTCACTTTTGCCTTGTGGGTATAAAAACCATAACCATAAGGTTACTTCTACTCATGCTTGAATCTCAACCTTTATAATGTGTTGGTGTGTGTTTTCTTATTGTCTAGTCACATATTAACTCTTCAAACTCCGATGGACTATTCACTCACGATGTAAATGTTTTACTGAAAAATGAAACCAAATGGCTGAGGCTCATGGTGCAGGATACACTCAGTGGCTGAATAGGAAAGAATAAGCATAAAACAACATAAGTAAATGATGATTGTGTGCTGCTAAGTTTTGGGTTTCAGGATGGTTTGAATGGCTTTTACTTGGGCATTTCATTGACATTGGTCGCTTCATTTTGTCGTCATTCAGCGGCAAATAAATAATAAAAATAAAATGTCAGAAATGTTCAACAGGTCAGGCAGCATCTGGAGGGAGAAACAGAGGTAACGGGTGCGATTGAACGACAATGCTACACCCAGAAAGCCGCGCCTGCGGCGCAAAGTGGTCGATAGAAGCCGAGAGACCCCGCTCCCAGGATCTTCCCGCCATGCAGTGCCTCACGAGATTACATTGGAGATCGAATGTGATCTCGTGAGACATTGAGATGTAAATCCTGCCCATTGTGTGTGGGATCACCTTATGGCAAATCTGCATATTAGAGCGAGACAGCTAAGTCTCAGTGCATATGCAGTTACCTGAGGCGTTGGAATGTATCCCCTTCGCCACGGACCTTGGGTGAGCACCGTTCAGTACTGGTCTCCATAAACGAGGACCAGGCAGATGGCACTTGTGGCGGTTTCCCAGGGGTTCAGAGGCCCCCAGGTGCATGCCCTTTGGGCAGCGTGGTACACTGGCACTGCTGATGCCATCCAAAAATGCTGGAACGTCTCAGCAGGCCAGGCAGCATTAACATTTTAGTTTGATGGACAACATTAGACATATAATTAGTTTTCAGTAAGTATAAAGAAAGTAAAAAGAGGGCGAGGAGGAGAGAATAAAAGGGAAAGTCTGTTGGAGAGTAGAAGCCAAGATTCTTACAGGACACTCTGGGCATGATTAATTTTTTAAAAATCAGTCCATCCTGGGAGGGATTAGCGGGGACGTACCCAGTGTTTATTGCACCAGGAACAACCCTGCTATCTAACGGCACTTTGTTTCTCTTTTGGCCCCTGATATGGAAAACACACAAACACACACAGACACCCTCAAGGCCACACTTAGCGTCCTCAGTGCAGGATGATGCTCCAATCTCTCGACCCCCCCACCCCACCCCACTTATGCAACCCCAGACCCCTCAAAGCCCCAGCTCACCCATAAGGGGGTCCTTGGTCCCCCGCACCCCACCTCACACAGACAGGGCACCCACCGGGCCTGATTCTGGCATGGGCAAAATGCCAGCTTGGTACTCGTACCCTGGTAGTGCCACCTTGGCACCCTACTTAACACATATTTTAAAAGTTATGTTAAATAGAAGCATTGGTTGCTCACTAAATAAAGTAGGACTGTATTTTATGTGTGTGTTTAATGAACTGTAATTCACTCCTCATTAGGGCTCGGCTGTGAAGGAATTTACCAAAAAAATGGCACACTATCACGAGTTAACCAGCTTTTGGATCAATTTCGAAAAGATGCCAGGAATGTGAAGCTGAGAATTGGGGACCATCAGCTGGGTGATGTAACAGATGTAATGAAAAGATTTCTGTTTGAAATAGATGATGCTCTACTCACCAAGGAACTATATCCATATTGGATGTCTGCATTAGGTAATATAAAGCAATTATCTATTCCATGGTTTTTCAAATCTATTTTCTGTGATGTAAAACAAAAAAAAATGATGCTTTATTCTATAAAGAGGTCAGAACATCTTAATGTGACATAGAAATCCATTCCATCACCCGACCAGAGCCGTATGTATCTGTACTAATATTATTAGTCTGCTATTCCACCCCTTGCTTTAGGCACACTGTATGTTTGTATGAAGATTTTCAAAGCTTCTTCCTTCGTCTTCATACAGCACAACTGATGCTGTTATGCTGCAGCATAATTCTTCCTTCATTAGAAACCTCTGCCCTCCACCACTGGGGAGGACATTTTCAGATGAGCCAATGTGCAGTGGCCACACACCCAAAATATAGAAACTTGCTGACCATGGAATCGGGGTAAAGTTAACATATGGACTGTAGTGAAATCCTACTCCACACACCTTCCACCACCATGGCAGTTTGCAAGGAATTCCTTGACTTTCATGCCGTAAGATAAACCATTCTTTACAAAACAAAACCTCCATACCAAGGTTTCTTTGTTATCCGATACATCCTCAATGTTTGCTTAAACCGCTAATTTGTACACCAGTATCGGAAAATTCGATGCGCAGTTTCTCAATTGGAATTTCTGGGAACACGCAATAAATAAATGTTTAGCTTACTGGCTAAACTTTGCATTTATGAATATCATTTATCAAATGTTCATTTTGCATTTAAATTCATATATTTGTTGTCACGCTTGTGTTAAATTCTTGTGTACAAATTGGTACATAATGGTGGTTTTCTCAGATTATATCGGATAACAAATGTGACCTACGCAACTTATAAAAATAAAACTTGTATAAATATATATTAAGTATATATATTTATATATGCATGGCACAGAGTATCTTTTTAAACACTATTTTTTTCTTTCGACATTGAGGAATTTGCATACAGATAGGGTGTTAAAAGCACCAAAAATGCGAATGTGTCTGGAACCTGCTTCAGTCCGTCAACTGCCTTGTTTAACTTCAGCTCAGCATTAGGTGGTTGTATGCAAACATCTGGGAAAGGCAGGTCACCTATTAGCACATGCTAATCACTCAGCACATCTGCGGCTTTCCTGCAATTCCTGAAAACTGTCAGTGAAAACGAGAGCAACAACAACAATTGAGGGGGCTGACTGAAACTCCCCGAAATACTGCAATAAACACTCAGTGCTCGCAGCTGCTCTCTTCCCTGCAGATAGAGAATGGTTTGTTCACAATATTTTTGTTGCGAGTTTACTTTTTTCACTTTGGAGCTTTTCTGAATCACATCATGATGGATAGTGCTTTGCCTGCTTTAAATTAGACATCAGGCTAGGAGGAATATGGCCAGCAGCAGCCTGCTCGTCAAAGTTCTGCAACTGCACCTTTAGGTGCGTGGATAGATCTGGAGGTTCCCTTCAATCGGCACCAACAAGAGCTATAATTGACCTCCAACCACCAAAATCATCTTCCTTTGCGCCAGTATGACTCCAACCAGTGGAGAGTGTTCATTCTCTTTTCCAGTGACTCCAGTTTTGCTCATGCTCCTTGCTGCCATTTTTGGCCAAATGCTGCCTTGATGTCAAGAGCAGTCACTCTGACCTCATCTCTGGCATTCAGCTCTTTTGTCCATGTTTGATCCATGGCTGTAATGAGGTCAGGAGCTGTGTGATCCAGGCGGAACACAAACTAAGTGTCTGTGAGCAGGTTATTGCTAAGTATGTGCTGCTTGTTAGCACTGTTGATAACTCCTTCCATCACTCGGCTGATGATGGAGAGTAGACTGATAGGGCAGTAATTGGCCGCATTGGATTTGCACGATATTGTGCAGCAGCGAGGTTTGAAGCTGCAAGGTGAGGTACATTGAGCAGAGGCTCGTAGAGGGTCCTGAAGAGGAGGAAATGATGAAGAGGAAGTTGATGAGAATAACGAAGTACTGGCTGTTCACATTGCTGCCAGGGTTGCCCCGTTAATGCAAGAATCACTTGGGTTGCAGCGATGGGCCAATGTCAGAAACACATGCCAACAACCACTCTTCCTGCCTTGCCTAATGTTACTAACCCCAAGCAGTCCTACAAACAGCCAACCAGACACTCCTTGCATTTCAATTAAATAAGTAAAAATCTACGGATGCTGGATTCTGAAACAAGAACAGAAGACTCTGGAAAAAACCAGCAGGTCTGCCTCTATGATAGATGCTGGTAGACCTACTGAGCTTTCCCAGCTCACTCCTTGCATTTTCCGCCCAATTGGTCCCTGGTAATTCAAGTCTTCCCATTCATCATCAAACAAGTTAAAAGGCAATTTGTCACCGAACAACTAAGAATGGACAAGGTGGGAATTTGGCTGAAAATAATAACATTTTCGTGATTCTACTAAGGAACAGAAAATTTGCAATGTAAATTTTTTCATTCACCATGTGCATCCACTTGTGCAATGATACATTTTTACTCTTCCTTTTCGTCTTGTGTCTGCATGATGTAACCCCTGTGGTTTCGGCAAAGGTTGAACCAGACTTTTGAGATGCTATTAGCTGACTTCCACTGGATGCTAAAACCTGTGAAGGTTCTGCCAACAACTGCTTCACCTGCATCTGTGCCAGCTGTTACGCCACCCTGGGCTAGGGTACAGTAAATTCCAGCCACCCTTGATCTGGAGTGGCAACACAATTGAATTAACCAATAACTCTGGGGAAAAATATCCTTAGTCTTTTGCCCTTGGTTGCCCAATAATTACAGTCACCAGAATTGTAAATTTGTACACAATTACTTTTTACTTATTAAAACTATAAAGACATATGCAGCAAATACAACTGGTTAACTATTCCCTAATTGCTAATCCCCCACTTTAACTTGCCCCAACCTCTACACACACACAAGACAGACAAACACAGAGGGAATGAAAGGGGTGTAAAAAATAATAAGTAAAAAATATTATACTTTGTCTTTGATTCAGATGGTTGTTTCTAGAATGCTGTCCTTCAAACCAGGCTCTCAGGTGGAGATTTCTCCTTTCCAGCCTGTAACGGTTTTCACTGTAGATTCATTCAGGTCTCTGCAGTTTTAGAAATATAGCAACTCGCAGCCTTTCTGGAGAGAGAGAGAGAGGTCATTTTCCCTGAGTCTCCAGGGACTCTGATTTCCTTGGTTCTCTGGAAATAATTCCCCTCAGGCAGGATCCAATTACCACCTATCAGGCAGAATACGGCTCCTCGGCCAATTCATTGACCACCAGCCACCCAATCAAACAGAATCCCTCACCATTTTTCGGCTGCCAAAAAGTCTGAGTTCTCCGGTTCGCAAACTAGCAGCACCAAATACTATGTTACAACTTCTTGAATTCCTCATTCTCTCTGCTGCTTGACTTAAAATACATGTCCATTGGGCATCCATGGATCAACATATTAACAGCAAAAATAAAAGGGAAATAAGGGAATCATCAGAAAGGCCCCTTACACAACTAGGGCTGGAGTTTACAATGACTGAGAAGTGGAATATATTAAGCAGAGTTTACACTTGAATTTCATCCTTTGCCATCATCGCTCTTGTGAACCATCAATGCGTGTTTTCTACCAAATTGCTGGAGAGCACTGGATACCTTTCATTGTGACATTGCAAGGTTATGGCAAGGTATTTTGTTTATTCGTTATGGGATCTTGGTGTCGCCGGCTTGGCCAGCATTTATTGCCCTTCCCTAATGGCCCTTGAACTGAGTTGCTTGCTAGGCCATTTCAGAGGGCATTTAAGAGTCAACCACATTGCTGTGGATCTGCAGTCACATGTAGGCCAGACCAGGTAAGAATGGCAGATTTCCTTCTCTAAAGGACATTAGAGACCCAGATGGATTTTTACAACAATCGACAATGGTTTCATGGTCATCATTAGACTTTTAATTCCAGATTTTTATTGAATTCAAATTTCACCATCTGCCTTGGTGTGATTCGGACACAATTCTCAGAGCATTGCCCAGGATCTCTGGATTACTAGTCCAGTGATAATAACACTACATACCCTCATTCTATTTAATGCTGTTGATGTGAGGGTGCATGGGCATGGTCAAGGTGTGCATGCTCGTTAGATTTTCCGCAGAATTGGCCACGTGGCCTACGCCAAAAAAAATTATTTCAATGCCCTATTTATGGAGCTAGAGGTGGACTCCTGCACTCTCTCTGCAATCATAGTTGGGATGCTAGGAAGGCCTGTTCGTGCATTCCACATTCCCTGTTACTCTTCATTGATTTTCATCAACAACCTTTAAGGTACAGCTTGGTGCCCAGTTGAGCAGAGCTTGGAAAGGATTGTGTCCTCCAACACAGGCTGTCTACATCAACTCTTGCTAATTTGTGAAGTGTGAGTATTTGAGTTGGTCCATGGTAAGCATGAGTCTTGTACTTGTGCTTCCTCAAAAGGAATCACCTCCAATGCAAAGTTTGGGAGGTTCATGGACTCATGAATGCCCCAGCAGAGCAAAATGAAATTAATTAGTACTGGCAAGGTAACAGTTGCGCAACCTAATACTATAAAGCTTGTGGTGTTCTTTGTGTTGCTCTTTGTGTTGCTTAATTCAGGATGGTTGGCGTAGTGTTCACAAAGACCACAAAATAGTTTTAACTTGAACAAAGCTATAAATTTGGGTTCGACACATACTCCTAAATAATACACAGTTGATTATTAACATATAATGTGCACTCATCTAAACTAATCTCTGTACGACTATAAACTATGATCTGCTCTTACTGACACTATCTTTCCTTCAGTCTGTCTCGAGTAAACTTCACTTTTCTCCCACAAGGCTTAGCATCAATGTCTTATATACTTGTAACTCTAGCTCCATCCAGTGGCTGTTCTTCGACATTTAATGAACCCTTGCAGTTCTGACATTTATGATACCACAAAGCTGACTGTATTTTTCACTCTGAAATCAAATCATTGTGAGAGTGCTTTATGGCGTGTGGCTCGTTGAATTCCCTTCACTGTTCCAATCCATTTCCACCACTTTTGTAGGTTCTGAGGGAACACTTTGCAACTACTATTCTTTTATCATCTGTTTTGTTTACTGGATCAGCCTTTCCCAAAGAATCTCTAGGTGTCCCTATTACTGCCACTGATTTAACTTTCATTTTCTAACAATTTCCACGTGTCCCTTCTTACATCAATGAAAGCATACTGGCTTTGTTACATTACTTTTATCTCCAACATTATCATTTTTATTATACAGAACGGATTTTCTTAAACCATGTGACCAGCCTTTCTTTAGCCAGTTTATTTGTTTAATGTATTGCTTTCTTTGAAGCTCTCTGTCTCTTTCTTCCTTGGCTCACTTCCCTTTCAGGAATTGAGTTTCAAGCTTCTGCATCTCCATTTCTTTTTCGAGTTCAAGTTTTTGCTTTACCTTTTCTCTTTCCAATTCGAGTAGTTTCATTTATTTTTCCATTTCAGGCTGCTTTATCTGGAACTGAATTCTCGTCAACGTGCGCTGTGTTCTCCTGAGTTGTGTCATTTTGTTTGAGATTGACGGATTGTTTCTCGCTGGCTTTTTGAGAGCGATCCACACCGCTATTCATCTTAATTGAGTCATTTTGGGGGGGGGGTTTGGAGTGAGTTTCTCCCTGATCAAGTTCACACTTAGAACACCATTCTATGGGGTGACTGAGGGCATCACCCTTTTTAGGACTCCCACTCTTTACCCCCCGACCTTTATGAGGCCCCTTCATATCATGCCCCTATCAGTGCCATCCTGGCACCCGAGGATCCTGGAAATGCCATCCAGGTACCCTGCAAGTGCCACCTGACTGGGCACCTTTGCAGTGCCAGGGGAGGCCCCCAAGGTGCTGTTAGGCCTGCTCCACATTTGTGTGTCTCAGTACTGAACGGCGCCTGGTCCAGGACCCACTGACCAGGCCGTTAGTTCCCAAACCCCAGGAGAAAATGGCACAAGGGCTCATTTATATATATATATATATATATCTGGATCTCGCCCAACGCAGGCGAGCTCAGAGCGTGACATCTCTTGGGTTTTGGATAAATCTCGCAAGTCATCTCAAACGTCGAGAATCTTGCGAGAGGCCTCTCATAAGATTAATCGGCCTTGTTGCATCACCATGTCGGGCACGACGAGGCCATTCAATCACACCCACTACTTTTCCTATGATCTAACATCAAGAACTAACATGAGTAAAGGAAGAATTGACAGGCAAATGGTGTTCGATTATAAGCAGTAAAAACTGTAAATTGGTCATTAAATGGCAGATAGAGCTCAGACAGATCATACAAATTGGCTCAACGGCCCACTCAAATTTTGGTGATCACACTTAGCCAAACATTCCTTCAAACTTTGTCTTCCCCACAAAGAATTTCAGTTCTTCTCCTTCCAGGAGCAAATCTGATCCCAGCATACAGAAGCGCACCACCAATCCGGCTTCCATGGGACGGTGTTCATTACAAATAGTGTACATCTGCAGAACCCTCTCAAACCAGCTTGAATAGTGTAGATCCACCATTGTTAGCTTCAGGAAACCGAAAAAGCTGCATAAACGTACTCTCAACTTTTGTATTTGGACCCTGTTATCTTCAGTCATCTCCAGCTTGCCTCTGCTGCACCACTGGACTCGTCAATTTACTGCTCAGCATGGACTGATTTTTGTCCTTTTATTATCTTTCAACAAGCTCAATTAGCCCAGAACCTTTAGTTCCCAAACCTCAGTTTGTTTTTTCTTCCTTAGAAACTGGGAGGGCCGGTCTTCTTTCTATTTTTACCTGTTCTATCTCCGCTTCTGCTTCCCTTTTCAGTTTAGTATCTGTTTTGGTTAGGGTCTGCCACAAACTGAATTTAAATGCACAGAATCCTTCATATTCCTCCGCTGCATGTGGCTGCTGTGCCAGCGGTTCTTCCTTGTGTGTTCCGTGTTCTCTTCTCCTGTAATCGGAGAAATATCAGAAGTATGAGTAAGTGTGGTGGCATATGTTGACACGATGGATGGTGGGAACATCAACAACTCATATTTATACAGCACCTTTAATGTGGTAGAATGTCCCAAGATATTTCACATGAATATTATCAAACAAACTGTGGTGCTGGGCCACATAAAGAGTTGTGAAGACAAATGAGCAAAGGCTCAGTCAAAGAGATAGGATTTAGGTCTTACGGCACAACTGAAGAGAAAAGAGAGTGGAGAGTTTTCCGACGGGAATTCCTGAGCTTAGGGTTTAGGCAGCTGAAGGCAAGGTTGTTAACGGCGGAGCGATTAAAATCTGTGATGCTCAAAATATCAGAATTAAAAGAGTGCGGTATCTCAGAGGTTTGTAGGGCCGGAAAACCTTCAAGAGATAGGAAGGTACGAGGCCATATAGAGATTTGAAATTGAGTTTGAAAATGTTTTTATTGAAATATTGCGGTACTGGAATTCAATGTGATTGTGCATAGAAGGGCAGAGGTGATAGGTGAACAGAACCTTGTGTGAATCAGGGCACAAACAGCAGAGCTTTGGAAAACCTTGGAATATGCGCGACCAGCCAGGAGTTGGGATAGTCAAGTCTAGAAGTAAGAAAGGCATGAAAGAGCATTTTCACTAAATCAATGCCATCCTGAATCCATCATTAAATGTTTCCCTCTTTGAAGAAACTGTTAACTCCTCCAAATTGTTGCTATAGCTTGGCCCTTTAAATGCAGAAGTTGAGATTGCCTCACATGGTCCTCATAAAAATTCACAGCAACACAATCGATGTCAGAGCCAAAAGCAAAATGATCATGAACTGGCACTCTTAAATTCCTTTAAATTCCCACGATTGTCCCCTCCATCCCACTTGTCTGTCTCAGTCCAATAAATATCTGAAAATATAACAAATATTGCGGGTGCTGCCGTTACACTCACAACAATGTAAACATATCATGAGTTGACTGAGACTAATCTGCTTCCTCTTCCTTATCACTACTCACCATTCTTACAAACTAATAGTCCAGTTGGTATCCGGAACTAGCCTTTGGAAAAGCTGAGGGAGAAGATATAGGAGAGCCTTCATCTCGCTATGAAAGAATTAATTGTTAGTCCACTAGCCAAAAGACTGCTTTATATTCTTTATACACTTGCTTTATCAGTCGAGCAGTTACTTGAATTACCTTTCTGGGTCTTACACCAGGAGAAAATGGCATCAGGCATGATTCTAACATTACATAAATGTATCAGACAGGTCTTTATTTTACTGTGTTTACTGACTTTTATCTGGTCAGTTTCAGATAACTACGTTCTGCAGCCTGCACCTCATTAATTCTAATCAGCCTCTGACATCTGAGCAATTGCAATTTTGTACTTTGCAACAGAACATTACCTTCACTCCTTGTTTTTTCTTTATTCATTCATGGGGTGTAAGCAGCGCTGGCAAGGCCAGCATTTGTTGTCCATTCCTAACTGCTGTTGAGAAGGTGTGGTGAGCTGCCTTCTTGGATTTCTGCAATCCATCTGGTATAGATAGGAGGGTGTTCTAGGATTCTGAGCCAGTGACAGTGAAAGAACAGTGATATATTTCCAAATCAAGGTGGCGTGTTGCTTGAAGGGGAACTTGCAGGCGGTGTTGTTCACATGCACCTGCTGTCTTTGTCCTTCTCCATGATATTAAAATAATCCAGACACTGAATCTACATCTTCCGCAAAAACTGATATGTTCTTCCTTGAGCATATCTCATTCTGCACGCAGTTACATTGAAATCCGCCATTAGATTTGAGATATACCTTTTGCGCGCACACAGCCTAACAAGGGCAAAAATTATTACCACCGCCAATTTCAGTGGCAGCAGTAAATAAAGCAACATTGTAATATTCAGTGTATAATTATTAAACTTTGTGTATTACAAAGTATGAAGCTGAGTTTTTTCAAGTACTCTGCGAAAAGAACTATTATCTTATGTGCACACAAGTTCAGCCAGGCTGTCCATGTTCCCTGTGAGCAGAAGAGTCAGTAATGCACGACTCCCCTGATGCACGATCAATAACTACTAAAACGAGGTTGTAGTACAACTGAAGGCTTTAATAAGCTAGAACTGTTCCCCAGCAACTCCGGTACAGAACGAGGGCTGCTGGGGCGGCACGGTTTCTTATACCCCGCCTACCAGGGTGGAGCTACTATACTATACAGCCAATGGTAAACCCCTAGGTTTAACCAATGGTACTTCAGCCTCTCAGGTACCGTAATACCTGATAATACCACATTCACCCCCTGTTAAAAAGAGTACGGCGGGGGTGGTGGCCAGTAACGACAAAATGTAACAACATGGTATGATCAGATATGGAGGTACCGTGATACGTCCTTACAGCGAATATTTACCAGCATGGCGGGTATATACATTCTTTAAAATGAAGCAATCAGTCGGTCGGGTGCCCTGGTCGTCCTCTGGGATCGTCTGAGCCTCGGTGGTGATTCCAGTGGGGGCCCGGGTGTCTGCGACTCCGGGAGCGTGGTTTCGGCCTCCATGGTAGCTTCGTCACCCCTAGACGGCGCTGGTGGGAAAAACGGCTGACCTGGGAAGGGGGCACCTGTAGGGGGGTCGGTGGGTGGGGGGGCCTAGGCAGAGGCGGCGGGAGGACTGATCCTCCTGTAAGGTACTGCGGTGAAGGGGAGGGTGGGACTGGTGGCTGGGATGTATGTGGGATTCCGGTGGGCGGCAGGTCCCGTAGGGAGACCGTATCTTGTCGGCCGTCAGGGAACGCCACGTAGGCGTACTGGGGGTTAGCGCGCAGCAGGTGGACTCTCTCGACCAACGGGTCCGACTTGTGCGCCGCACGTGTTTTCTGAGCAGGTTGGGTCCGGGTGTTGCCAGCCAAGTCGGGAGCGAGGTCCCGGAGGTGGACTTCCTGGAGAAGACGAGGAGACGTTCGTGAGGTGTCTGATTGGTGGTCGTACAAAGCAGTGACCGGATGGAGTGGAGGGCATCCAGGAGGACTTCCTGCCAGCGGGAGACTGGGAGGTTCCTGGACCGTAGGGCCAGTAGAACGGTCTTCCAGACCGTTCCAGTCTCCCTCTCTACCTGCCCGTTTCCCCGGGGGTTGTAACTGGTCATCCTGCCCGAGGCGATGCCCTTGCTGAGCAGGAATTGACGCAGTTCGTCGCTCATAAAGGAGGACCCCCTATCACTGTGTATGAACGCGGGGAAACCGAACGGTGCAAAAATGCTATGTAGGGCCTTGATGACGGTGGTTGCGGTCATGTCGGGGCAGGGGATGGCGAATGGCAACCGGGAGTACTCGTCAATCACGTTCAGGAAGTACGTGTTGTGGTCGGTGGAGGGGAGGGGGCCTTTGAAGTCCATGCTGAGGCGTTCAAAGGGACGAGAAGCCTAAATTAGGTGCACCCTCTCTGGCCGGTAGAAGTGCGGTTTGCACTCCGCGCAGATTTGGCAGTCCCTGGTGGCTGTCCTGACCTCGTCGATGGAGTAGGGGAGGTTGCGGGTTTTAACAAAATGGAAAATTCAAGTGACCCCCGGGTGGCAGAGGTCCTCGTGGAGGGCTCGGAGGCGGTCCACTTGTGCGGTAGCACATGTGCTGCGGGACAGGGCGTCAGGAGGCTTGTTTAGCTTCCTGGGACAATACAAGATCTTGTAGTTGTAGGTGGAGAGTTCGATCCTCCACCGCAAGATCTTGTCGATTTTTATCTTGCCCCACTGTGCATTATTGAACATGAAAGCAACAGACTGTTGGTCAGTGAGGAGAGTGAATCTCGTGCCGGCCAGGTAATGCCTCCAATGTCGTACAGCTTCTACTATGGCCTGGGCCTCCTTTTCGACTGAGGAGTGGCGGATTTCGGAAGCATGTAGGATACGGGAGAAGAAGGCCACGGGTCTGCCCGTTTGGTTGAGATTGGCCGCCAGAGCTACGGCGGACGGATCGCTCTCGAACTGGAAGGGGAGGGACTCGTCGATGGCGTGCATCGTGACCTTTGCAATGTCGGCTTTGATGCGGCTGAAGGCCTGGCAGGCCTCTATCGACGGGGAAAGTTGTGGATGGGATCAGGGGACGGGCTTTGTCTGCGTAGTTGGGGACCCACTGGGCGTAGTAACTGAAAAATCCCAGGCAGCGCTTCAGGACCTTGGGGCAGTGGGGGAGGGGGAACTCCATAAGGGGGCACATGCGTTCAGGGTCGGGGCCTTTCACTCCATTTCGCACTACGTAGCCGAGAATGGCTCGACGGTCGGTGCTAAACACGCATTTATCCTTATTGTATGTTAGGTTAAGGATTTTAGCGGTCTGGAGAAATTTTCGGAGGTTGGTGTCGTGGTCCTGCTGGTCGTGGCCGCAGATGGTGACATTATCGAGATACGGGAACATTGCCCGTAAACCATACCCGTCAACCATTCAGTCCACCTCGCGCTGGAAGACCGAGACCCTGTTAGTGACACTGAAGGGAACCCTTAAGAAGTGATAGAGCTGCCCGTCTGCCTCGAAGGCAGTGTATTTGCGGTCACTAGTATGGAGGGGTAGCTGGTGGTAGGCGGACTTGAGGTCCACCGTGGAGAAGACCTTATAATGCGCGATCCTGTTTACGAGGTCGGATATGCGGAGGAGTGGGTACGCGTCCAGCTGCGAAAACCTGTTGATGGTCTGACTGTAGTCGATGACCATCCTATGCTTCTCCCCGGTCTTTACCACCACTACTTGAGCTCTCCAGGGACTGTTGCTGGCTTCAATGAACCCTTCCCTCAGTAACCTTTGGACCTCTGACCTAATAAAGATCCGATCCTGGGCACTGTACCGTCTGCTCCTGGTGAGGACGGGTTTGCAATCCGGGGTGAAGTTCGCAAACGAGGAAGGTGGGTCGACCTTAAGGGTCGCGAGGCCGCAGACAGTAAGGGGGGGTATAGGGCCGCCGAATTGGAAGGTCAGTCTTTGCAGGTTACACTGGAAGTCTAAACCCAGGAGTGTAGCCGCGCAGAGGTGGGGAAGAACATAAAGGCGGAAAATTTTGAATTCCCTTCCCTGGACTGTGAGGTTTGCTAAACAGATCTCCTTTATCTCGACAGAGTGAGAACCGGAGGCGAGGGAGATTCTTTGATTAACAGGGTGGATAAAGAGGGAACAGCGCCTTACCGTGTCGGGGTGTATAAAGCTCTCCGTGCTCCCAGAGTCGATCAGACAGGATGTCTCGTAGCCGTTGATGAAGACGGTCGTCGTTGCTGTTGAGAGTGTTCGAGGTCGAGTTTGGTCCAGGGTCACCAAGGCCCGACGCAGTAGTTGTGGATTTCGTTCAGGCAGTGCGTGGTCGACTGAGCTGGGCTCCTGGGGCATCCAAGATGGCGTCTCCCATTGGTCGCATATGGTGGAGGGGGTGGACAAAATGGCGGCGCCCATCCGTCTAGCGTGGTGTCCAAGGGACAAGATGGCAGCGCCCGGGGTCCGCACGTGGGCCTGGGATACAGGGGTGGCAGCGACTGCTGGCGTCCCGGGGCCCCTGGAGAAGTTCGCTGTGGCGGTCCGGAGTCGCCGCTGGAGACCGCGGCCACCGCTCGTGCCTGGCAGACCCCCACGAAATGGCCCTTTGTACCGCACCCCCTGCAGATGGATCTGCGGCCCGGGCAGCGCTGGCGGGGGTGTTTTTACTGCCTGCGGGGTCCATCGGGGCTGCCGGGCCGCCTTAGAGCGCAGGCCTGCGGTGAAGCGGGGGAGGTCTCTGGGGCGGCGGCTGCGGGATTCCACGCTGCCCAAGGGGCCGCCGCGCGGTCGGGCACGTAGGATCGGGCGTTCTTGGAGGCAACGTCCGTGGACCCTGCAAGGGCCCGTGTCTCCCTAAGTCCCAGGGTGTCTTTCTCTAAAAGATGCTGGCGGATTTCTGAAGAGCTCATACCTGCTACAAAGGCGACCCGGACTAGGAGTTCCGTGTGCTCGCTCGCCGAAACTTGCGGGCAGCCACAGCTTCTGCCCAGCACCAATAGCGCGTGGTAGAATTCCTCCAACAATTCCCCGGGATTTTGTCGTCTTGTTAAAAACAGGTGACGAGCGTAGACCTGATTTACTGGGCGAATATAGTGTCCTTTTAAAAGTTCGATTGCTGCATCAAAATCTTCCGCCTCCTCGATGAGGGTGTAGATCTCTGGGCTGACTCTTGAGTGCAGGACATGCAGTTTCTGCTCCCCCGAGGGTGTGCCTCCAGCCGTCTCAAGATAGTCTTTAAAACACGCCAGCCAGTGCTTAAAGATCGCCGCTGAGTTTGTCGCGTGGGGACTGAGTTGCAGACTCTCTGGCTTGATTCGGAGGTCCATCCTTTCTACTTAGTTCTAGCTTATTAAATTGATGCACGATCAATAACTACTAAAACGAGGTTGTAGTACAACTGAAGGCTTTAATAAGCTAGAACCGTTCCCCAGCAGTTCAGGTACAGAATGAGGGCTGCTGGGACGGCATGGGTTCTTATACCCCGCCTATCAGGGTGGAGCTACTATACTATACAGCCAATGGTAAACCCCTAGGTTTAACCAATGGTACTTCAGCCTCTCAGGTACTGTAATACCTGATAATACCACATCCTCCAAACCCCACACACACATTGTAATTAACCTCTTTGTTTTCACCACACACAGCCTCATCCCTGGCCCTACACTCACTCTCACTCACTCACTCACTCAGCAGCCCCTCACACCCCCCCCCCCCCAAATGCCCTGATGATCTAGTCATTGATGCCTATGAAGCAGCGCCACTCTCCTGGGACAAGGAATCTGTACACCAGGCAGACTGGAGCAGAAACACAAAAAGGTTTGAAACTACCGTTCACCTTCACGGCTTAGCCGAGTGATATCCTTTTTTTTCTCACAGTCTGTCAGTGACTGAGTCTGCCACTGACAGTTTAGATTATTATAGAATTTACAGTGCAGAAGAAGGCCATTCGGCCCATTGAGTCTGCGCCGGCTCTTGGAAAGAGCACCCTACCCAAGGTCAACACCTCCACCCAACACTAAGGGCAGTTTTGAACACGAAGGGCAATTTATCACGGCCAATCCACCTAACCTGAACACCTTTGGACTGTGGGAGGAAACCGGAGCACCCGGAGAAAACCCATGAACACACGGGGAGGATGCGCAGACTCCGCACAGACAGTGACCCAAGCCGGAATCAAACCTGGTACCCTGGAGCTGTGAAGCAATTGTGCTATCCACAATGCTACCGTGCTACCCTTTTTCTGGACACTGTCTGCACTGAGTCAATGACAAAGATCCTGGGCCCACTCAAACCTACCAATTTGTGATGCTAAACGGTGCTTTGGGCTTACCATACAAACGGTCCTGATTGCTGGAATTAATCCATTGGGTGCAGCGCTGTCCAGCCAGAGCCTCAAGGCAGGGATGTCTCCCTACAGTCAGCATTACTGCCTTGGAGGAGGGTGAGCTTGTGACCCCAAATGTGACTTCTGCGATCTCATCAGAGGTCGTGACTTACAGTTTGAGAACCCTTAGGCTATACTCTCTCTTGTTGGAAATGGTCATTGCCCGACCCTCATGTGGTGTAAATGTCATTTGTCTGTTTTCATCCCAAGCCTGGATGTTAGCTGGGACCTGTATGCAGGCTTTCTTTCATTATCTGAGAAATTGTAAATGGAAATGAACAGTGCAATCATCAATGAACATCCCCAATTGTGACTTTACGATGGAGGGAAAGGTTATCGATGAAGCAATTGAAGATGGTTGAGCTGAGGGCATTACCCTGAGGAAATCTGCAGTGACGAACAGTGGCAGCCACGTGCACCTTCTACAACATACCCAACAGGAACGCACCAAGGTTCCTTCGGCAGTACCTTCCAAACCCATGAAGGACAAGAGCAGCAGATACCTGGGAACACCACCACTGGAGGTTTCCCTCCAAGACATGCATCATCTTGACTTGGAAACATATCGCTGCTCCTTCATTGTCGCTGGGTCAAAATCCTGGAATTCCCTCCCTAATAGCACTGTGAATGTTTCAGCACCTCAGGGACTGCAGCAGTTCAAGAAGGCAGCTCACCACCACCTTCTGAAGGACAGCTACGAATGGGCAATAAATGCTGGCTTAGCCAGCAATGTCCACATCCCATAAATGAATAAAAAGAATAATCACAGCCATCTTCCTTTGTGCACGTCATAACTCCCACCAGAGGAGAGTTTTCCTCCTGATTCCCATCAATTTCAGTTTTGCTAGGGCTATTTGATGCCACACTCAGTCAAAAAGACTCTTGATGTCAAGGGCAATCACTGTCCCTTCACTTCTTGAATTCAGCTCTTTCGTCCATGTTGGACTGAAGTTGTAATCCGGTCTCGAACAAGCGGACCTCATCGAATCCACACTGTGTCAGTGAGGTTGAACAGTATTGTGGACACAACCTTCTGTCACACTGCTGATAATTAAGATTAGGCTCAAGGGGAGATAATCAGATTAGATTTGTCCTAGTTTTTGAAGAAAGGACATACCTGGTCAATTTTCCACACATTGCGTAGATGCCAGTATTCTTGCTGTACTGGAACAACTGGGCTGGAAGCCATGCCTCTTTTTGGAGCCCACGTACTCTTTTGATTGTGTTACTTGTTAAAATTCGCTGATGCAAAGCAGATTTTTTTCTCTACAAATGCCATGAGACTGCCAGCATTGCAGGTACTTTTTCTAATTTGTGCTAAAATTAGGACAAGCCAAGAAATAAAGTCCTTCACGCAACTTATAACTTGATATGTTTAAACTCCAGAGAAAGGTGGATAAACCTGAAATGGTTAAGCATTTTGTAAAATTGGCATTTAGCATTATCACAAACTTTGTGATTTCAAATTCTCCCCTTTTATGCTTTTGTTTAAATGTGCAACCCCCATCACATTTTTCACCTATTTTAGCTTCTATCATCACAATAATATGTAATATATGTATTCATCCCTCGCTAAATATTTCAATGCATCTCATTTTCAAATCCAAATACATCATGAATTTACGTTTGCATGTTTCCTGTGAATATTTTAAGAATGTAATTTTAGGAAAGGTTGCATTAGAGTGAGATGCAAACCCCAAACCACAAATCACAATGAGCTTCATAAATCATAAAGCCCCAGAGTGCAAAGGTATTTCATGTGTGCTCAGTGAGCTGCTGGATGAATTCATTGAAAGCTGAATCGCATAAAAGTTTTGTTTGTTTAGAGGAAAGTAGAAATTAACTCCCTGCAGAATTCTGCAAGCGAAACCTCCCATGCCTTAAAGTGCTTATAATCTCATTAAAATGAGTTCACTGGAGTCCTGAGAGAACACACAACTCTGAGCAACCTGTTACCAATGTCACTGAGGGCACTGCTCTATAATGAGTTGTGCTCATGAAGGTGGTGTGTAATTTTACATCAAGGAAAGGCCAGTGTGGTAATCTCACTCGTCAGGCATTTTTTAATATAAAATAGCAGTTTAGTCGTGTTGAGTCCGTTTGATGCATTGCCTTTTTCTGAACTTTCTGCCTGAGCTTAACCCCAACAATCCTTTGTCACTAGATGTACAAAATGAGAAGGAAAGACTGGAGAAGTACCGAATGTTAATACAAACATTACCACGTGTCAACCGTGTCACTCTTGCAGCCCTGATTGGTCATCTCTACAGGTGTGTGAAATTAGCATTTCTGTGGCTTTCAGCATGAACAATATCTGCCCTTATTGCTCATATTTAGCGTATCTATGTCATAAGTGGATAGACATGGAAAAGACCTCTACTTCAGAGGAAAAAAAGCACAATTTAACAGGTGCTTTTCAATTGAATAATGCAAATGGTTGTCAGTTCATTTCTGGTCAGTAATTTCTACAGTTTATACAAACTGCATTAGGTACAGTCCCTCAAAAGGGTGACTGGAAAATCTACATAATTTACATGGGCTGAAATTTTATGACTATTTCCGCCAGCGGGATCTTCCGGTCCCGCTGATGGAAACCCCCCACCGCTCTTTCCCCAGCAAAGGAGAGGGCGAATAATGGAAAACCCTGTTGACAGCGTTGGGACCACAAAATTCACTGCTGGCCAGCCATTGGCCTCCGCGACTGCAAAACGCGCCACGGAGGGGAGGTAAATCCCATCCATGTCTATACTTATTGCTAATATCACTAGTTGACTAACAATATAGCCTCCAAATTAAAGTCTTTCAAACCCTAGTTGTTTTTAGGATTTTTGGTCAGAACAGAAGTAAATAAAAACAGAAAATGCTGCAGGCCAGGTAGTGTCTGTGGAGAGAAATAGAGTTCGTATTTCAGGTTGATGATGAATCTTCATCAGCACTGTAATATCCTGCGTGGAAACCACAGGATGGGAATGCTTGTCTTCCCGTGCTCCTTGCGGACTACATGTTCCCCCACTAGGGGCGGGGTATCTCAATTAACCCATGTATAAAAGCCGGCCAGTAAGGCACCGACCAGAAGAGAAACCTGGTAGTTTGTGTAAATAAAACTATGTTTCTTCATTTACTCGGTGTGGCCTCCCCATGGCCTTATTAAAAGAACCTGTGATCATGTTTGGATGGATGTCCAGGTATAAGTATGATCCCTATGAATTTCATGGAGAAATTCGCTGGCTGATCCCATTGTTGATGTTTCTGAAGCAGTGACCTTCCCTTACTCCGATTTGAAATATTACATCTCGCTGAAACCAGCTGAGGATCTGGATTCATTTTCAGTTGTTTTCATTCCTCCTCCCCTGAAGATGGTGTCTGATGCTAGAGAATAGATTCCGAATACTGGAAGCCCTTGGACACTTAGTTCAGTGACCAATTCCGTGTCTGAATCCAGATAATGCACATGAAAAGGTTGTTTATTTGTGGGAAGCACCACATCCAGTCCTGATCCTGCTCTTAACCGTCATTGAGTGGTGCCCTTCCAGCGGTAGCACCTGGTTAAAAAGTAGGACAATCCTGAGTGATTTTTCTTTTGCACATTGAAGCCAAATTGCATTGTGCTGCTTTACTTACTGCTTGTGAAGGGTTCTGGTATCTTCGACCCATCTGCTTAAGGCTCAGAAGAATAACTTAACATAAAATGCACAAATTCTCACTATCATTTTTCTCACAACAATATTGACGTAATAATAACCCATGAATCCAATCAGATAGTCACTGACAAATCAGGATGGGTTAGAATCCTTGTTTGCTGTAGCCGCTTCCCCTTTTTGCCACAAATCCATCTTAGAAATCAGTCTTGGATCTCATTCAGTCTTGGATCTCATACACATCTTTGAAGAAAGTCTCCTATTATAAAAGAGATCTGTTTGAACGCATCTTGAACAGCATCAGATTTTGTTATTTAATCTGCTTTTCTGTGTAACACAATGTAGCAGCTTACCAGTATACAGATGGTTCCTCATACATTTTGCTGAATTAGGCACCAATCCAGTATGGTGCTCCTGCCATGCTACAAGGATACCTTGCAAGTTCATTGGAACTTGTCAGTCATTAGCCCTGACAAGCATTTATCAATTTGGAACTGTATATCTTTGGAAGTAAAGAGACAGTCATCAGCTGTCAAATGAACAACTGGTAAATATCCTTCTTTTAGGAGCTAAAAGATTAAAGGGAAAGGAGTAAAAAAAAAGAAAAGGAGTCTCTTTGGAATTGAAATGGCACACCAAGCAATCAAGTTTGGCATCAAGATAATTTCTAATACAAACTCACTCAAGTACAACTGCCAGCATGACCAACCTGCGATAGAACAATTTGTCATTTTGAGATGGAATTCTTCTTGCTCAGGACCAGATAACCTTAGAAGTAAATGTTCTATGTCAAGTTGAGTAGTCATTGGTAGACGCACAGCAGGAAGCTTATCAGTACTCTGTGTTGGAAAGCTGTACGTTTTTAGCTGGTTAAACTGCAGCAATGCCTCTGTGCACACTTTGAGTGCTCTCTAACCCTTGGTTCCACCAACTTGTGCCTAGGATTTAAGCTTCATATAGTTTGGGGAAGAGACCAGACACCTTTTTGGGGACAAAAGTAAATCGTACAGATGCACATTTATCAGTAGTTTGGTTTGAAGACATTGAAACTTGGTGATATGTTTCCACAAGTGTCAGCTATTGAGCTAACCAAAAAAAAGCTGCATTAATAATTTACTTGAGATCAGATGTTAAATTTTGAATTAGATTCTGTCCAGATTGATGAACTACTACTGTAATTCAAAATGTATAATCAATTGAGATGCTAAGAACGTTGACATTGTGTAGGTTACGTTTTTATTTTAAATTGGGCCCCAAGTATTTGCGAGCCTTAATTGTATCTTCTTTATTAATGTTTGTGATATTTGTAATTCAAAAATATTCCCTACTTCTGTCTCTTAGGAATAGTATACTAAGTGCTTCTGTTTAAATTGGTTACAATCTCACATTTAATCATTTCATCTCACTCCTTGTAATGCTGTACCTTTGACAAATTTGTCCCCAAAGTGTTATGAGAGGAAACTTCTCAAAAATATTTCACACTTTCCCAAAATGCGCTATTTATTTGGATAGTGATTGGTTCTATTTTTTAAAATTTGTGATGTCTTTGTGCTAATGATAATATAAATGTGTGCTGCATTGGCCCATTTCACAACATTTGCTTTTCTGATGTCAGTGAAAAATTACTGTATGATCTGATTAGCTGCTCTATAATTATTCTGGAAAGATTATCATTAACTATTTTCAGTTGTGTGTGGTTTCTTTTTCAATTCATTATTCTGAAGCTGACAGATGGTAGGCAGCCTGCTCCTTGGCCTTTTCCAATTATACTTTCAACTGGTCATTCTAAGAATGCCCCTTAAGTTGGCTTTTCCTCATTTATTTCTTGTTTCCTCATTCTCTCTGGGGAAGTGCTTTCTGTCTGCTTGATGCTATTCACTGAATCGTGATGGTGCACTCAGGTCCAGGGATGTGAGTTGACTTCTTAAAAATTTATCTCTTGATAAGTATCTCATTGATATAACCCCCTGGGCTTTGTTACACAGAATTGGGAAGTGGTGGTCATTGTCACAGCCACTATTCAGAAGTCTACGTTTCTCAGTGTGTTTCAAAGGTTTAGTTCTGGGGGCTCGTTGAGCTCCCCTGGACGATACTTGATATCGTACGAGTAGGTGGAGAGTTCGATCCTCCACCTCAAAATTTTATCGTTTTTTATTTTGCCCCGGAGGCGGTGAGGGTTCGGGAGAAGAAGGCTACTGGTCTGCCTCCTTGATTGAGGGTAGCAGCAAGGGCGATGTCTGATGCATCGCTCTCTACCTGGAAAGGGATGGTTTCGTCCACCGCGTGCATGGCGGCCTTGATGATGTCGGCCTTGATGCGGTTGAAGGCCAATTGAGCCTCAGCCGAGAGGGGAAAAGTGGTGGTCTTTAGGAGTGGGCGGGCTTTGTCCGCATACTTGGGGACCCACTGGGCGTAATAGGAGAAAAGCCCCAAGCACCGTTTGAGGGCATTGAGGCTGCGGGGGAGAGGGAGTTCCTTAAGGGGGCGCATGCGGTCGGGTCGGGACCTAGGACCCCGTCTTCCACGACATAGCCGAGGATGGCCAGCCGGGTGGTGTGGAAAACGCATTTGCCCTCGTTATAGGTCAGGTTAAGGGCTCGGGCGGTCTGGAGGAACTTTTTGAGGTTAGCGTCATGGTCCTGCTGATCATGGCCGCAGATGGTGACATTGTCCAAGTACGGGTATGTAGCCCGCAAACCGTACTGGTCCACCATTTGGTCCATCGCCCTTTGAAACACGGAGACCCCATTTATGACACCAAAGGGGACCCTGAGGAAGTGGAAGAGCCGGCCGGCTGCTTCGAAGGCAGTATAGGGGCGGTCTTTTGGTCGGATGGGGAGCTGGTGGTAGGCAGATTTGAGGTCGACCGTGGAAAAGACACGGTATTGGGCGATCCGATTTACCATTTCCGCGATGCGAGGAAGGGGGTACGCATCAAGCTGCGTGAATCGGTTTATGGTCTGGCTATAATCCACGACCATCCGTTTCTTCTCCCCGGACCGGACTACCACCACTTGCGCTCTCCAAGGGCTGTTGCTAGCCTCGATGACCCCCTCTCCCAGTAAACGCTGGACCTCTGACTTGATAAAAGCCATATCTTGGGCACTGTAGCGCTGGCTCCTGGTGGCGACGGGCTTACAGTCGGGAGTGAGGTTAGCGAATAGCGAGGGGGGTGCGACTTTCAGTGTCGCAAGGCAGCACACCGTGAGGGGGGGCAAGGGTCCGCCGAACTTCAGTGTCAGGCTTCGGTGGCTGCACTGGAAATCCAGTCCGAGCAGCAGGGGGGCACAGAGGTGAGGGAGGATATAAAATTTGAAATGGGTGTATTTGGCACCCTGGATCGAGAGATCCGCAATACAGTACCCCGTGATTTGTACCGAGTGGGACCCAGATGCGAGGGCTATGTTTTGGGATGTGGGATGGGTGCGTAGGGAGCAGCGCCTTACCGTTTCAGGGTGGATAAAGCTCTCCGTGCTCCCGGAGTCGAAGAGGCATGCAGTGTCGTGCCCGTTGACCTGGACCTGCATCGTGGAGTTCTGCAGGTGTTTTGGCCGAGTTTGATCGAGGGTGATCGCACCCAGTCACGGGTAGTCGGAGTCGTAAAATGGCCGCTGCCGTTGGTCGCACGTGTCGGGTCGAGAAGATGGCCGCCGACCAGATGGCCACTCCCATGATTCGCACGAGGCTGATGACGCGTCAGAAGAGGACGTGTCGGGTCGGTGCGCAGCAGCATTGCGAGGCCTGCGGGCCTGAGAGCCTGATTTTCGGGCCGGCTGTTCTTTGTTTTTCTGGCCCCTGGATCTGGCCAGGCAGACCCTCGCAAAGTGCCCTTTCTTCCCGCAGTCGCTGCAGATCGCGGAGCGGGCTGGGCAGCGTGGGCGTGGGTGCTGGCCCTGCCTGCAGAAGTAGCAAGGTGTGCCCCCATGGTGAGTGGGTCACCGCGTGGCGCAGGCCTGTAATACGGGCGAGTCTGAGGAAGTCCGGGGGGGGGCTGGCAGAGTCCGCGGGGTACGTACCCAAGTTATGTCGGGCCACCTCCAGCGAGGAGGCGAGCGTTAGCGTCTCCAGGAGGTCTTTTGCCCCGTTTTCGAGCAGTCGCTGCTGGATGTAGGTCGAGCGGATGCCGGACACGAAAGAATCTCTGATGTGCAGGTTCATATGGACTTCCCCTGTCACATCCTGATGGTCACAGTCCCTGGCCAGCGCGGTGAGTTTCTCAACAAACTCGTCGAGCGATTCCCCCGAGCGCTGCCGGCAGGTAGAGAGCAGATGCCAGGCGTGCACCTCATTGACGGGTTTGACAAACCACTTGAGGAGCAACTCAATCGCTTCCTCATAAATCGTCGCTTTTTCGAGCGTGGCGGAGATTCTGTGACTCACCCGGGCGTGAAGTAGATGCAGCTTGCGTGGCCCCAGGATGGGAGTCTCTGCGGAGTCCAGGTAGGCCTCGAAGCACCGTAGCCAGTATTTAAAAATTTCCTTTGCCTCCGGCGTTCATGCTTCCAGATTGAGCTTCTCTGGTTTTAGGCCTGCGTCCATCCTGAATCTAGTTTAGCCTAATAAATTGAGGTACCCTCAGTAATGATGCTTAGAGATTAAACTGTAAAGAAGGCTTTATTAGGCTAATAACTATGCTACAGATTTGGACGAGAGCTGACTGCTATACAGACCATGAGGCAGGCCTTTATGTATGGCTCCCAAATGGGCGGAGCCAGAGGCGGAGTCCCCAGGGTTCCAAGCCTAGTCTTAAAGGGGACATCACCTTACATGATGATAAGGCAGTAACCGTTCATCACAGTTCCTTTTAATGTCATGCGTATTCCTTGAACCACTATGGAAGGACAGCCTGGGCCACACCTTTACACCTCTTGAGGAAACCAGGACAATGCCTGGCTGTCTCAAAGCTGATCAAACTTGTTGAGTGGAGTATGCGTTCCGATGTTAGTTATGATAGAAATTCAAGCTCTGTGCCTTTACTAGAGTTCAATTGAGGAAATTAATAACTTTGCTTTTGTTGGATGTCTTTGGGCACAATTCAGTGAAGCCATTGCACCCAGTGCGGATCCGGGCACATCAGGTAAATCGCACGTGACCTCCAAATTGGGCTCTGCACCAGGTGCGAAACCTGGCGCGAGTTACACGACTCGCACCAGCAGGCGCGATCTGGTTCATGCCTTCACTGGGCGGGATGCAGTTCGGAATATTTAAACGGGCTTTATGAAGCGGATGCCAGATTCACTCAGTGCCCAGGTGTCAGCAGATGGGAGACCTCGCCAGGGTGCCATTTAGCAGGCGTAATGGCACCTGGGGGATGGGGGTCTCCCAGGCCATTGGGCACCATTGGTCTAGGACAGGCCAGCTGGTACTCTGGCACTCCACTGGCACCCAGGCACCTTTCAACTGGCTCCATGGCAGTACAACAGCAACAGTGCCACACTATTGCCAGGGTAGCACTGCCATGGCACCAGGGGCACTGCCAGTGTGTCAGGCTGGCAGTATCAAGGTGTTAAGATGCCAGTTTGTCATTGCCAGAAGGTAAGCCAGGGTGGGTGCCTTGCCAGGTTGGGTGGGGTTCCCGGAAGCCTCCCCAAGGTTGGTGGGTAAGGGAGGTGGTCGAAAACACAGGAGGGGCCAGAAAAGGTGGGGGGAGGGTGATCGGGGCAGCCTCCCAATATGGTACCCCGATCTGCGAGGAGCCTTTCCTGCTGGCAAGATCAGCCTGTAAGCAGGAAACCCCTCTCAGTGCCACCGCAGCAGGGAGAAACTTGGGACGCCAATAAAAACGGCAAAGTGCCGTTGGATCGCGGGGTGTTTCACGGCACTGCAGCTGCCCAAAAACACCCCACTAAATGTGCCTTTCAGCGGAATATAATTTGAGTCTGCCGAATTGTGTCTTCTTTATTGGTTGATTTCTGTTTTTGTAGTCTATGGGGTGGAAAATGCACTTATTTTGTAAAGTTCATCATATTTATTGTGAAGAAGCTAGAACCGCATGTAACTGGTTTTGTAAACTCTAATATAATTATCTCTGTGCACTTTACGTTTGTTTAAATTCATTTTAACCTAATGGGACTAATATGTATTTCCCAGAGACCTTTATAACGTTGGTTTCATCTTTTGAGAGGAATGATGACACAAGTAAAAGTAATCACCATCCTTATTCCACTAGAGAGGACACTCTTGCTCTTGCCTCTGACTGGAAGGACAGTTTCCAAGGAGAGAAGTGTTTGTTAATTGGTGTGTTTTATCTGTCATTACGTGTGCTGAAAATATGGAAATACCCAAAAATGTTGTGATAAACCCACTAACATTTTTAATTTTGGAAAATATTGCATAATTTGCTTCATGACTGCAGAAAAAGCAAGATCTCAATGTTCTTGGAAATGGGAATTATTGAAGTTGCCGGTGAATCTTTTCCTCTCTTTTCTCCCTTTTCTATCAGCATATATAATTTTAACTGTGGTAGGAACTTCATGGAGCCTATCAATACCTTATACCAAATGGAATTCAAGCAGACATTGAGCAGGATCTAAGAGAAAAGGAAATGAAGAAAAATAATGAAGCATGTGGCTTGTGCGGCTAGTTCAGATACATTGACAGGCATGTAAAGAGGACACTCACCAAAGCATATACCTTTGCCACGCTGTGTTAACTCATTGTTATTACAGTTACATAGATCTTCTTCGAGGCTTTTCCCTGCCTGGTTCATGTTCTGTAACCACAAAGCTGAAAAAGGGACTGTTTTTAAATTAAGAACTTTTATCTCACCAAGGAGGTTTCGGGCCACATCCAACAACTGATCTGAAAACTGCTCACATTTTGACGAATTCCACCTCAGCAGCTGAAACAATTCATAATATTCGAAACCACTGAATCACATTCTTAATTTTTAAAACCCGCAACATTCTTTAAAAAGTCCCTGTCTCCCAACGTTAATGGATGGATCATTTTTATTTTTTTTAATCCATTATCCAGGTCTTGCATGGACCACACCCTGTTTGTGCACCAAGTTTTGTTGAAATCTGTCCTTAGTTTTCATGGTGTGCTTTCTACAGACTAATGGGATGAAAAGACTGACTGGGATTTTCCGCTCTTTTTGCAGTGGTCATCATGGTGGGCAGGGGCAGAAAATATCGTGTGACGGACAAAATGTGGTCTTACATTGTCGTAAAACCAGTTTGCATTTGTGCGTTGCAGCCGACAATGATGGGTTGCGTTTCCCGCACTTCAGAATACTATTTCAATATTTCTGCATCTCAATATAAGGACTCCTCGTCGCAATCATCCTCCCAATGGATTCGCCAGGCACATTGCGTGCAATGAGAATAACATGTTTCACAATGGCACATAAGCAACGTGCCCCTGGCAGCCTGCACTTCACTCATTGCTTTAATGTTAGTTTGCCTACCTCGCATCATGCAGCACTCACGGGAATCAGCGACAGACTTTGCAGGGAGCACTGCATCACGTTCAGGCAGTTGTCACAGGCATGGTTCTACCTACCAGAACAGCGATTAGGTGGAGTAGCTTTTAATGGGCGACAAGGTTAGGGCTCTGCTGGAGGAGGAGAGAACTAACCTCAGGCCGTTGAAGGGGCTCCAGGCCTAGGCATGTACAAGGGGGTACAAGTGGGGAATGTTGCACTCAGGTACCTGACTGGAAAAGGGGGAGGTGAAGGGTAGTGGTATACATTGAACAGTATAAGGTTTCAAAGGTGGGTGACTTGCACACGGGCCATAGGCGCATCCACTTCAAAATGTTCGGGGCTGACAAATGGGCATGCACTAGAAGCACAATGGGATCAAAGAATATGAGGATTGAGTGAGAGGTCTGTCGGGAAGGAAACCCTGAGCGTGAAGCTCCTTCCGGTCAATTGGAAGGGTGTAGCGCAACAATTACTCACTCAAGTCGAGAAGTGATGAAGTCAACCGAGGCTTTATTAAGCAAGACTTGGTCCCCAGCAGCTCAGTTACAGAATGCGGCTGCTGGGAGAACCCGGGCTCTTATACTCCCCCTTTCTGGGAGGAGCCAGCAGGCGGCAGATCCAACCAGGACACGGGACCTGTCAGCCAATAGCCTCTTGGCTTCACCGGTACTGTACTACCCCTCATACATACCACCACATTCACCACTTGTTAAAAATGAACCCGGCGGGGTGGTGGTTCGCATGATGGTAGGGGTTTACAAGGCTGGTCCTGGAACTAATTTTGTACAGTGGCTATGCATTTAGCCCAACTGTTAACTATGTACAGTTTTTGTCAGAATTATTTACCGATTTTTGTCACGCTGATTCCTCGAGTCGAGCGGGTGCCCTGGTCGTCCTTGTCGATCGCCTCAGCCCCGGTGGTGGTGCAGGTGCTGGCTCGGGCACTGTCGTCTCTGGGAGCATTGCGCTGTTCGTCCCTGTTTCTTTATTCCTGGGCGGGCACGGGAGGAGGACCGTTCCACCCGGGAAGGGAGCGGTCGTGGGGTGCGTCGGTGGGAGAGAGGGGGTGATTGGTGTTGGGGGTGTGTGTGTGTTTCCGGCAGGCGCCAGGTCCCGCAGGGAGACTGTGTCCTGTCGGCCGTCGGGGTACGCCACGTAGGCGTACTGGGGGTTTGCGTGGAGAAGGTGAATCCTCTCGACCAACGGGTCAGATTTGTGCGCCCGCACATGCTTTCGGAGCAAGATGGGTCCTGGGGCTGCCAGCCAGGTCGGCAGCGACGTTCCGGCGGAGGACTTCCTAGGGAAGACAAGGAGGCGTTCGTGAGGCGTTTGGTTAGTGATGGTACACAGCAGCGACCGGATGGAGTAGAGGGCATCCGGGAGGACTTCCTGCCACCGGGAAACTGGGAGATTTCTGGACCGTAGGGCCAGTAGGACGGTCTTCCAGACCGTACCGTTCTCCCTCTCTACCTGACCGTTGTCCCGGGGGTTGTAACTGGTCGTCCTGCTCGAGGCAATGCCCTTGCTGAGCAGGAACTGACGCAGTTCGTCGCTCATGAAGGAGGACCCCCTGTCGCTATGGATGTACGCGGGGAAACCGAACAGTGTAAAGATGGTGTTGAGGGCTTTAATGACTGTGGCCGCTGTCATGTCGGGGCAGGGGATGGCGAAAGGGAAACTGGAGTACTCGTCCACCACGTTTAGTATGCATTGCGGTCGGTGGAGGGGAGGGGGCCTTTGAAATCCAAACTGAGAGGTTCAAAAGGACGGGAAGCCTTTATCAGGTGCGCTCTATCTGGCCTGAAAAAGTGCGGTTTGCACTCTGCGCCGATGTGGCAGTTCCTGGTGGCTGTACGGACCTCCTCAACAGAGTAGGGGAGTTTGCTGGACTTCACAAAATGGTAGAATCGAGTGACCCCCAGATGGCAGAGGTCCTCGTGGAGGGCTTGGAGGCGGTCTATTTGTGCGTTGGCACATGTGCTGCGGGATAGGGCATCGGACGTCTCATTCAGCTTTCCGGGACGATACAAGATCTCATAGTTATAGGGGGAGAGCTCAATCCTCCACCTCAAGATCTTGTCATTCTTGATTTTGCTCCGCTGTGCATTATCGAACATAAAGGCTACCAACCGTTGGTCGGTGAGGAGAGTGAATCTCCTGCCGGCCTGGTAATGCCTCCAATGTCGCACAGCTTCCACTATGGCTTGGGCTTCCTTTTCCACTGAGGAGTGGCGGATTTCTGAGGCGTGGAGTGTCCGGGAGAAAAAGGCCACGGGTCTGCCCACTTGGTTGAGGATGGCCGCTAGAGCTACATCGGATGCGTCGCTCTCGACATGGAAGGGGAAGGACTCGTCGATTGCGTGCATCGTGGCCTTTGCGATATCCGCTTTGATGCGGCTGAAGGCCTGGCGGGCCTCTGTCGACAGGGGGAAGGTAGTGGACTGGATTAACGGGTGGGCCTTGTCTGCGTACTGGGGAACCCACTGGACGTAGTACGAAAATGAAGCCCAGGCAGCGTTTCAGGGCTTTGGAGCAGTGGGGGAGGGAAAATTCCATAAGGGGGGGTGCATGCTTTCGGGGTCAGGGCCTATCACTCCATTGCGCACTACGCATCCCAGGATGGCCGGACGGTTGGTGCTAAAAACGCATTTTTCCTCGTTATAGATGAGGTTCAGGGCGTTAGCGGTCTGGAGGAATTTGCGGTGGTTGGCGTTGTGGTTCTGCTGGTCATGGCCGCAGATGGTTACATTGCCAAAGGTATGGGAACGTGGCCCGCAAACCGTGCCGGTCAACCATTCGGTCCATCTCCCGTTGGAATCATAGAATTTACATAGAATCATAGAATTTACAGTGCAGAAGGAAGCCATTCGGCCCATCGAGTCTGCACCGGCTCTTTTGAAAGAGCACCCTACCCAAGACCACACCTCCACCCTATCCCCATAACCCAGTAACCCCACCCAACACTAAGGGCAAGACCGAGACTCCGTTCGTGATGCCAAATGGGACCCTTACAAAATGGTAGAGCCACCCGTCTGCCTCGAAGGCCGTGTACTTGCGTTCACTCGGGTGGATGGGGAGCTGGTGGTATGCGGACTTGAGGTCCACGGTGGAAAATACCTTGTACTGTGCAATCCGATTGACCATGTCGGATATGCGGGGGAGAGGGTACGCATCTAGCTGCATATACCTGTTGATGGTCTGACTATAGTCTACGACCATCCTCTGCTTCTCCCCGGTCTTCACAACTACCACCTGGGCTCTCCAGGGACTATTGCTGGCCTGGATTATGCCTTCCTTCAGCAGCCGCTGGACATCGGACCGGATAAACGTCCGGTCCTGGGCGCTGTATCGTCTGCTCCTAGTGGCGACGGGTTTGCAATCCGGGGTGAGGTTCGCAAACAAGGAAGGCGGTTCAACCTTGAGGGTCGCGAGGCTGCAGATAGTGAGTGGGGGTATTGGGCCGCCGAATTGGAACGTTAGGCTCTGGAGGTTACACTGGAAATCTAACCCTAAGAGAGTGGGAGCACAGAGTTGGGGAAGGACATAAAGCCTATAATTCTTAAACTCCCTCCCTTGCACCGTTAGGTTCGCGATGCAAAACCCTTTGATCTCTACGGAATGGGATCCCGCTGCCAGGAATATCTTTTAGGTGCTCAGACAAATGGAAAGAAAACAGCGTCTTACCGTATCCGGGTGGATAAAACCTTCCGTGCTCCCAGAGTCGATTAGGCATGGCGTGTCGTACCCGTTGACCAGCACCGTTGTTGCCGTTTGGAGCGTCCGGGGCCGCGATTGGTCCAGGGACACCAAAGCCAGTCTTGGTTGTTGCATCGCGGCATTTTCTTCAGACCCCGTGGAGCCATCAATGCTGGGGTCCTTGGCTATCAGCCAAGATGGCGGCGTCCATGGATCGCATGCGGTCGAGGGCAGACAAAATGGCCACCCCCATGGATCGCACGTGGCCGGGGGGTCACAAGATGGTGGCACCCATCCTCCCCGCATGGTGTCCGGTACCCAAAAGGGCGGCGCACGCAGGCGGCACATGGATCGCTGGGGGGTTGAATCTGCTGTCCCCGTTCTCCCCCGAAGATAGCGGCAACCCCCCGGGACTGGCACACCGCTGCGTAATGTCCCTTTTTGCCGCAGCTCTTACAGATAGCTGAGCGCGCCGGGCGGCGCTGCCGGGGGTGTTTCGCCTGCCCGCAAAAATAGCAGCGGGGCCCACCGGGATGGTCTGGTGCTCTAGCCGCGCAGGCTTGCGGGGGGGTGGGGGGTGCCGGTGTGTCGGTCGCAACGGGGGTCCACGGAGGCCAAGGGGCTACCGCACGGTCGGGGCCGTAGGCGCGGGCATTTTATGGAGGCCACGTCGAGGGTGGCCGCAAGGGCCCGTGCCTCTGTGAGTCCTAACGAGTCTCTCTCTAACAGTCTTTGGCGAATTTGAGAAGAAGTCATACGTGCCACACAAGCATCCCTGATTAGGAGCTCCGTGTGCTCGTTTGCGCTCACCGACGGGCAGTTGCAGTTCCTTCCCAAAATCAACAGTGCGCTGTCAAGCGATTCTCCGGGGATTTGCCGTCTCGTCGCGAGTTGGTGGCATGCGTAGACCTGGTTTATGGGCCGAATGTAGACTCCTTTCAGCATGGTGAGCGACGTCGGGAAATCCTCCGCGTCTTCGATGATCCTGTAGATCTCCGGGCTCACCCTGGAATGCAGGACCTGCATTTTCTGATCGTCCGTGGTCCGGCCGGGGGCCGTTCGAAGGTAACCTTCGAACCATGCTAGCCAGTGTTTAAACATGGCCGCCGAGTTTGCTGCATGGGGGCTGATTCGCAGACACTCCGGGGCGATCTGGAGCTCCATAGTCTTTTTAAGCTTGCTTAATAAATTGGAGCGCAACAATTACTCACTCAGGTCGAGAAGTGATGTTGTCAATCAAGGCTTTATTAAGCAAGACTTGTTCCCCAGCAGCTCAGTTACAGAATGCGGCTGCTGGGAGAACCCGGGCTCTTATACTCCGCCTTTCTGGGCGGAGCCAGCAGGCAACAGATCCAACCAGGACACGGGCCCTGTCAGCCAATAGCCTCTTGGCTTCACCGGTACTGTACTACCCCTAATACATATCACCACAAAGGGTTCACAAACTCACACAGGGAAGGTTTAAGCTTGCATGGCAGTGCAATTTTTGCACCACCATCTTACAACCTGCAGCAATGGTGCAGTGCAACATTAAAATGAGGAGAAGCTCTGCTTCTGAGGACACTGCAGATGGATTGGAAGGCAAGTGAATGCAGTGGAGGGGTTGATTAGAGAGGCACCAAACAGAACTGTTCACTCCCAAGTGAGGACAACTGAGAAAGCATAGCAGCTTTTCAATGCTGGGAATCAGGAAATGGAAGCAATGATGCCCATTCATGCAATCAGTAAATAAAAGACTAATCCTATAGAGTAGCAGTAATTAATCTGTTTGCTTTAGCCCCTGGTTCACAGCGTGGCAATCCCTCAGAGTAACAATGAACTTCAGAGATATTGGGCGTGATCTAATGGCTACATTGCACACAGCATGGATTCGTGCAAGCCGGTTAAGTCACGGGAAAGGCCAAAATCACGATCAGCGTCGGGCACCGATTGATTTCCTATTGTTAACGGGACGGACTCCCTATCTAATGGCCTCCCGTGATCTAACCGGTTCATCAGCAATCAGTCACGTGGTCGCCCGCATTTTAACCCACCTATTTAAAAATGTGAAGCTAGTGCAATGGGGGAAGGCGCCCCGGGGGGGGACAAGTGCCAAGTAGACTTGTGGAACGCAATGGTACTAGGGTGTAAGTCATAACTGACTGTCAGTCTCTCACCATCTCCAATTCCTTACAGATATCACATTGTAGGGGGAGGGGTGGTGCTCGGGGAGACGGGAGGGCAGTGAAGGGTGCAGGCTGACCCACCATGTGGAATAACATGACAGAGGCTTCACCCGTCTGAGGTGTGACAATCAAAACACTATCTGTCTCTCGCTAATGGCGGTGCCTCCCCTCCCTCCAGTGCCCACGCAGTGATCCTCTATCGTCTTAGCCCTACATGCTCTTCTGCTACATCTATGTGTGTCCCAGGATGGACATCAGAGGTGGAGGCATCCTGCCGTTTTCAGAGCCTTGTGGCCTTTGATGCCCCTTGTGTGCGTCCCCTGGAGGGCCTGTGGCCGGAGAGCCCTTGCCAATGTGCTGGTGGCACACGCCTGCCATGCCACCCTGTCCCACCCGCTGACTTTGAGATGTGCCATTGTCAGGAGTGGGAACTCGGCAGAGCTGGAGACTGCTGACATCTCCATGTTGAAAGGTTCTGGTTCAGCCTCCAGCGCTCTCACCTCCCGGATGGTGCCCGTAGAGCCCTGGGGGCCACATTGGCATGTAGGGGCAGCTGGAGTGAGCTCTAGAGGCCCTTGCTAGCCCTAGTGGCTCCTCGTCTGTACCATGGTGTTGACGCCCTCAACGATGCTCCTCTGTAACTAGGCCATGCTCTGGAGTGCCTCAACAATGTTCAACTGTGTCTGGGACATGATCCTCAGTGACTGGGACATGCACTGGAGTGCCTCAGCGCTGCCCACCTGAGACTGGAACATGCTGTGCAGCGCCTCAGCTAGGTCCACCTGCACCTTGGACATGCTGTCGCTGTGCTCAGCCATGGCCTTCACAGACTGAGCCATGCCTTGGACACCTGATGCTGATGATATGCTTCAGGCTCTCCACGGTGGTCGCCACCCTAGCAGTGTTGGCCTTGGTGCCACGCATTGCCGGCACCATCTCCTTCATCCATAACCTTTGAGACTCCTCCAGTCGGCTGTGGACACTGTCTGGAATGTTGCCGTCACCTCCTCCTGAATCTCACGGATTCACCAGCTCCGGGGCAGACACGTCCAGGGGACCGGTATCTGACTGGGACATCCAGTCTCTCCGGACGTTTCTGCCTCCGCCTGATGCAGCGCTGGCTAACCTCTATCAGTGACCACTCTGTCCTCGAGGTCTGTGTATCTGCACTGGTGGACACTGTGAGTCAGTGCTGTGATGCTCACCTCTGGTTCCTCATCTGAGGTGTCCTTGAGGCAGGAGCTGAGGGCCTGGCTTGTGAAAGTCCTTGGGTGTTTTTCAGAGGTGCCAATTAGAGAAAGGAGAGATAATTAGGCCTCGCATGTGATTCTGCAGCAGGACGGAGTACTCTCAGTAAGATTTTCTGAGGGATGAGTTGGTGCAGGACTTTCACTTGAGTGCACTGCCACCTTTGTTGTTGGTGCAGGCCTGGTCGATGTCCTCTCGCAATCTCTGTGCGGAACTTGATTTGGGCCCTCCACTCTTGGTCTAGGATCTTTCCTTTCGCTTGCACTCAAGCTTTATCTACATAAAGACAGACAGAGTGTGAGCAAGACCCATTCCAGGGCAGATGATAAGGATACCTGGCATGTGTGGGTGGTAGTGGAGCCATGGACGGAATGAGGGTGCAATCTCTAGGATATCAAGCTGGATGGAGATGTGCGGGTGTGCGTGATAGAGTGAGTGGTGAAGTGCTTTGAGCTGGCAGTGTATAAGATAAATGTGAGATTGCCTGGTGAGTGTGCGAGTTGAGAGCGATGAAATGCTTAGCTTACCCTGGCAGCATGGATGAGATCATTCACCCTCTTTTTGCACTGGCTGGCTGACCTCTTCTGGACCATGTTAGCATTGACCACTGCTCCACTGCCACCCAAGCTGGATTGGTCACCATGCTGGACCTCCAGTGTCCAGATTGGTGAGGGGTAGAGAACATTGCAGTGGGCCTCGACTGTGTTAATTAGGTACTCCAGTGAGGTGTCACTGAATTTGGGGGCTTCTGTCTTCTTGGATTTTGGGGCATGTCTTCAGTGGCGCAGTCCTGGGCTGCCGAGAAGTTGGACTTTAAATACGGTGCCTGGAGTAAGTAAGCAGTGAGCTGACAGCAGGATGGGTGAATCTGCGAACCAGCATGTTTGACAGGCATGCATAAGTAATCAGAGAAGTGGACAATATCTTGTGAAAACCTACCATTGCAGCCGACGGGTAGAATGCCGTATTTTACATCTGTTTCCACTTTGTGCAATGGGACAGAATCTCTTCCCCCATCTTCAGTGGTTTGAAGTAATTATTAATTGAGTTTTAATTTTTGTGCTGAAGATTGATCGGGATCAAATACACAAGCCTAAGGCATCTTTCTGATTGGGGAAAAAGGTATCTATTTCTCCAATCTCAAGTGAATATTCTTTAGTTTGGGAAATCATTGAAATGTCAGCAACGGAGGAGGCATTTCAACCTTTTATTTTTTCATTCCGAATTTCTGTGCCTTCACAGACTTGTGTTGTAATTACAGTCCTCTGCAGTGTTGCCGAGGTCAAATGCTGGAGCTGACTGCCTGGAACCACTATCTTTCACACTTTTCTGTCATTCCATTGATTTCACTCCGTGTTACTTGATGCAAATTTGATAACGTGGGAATTGAACTTCAATCATCTTTTGCTCCATGATCTAATTAGAATTGCTCTAACAGTGTCGCTAAGTTGTGGCTATGTTTTCCAACCCTCTCTGCTTCGATTCACTCACTAAACAAAAGAGAGTCAGAGGTTGAATGTGTAACAGTGCCACCTACCTTGTATGTAAGGGTGAATTTTAACAGGAATGGAGGGAAGAGGCTGTGGAGTCCACTGACCTTTGTGCTCATACTCTTGATGTATGAGAGTGAAACTGCAACAATTTTTTTAAAGTTGCATTTCTATGGCGTCTTTCATGACCACCCAAAGCACTTTGCAGCCAATAAAGTATTTCTGAACTGAATTCACTGCTGCAATGTGACAATAGCACAAATTTGTCAAATCTAACTGACAATAGAGGTCAAACATTTGTGAGAGAAGTGTCATGAGAATGTCACTTTAAGAAATAGTAGTCTGCTCATGTTACTGCAGTGATGTCAGAGTGTGGGTGGAGCTGAGCTCTGACTCTGCTTTTTAGTCTCACTTGGAGAAAAGCTGGGGTGTGTCTGTTTTTTTGGTTTCGTTTCAGTGTTGGAGCTGCAGTCAGCCACAGAATGTGTAATGTTCCCTCTGCCATGTAAAGACTATCTCTTGACCATTTGGTGAATTCAGAGTGATAACTGCTCTCAGTCGTGAATTTAAACCTGAAGTGCTTCTGTTAAAAGGCTTTTTTTTATGTCTCATGATAAAGTAAGGATTACTTAGTGTTGTATTCTTTGGGGATTGTATTTGAATTGATATTTACTGTATGTTTTAAAAAGGTTAACTTGAGTTCATCGAATAAACATTGTTTTGCTTTAAAAAATACTTTTCGATTTCTGCTGTACCACACTTGTAGAGTGGGCTGTGTGCGCCCCATATCGCAATATATTAAAAGTTGTGGGTCAGGTGACTCCATGATACACTTTGGGGTTCTCTAAACCCTGGCCCATAACAGAAGGAAGTACTGGTCTCAGAGGGGTATCATTGCCCCTTGCGATTGAAAATTACAGTCAAGCAGATCAAGGCGCGGTAAGAATGGATAAATATCCAGCTCCATTTTAACTGTCTTCCTGCCCAGTTAAAATCTCCCCATGACCCCCCCATTCGCCCCAGCTGATGGGCTACCATGTACCGTTGGTGTCAAGAACCCATATAAACCAATGAAATATTAATTATTGGGGTGCATTAACAATACAAACACCACAAAAGAGGTATACATGTATTTTAGTGTGCTTGCCAAATCAACTCATTGATGCTTGCTGCACTCCATGCATCAGGCAAGAAATACAATACATTGAATTTTATCGATTCCGAGTGATCCATTCTGATAAATCCATAGACTTCCTGCCAGTTCCCCTAGAATAGTAGGGTGTGCAAATCCAATTCACCTTTAGCATTGAGATGTTAATTAGCGTCTTTAGTACATCGCATAAATGATCATTTTTACTGATATCATCTGTTCACTGAAAATAATAAAACATTGAAATAGAGATGAAACAGTGGAACATAGAACATAGAAAATACAGCACAGAACAGGCCCTTCGGCCCACGATGTTGTGCCGAACCTTTGTCCCAGATTAATCATAGATTATCATTGAATTTACAGTGCAGAAGGAGGCCATTCGGCCCTTTGAGTCTGCACCGGCTCTTGGAAAGAGCACCCTACCCAAACTCAACACCTCCACCCAACACCAAGGGCAATTTGGATATTAAGGGCAATTTATCATTGGCCAATTCACCTAACCCGCACATCTTTGGACTGTGGGAGGAAACCGGAGCACGCGGAGGAAACCCACGCAGACACGGGGAGGACGTGCAGACTCCGCACAGACAGTGACCCAAGCCGGAATCGAACCTGGAACCCTGGAGCTGTGAAGCAATTGTGTTATCCACAATGCTACCGTGCTGCCCTTAAGAACAAATAAATCTACACTATATCATTTTACCGTAATCCATGTACCTATCCAATAGCTGCTTGAAGGTCCCTAATGTTTCCGACTCAACTACTTCCACAGGCAGTGCATTCCATGCCCCCACTACTCTCTGGGTAAAGAACCTACCTCTGATATCCCTCCTATATCTTCCACCTTTCACCTTAAATTTAAGTCCCCTTGTAATGGTTTGTTCCACCCGGGGAAAAAGTCTCTGACTGTCGACTCTATCTATTCCCCTGATCATCTTATAAACCTCTATCAAGTCATCCCTCATCCTTCTCCGTTCTAATGAGAAAAGGCCTAGCACCCTCAACCTTTCCTCGTAAGACCTACTCTCCATTCCAGGCAACATCCTGGTAAATCTTCTTTGCACCTTTTCCAAAGCTTCCACATCCTTCCTAAAATGAGGCGACCAAAACTGTACACAATACTCCAAATGTGGCCTTACCAAAGTTTTGTACAGCTGCATCATCATCTCACGGCTCTTAAATTCAATCCCTCTGTTAATGAACGCGAGCACACCATAGGCCTTCTTCACAGCTCTATCCACTTGAGTGGCAACTTTCAAAGATGTATGAACATAGACCCCAAGATCTCTCTGCTCCTCCACATTGCCAAGAACTCTACCGTTAACCCTGTATTCCGCATTCATATTTGTCCTTCCAAAATGGACAACCTCACACTTTTCAGGGTTAAACTCCATCTGCCACTTCTCAGCCCAGCTCTGCATCCTATCTATGTCTCTTTGCAGCCGACAACAGCCCTCCTTACTATCCACAACTCCACCAATCTTCGTGGAGTACCACACTCCTCCATCTGTTGAAGCTGGAGTTGAATACACCTATAACTGATGGAGGAGTGTCTATTCTATCGACCTAGTGTCTGAAGTGAAATAAATTTGAGTTTGCTTAACTGTATTCTTGGGGAACGGTAATTTAGTTTGGCACTGAATTGTAATCACTTTCAAAGAGGCTTCTAGGAGACTTGCTGGAGGGAATAAATTTTCACTACTGCTGTATGTGACGATCTAAGAGGCTTGGTATATTTTTGGACCAGTTTAAGGGAAGCTTTATTTTGCGTTTGGTCCAGGTTGTACTGGACCCTTCACCAACAGTTGCAAAGACGGAAGAAGGCTGCACCAGGAAAGTGGCCCCAGTCGCCGTGGTTGGGCATGTCATTGAATTCAGCTGCCAAGACCATGTGGAACCCAGCTGTGCACTGGTATCTCCACATTAAACAACATCAAGTGCAGGCCTCTGTCAGGTAAAAGCCCTGTAGCGATGGAGGACAGCTGCATCCATAACTGAGCAGCTCTCTGCCCACCCCAAATGGATAGGGGACTAGAAAAGGTGCCCCCAAAAAAGCCTATCCCATTTCTCCGAGCTGGGAATCTGCACCCAATGGGATTAGCAACACCGCGGTCGAAACAAGAAGCTAAATTTCAGAACCTGGAATGTGGCAATATCCGTTGTCCACACAAAGAATGATCCCCAGGAAGACAACTGCCGCTGTCACCCAGAGCCAGCAAGGTACAACATCGACATTGCTGCTCCTAGCAAAATCTGTCTCGCTAGGGAGTGGCAGCTGAGGAAGACCAGTGGAGGGTACACCTTTTTCTGGACAGCAATGTCAAACCGTGCCCCCTGCATCCATAGAGTCGATTTTGCCAGGAAGAACAAAATCATTGCGCTGTGCAAACTTTCCTCAGAGAAGTTGATGATCCTACGCCTACATGAAAGTCATAACCAATATCCCACCAACATCAGTGCCTATTTCAGATTCCGACCATGAAGTCAACGAGAGATTCAACTCCAATTTCGACGGTGTCCTTGCTTCTATCCCAGGAACGACAAGAACATAAAAATTATGAGCAGAAATAGGCAATTCAGCCCCTCAAACTTTCTCCGCCATTCAGTGCAATCATGGCTGATCTCATCTCAGCCTCACCTCCACCATCACCCTTCATCCCGCTACTAATTAAAAATCTATCTATCTCCTCTTTAAATCTTTTCAGTGTTCCAGTCCACTGCACTCCACAGATTCACAACCCTTTGAGTGAAGAAATTCCTCCTCATTTCTGTTTTAAATTTGCCACCTCTTAGCCTGAAGCTATGGCCTCTCATTGTAGAATGTCCAACAAGGGGAAAGTGTAATAGAATACTCTCCACTTGCCTGGATGAGTGCAGCCCCAACAACACTCAAGAAGCTCAACACCATCCAGGTCAAAGTAACCCTCTTGATTGCTTCCCCTTCCACAAACATTCAATCCCTCCACCACCGGCGAACAGTGACAACCGTGTGCACCATCTGCAAGATGCACTGCAGTAACTCACCAAGCATCCTGGTTTATTCTTGACCATACTCCTCAACTGTAGTGAAACCTGGACTGTCTATTGACACCAGATTAAGATCCATGAGAGCTTCCAACAGCGGTGCTTGCATTGAACCCTGAGGATCAAAAAGAGGGACCACTGGACCAATGCTAGCGTCCTCTATGAAGCCGCATCTAGAAGCATAGAAGGATTGCCCCTCTGGAATCAAATCAAAAGATGGACCATTGCCTCTTGATGCCTGGAAACCACCTACCACCTCCTTCAGCAGGTTCTCTTATGCCAGCTCTCCATTGGCCAATGCTCTGTAAGGGCGGCCAAAGGGAAAGCTATAAGGATATGCTCAAGGCCGCCCTAAGGCACAGAGATATTAACACCTCTGATTGGAAGGAGAAGGCTGTGGACCGCTCAGCATGGTTCCACCTGGTCCATCTGGCCGCTTCGAGGCTCAGCGAGGCGGAATGGCAGCGGCAGAGGAAAGTGAGGAAAGCCAACCTGAGGTCTGCGAATTCCAATCCCCCGTGCAAAGACATGCCGCCACTGCAGAAGAATTCGTGGCTACAGAATTGGGCTCCTCAATTATCTGAAGAATCGCTGAGCCTGACGATGACGACAACTTGACCCTTGAATTTCTGGTGATAATACACAAAGAGGAAATGATTCCCATTCCCAGCACTGACATCATTCGTATTGAACATAAAAAACAAAGTCTAATTGCTTCCCCAGCCCTACAAATAACAAAAATATCAAATGAATCTAAATGAGAGTAAATATCGGGAAAAGTAGTCATCAAATTTATTTTGTCAGTTGCAATGCAATTGGTTTGCAAATAACATCTCAGCACCAAATTAACAAATGCTTCTACTGCTGTCTTTTATTCAGAGATGATTTTTTGTCTATGTCAGAGTTTTTTAGTCATTACATGGTTTTCCTTTTGAATATCAAGGTTCCAGTGTACATTTAGACACACCATTTACTGCTTTAAGTATGTCAGTAGCCCAGGACTCTGTACCATATGAAGTAATAACCAGAATAGAATGAATGGAAATATGGATATAATATTTTGTGCATTATTATAGTTATCATATTCATATTTCCCAAAAGAATTGTAGAAAACACGTTCATTGCAAAATCCTCTCTCTTGAACGCTGAGACAAATCTGCATATACTTGAGATTAGGAGGAGAGAAAATGGTCCACCTGTGCTGAAGTTACTGTCAGTGGTTCAAACCTAATTCACATTAGGTGTATTAAAATCAATACTTACTATGTGAAGTATTAGATGATAGACAGTTTCATGAATTTTTTTAAATTTGGGACCATGGAATCAAATGAGTAAGTTCTGTTGCCTTTGTGAGGCCTCACCTCCTGAGAGCTCACTTCGAAACTGAGAAATATGAGATATTGATAAATTACTCAGACATGAGACCTGTTTAAAGAGGTAAGTTTACGAAAATAGTTCCAAAACCACGGAGATTACATCAATGATCTAGCAGAGCTTCAAAAAGATTTAGTCTCACAAAGGTTTACACATACCAAGTGGATGACTTGGTTGCTTCGAGAACTTCGGGCGCTATTCTCCCCACCCCCCCTTACCCCCACGCCGAGTGGGAGAATTACCGGGGCGCCGCGCGAATTGCGCCACGCCTTGCCGCCCCCCGCACGCGATTCTCCCACGCCCGGAAACCAGCGGGGCGCGATTCACACTGGGCCGCTCGGAGAACCGGCGAGCGGCGATTCTCCGTCCGGATGGGCCGAGCGGCCGCCACAACATGAAACGTTCCCGCCGGCGCCGGCCACCCCTAGTTGCTGCCGGCGGTAATGCTGGGGGGGGTGGGGTGGCCTGTGGGGAGGGGGGGGCCTCCTTCACCGGGGTGGCCTCCGATGGGGTCTGGCCCGCGATCGGCGGGCCGGCCTCTCCCCACCCCCCCTCCCCCCAGGCCTACCTCCTTCCGCGTGCGGCCCCAGAACACCGGCTCCATGTTGGTGAGGGGCCAGCGTGCGCAAGACGTTCCCCACGCATGCGCAGGATGGCACGGCCCAACTGCGCATGCGCAGGATTGGGCTGCCCCAACTGCGCATGCGCGGGTTGGCATGGTGCCCATTTGGCACCGCGTAAGGACACTGGAGCGGCGTGAACCGCTCCAGCGCCATGCTGGCCCCCTGTGGGGGCCAGAATAGGTCGTGTCCGGGCCCTGTTTGCACCGTCGTGAAACACAACGGCGTTCACGACGGCGCGAACACTTGGCCTCAATATCGGAGAATCGCCCCCTTCCTTCCTAGGTGACTGGCCACACTCAATTCTAATGGAAATTTAGATGTATTTTAGTCACTCTTTTATACCCTTTGTCAAGGTAGACCTAGGTGTTATTCTGACAGGACCTTAATGTCCTATAAAGATTCTCTTTTATACAAGTTATCCAATAAAATGTTGAGTTCTTTGGCTAAACCATGAGTTAAATGTGCAACTATAAGTTGCCTTCCATACCTTTCTTGAGCCTAAGCAGTACAGCTGCTTCAGGGCTGCTTTCCATAGGTTTTTTTCTGTTCCTATGGTGAGTTCCCTAACTCACTCAAATCCCTTCCTTGAAGTTTATAGGCGTCATTGCTCGTATTTGCCTGTTATTTAATATTTATGCCTTGATCTATGAATAATGACTATTCAGTATCAAAATATTGAAGAACTTTCAGGGCTATGAAAATAATTAGTAAGACAACCAAACAGTCCTCACCCCCTCTCACACTCCACCCCCTCCACACTCCCTAATCCATGTCAACGCATGCCCCCACCAACCCCTCCCCCATGAATTCTCATACCCTCCATGCCAACCTGTGCCGCTCCACACACAACACCCCTATGACCCTTTATAGCCCTTGTGCCAAACTATGCCCCCCCATCTGCAACTATGGCGCTCATACCTTCCATGCTAACCTATGGCCCTTCCCCATGCCCCACCCTTAGCCCGAAAACTACCATGTCAACTCGAGCAGCATCCACCATGGGCAGAGCTTAGGACCTACGTTGAGATTAAATGAATGTTACCATCTCAGTTGATGTTATAACTGGGCGAGAAGATCCCAGAATGGAATTCTGGCTTAAAAGACCTCAACTTTTGTTGTTTTTTTATGAAACATGGAGGAACAGAGCCACAGGACCACAAGCAAAGAACATTTATTAAACATGAAAAATTGGATTATTATACAATATTCCTTTACTCCCGCTTTAACAAATATACACAGATTTTAAGATCAATACGAATTACAAAGTGCATCTTAATTTACAAGTGTCTCGGTAACACAAAATCCCTTTTTAGGGTCACAGATTGGCTGTGGTCAAATACACACACTCCGCTCTGGATCCAAGTTAGTGTCTTTGGTTTTTGTCCTCAGAATACCTCCAGATGATTGTCACATGAGAATTTCCAAACTCCACTCCCCAAAAACACGCTTCCAAATCTTATCTCCTAATAATGCTTTCCTTGTCGATTTACATTCCAAAATACAATCTAGGTTTACCAAATTATATTTTTAAATAGAGCTGCCATTCTACTTTTAATAGTGAATCCAGTCTAGGATTTTCAACATCTCCTTTAGGATTTCCTTGTCTTGACTGTTGTACAAACTGTTCACAATTGCTTTAAGTCGCGATTCTCAGAGTTTAGTGCAATGGCATCAAAGCTTTCATTTATCTCTGAAGCCTGCTGTCCCACTTTAAATCTGGTTACTGCAATTGTCTCTTTAATTCAGAACACTTAGTTTGCTCTTGAATTCTTCTGATAAATACCTTCGTCTCTTCTCTAACTCTAGTCATCTAAGGCAGCATGGTGGCACAGCAGTTAGCACTGCTGTCTCACAGCTCCAGGGTCCCGGGTTCAATTCCAGCCTCGGGTGACTGTGTGGAGTTTGCACTTTCTCTCCCTGACTGCGTGGGTTTCCTCCGGGTGCTCCGGTTTCCTCCCGCAGTCCAAAAATGTGCAGGTTAGGTGGACTGGCCATGCTAAATTGCCCCTTAGTGTCAAAAAAACTCTGTTGCATTGTCCATCTTCTCCTGCCAGAGGTGAAAGATGTCCTGTCTCCAACTAAAATATATCCAGCTTAAACTAAGACTTAAAAGCTTTTTTACCTTAGAAGGGTTCCAATTGCTAAGCAATGACTGCTGCTACTATTTATTCTTCTCGCCATAGCCCTCTTTGAACACAGTAAAACCACAGTTGATATTTAAATCAACCTCCACACATACAAACACCTTTGTCCAGCATGAATCTGACTACAAGTCCTATCCTATCATGCATAGATAGAATTTATAGAATTTACAGTGCAGAAGGAGGCCATTTATCCCATCGAGTCTGCATCGGCCCTTGGAAAGAGCACCCTACCTATCCCCACATAGGCACATTAAATTAAACATATTTAAAAGTATACCTTATTTCTAAGTTTACCAATACAAATATAAATATAAAGTGAATATAAATCTCTTAAAACTACTTTTGTTTTCCTCACATTAAGTTCTTAAGTGTCAATTGATGAATTCACTTTTTTTTTTAAAACAGTCTGTGATTTAAAAAATAATTCACTTGATTTAAATTCTTTAATCCGTTATGAAATTGAGTATTTGTAGTCATAGTCTCACTTCAAAATGTTTATAACCGCTTGTCAATCAAACTGTGAAATGATGGGGCCTCACTGTGATAATGAAAGGTTATGAAACCACATTATTCAGCACTAATCTTGAAATGATAATCCTCGTGCCTATATCAAGAGAGTGAAATAGCAAGCAATCATCTTATTAACATTGCAGACTTTTTTAAAATTTAAAAGGCAGTTTTATATCGTTTGACATCCATCTTGACAGTTTCCTTGACAGTCCCTTTGAGTTTATGTACTTCTTACACTCATTCATGTGTGTGTTGAACAATCCCAAAGGGCATTATATCTCCATCAGAGATGTCCCGGGACTACATCCAAAAGTGTACCTTACTTCTCCAAACAACTCTGGCAGCTTTAGATCTCCCGCTACCTGGTCTAAAGTGCACAGATGGTTTTTTGACATATCACTAGCCATAGTCAGATCTGACTGAGGCAACTATACTTCAATATGTACAATTGCTTCTGTGAACCATGGGTGTGCAATTTGGACCTGCCCCATTCCACACTGTCCCCATTAATGCCCCCCCCAACCCTGTGCAAATATGGTGGGATTAATTTGGAGCAGGACTTCCAGAACCAGGTCTCCGCCCCATTTTCAGGAAGACTGACAGCCTTTGCGTGTATATTCAAACCTAATTGTTTACAGAGACGTGCACGCTAATTAACTTTTGCATTCCACAAAGCAACTTGCAGCCTGCAGCGCTCAGCAGTTTTTAATTTGCAAAATGTCTTTTGACCTCGCAAAACATGCTGGTCAAAAATGTTCTCAAGTTGCAGCAAGTATTCTTACACCTTGTGTCCTGTAATTGGAGTACCAGATACACTGACAAATCTGTTATCTTCCTCAAACATGTGGTTGTGCTAAAAATTGAATCATGCCTGAATTGGCACATGATTCTATAATGATGAAGGTTTCAGCATCACAGCAAAGTAGTTGGCCGGCCTCAGAAGTTTATTGCTGGTGAACTGTGGGCTTATCCTGGCCACAATGACAGGTTGCGCAGCAAGTTGATTCCAGAGGGGGAGACAATAGGAAATGGGGCAAGTGGTGACCAACATCAAGATCTGGTCATCCTAAAATAACCAGGCCCAAAGTGTTTCCACTGTTCAGTGATGGAAAGTTGGTCCCCTGAACTGAACTTCTTAGTCTCTTATTGTACCCTCCACAATGTCCATATTTTCTTTCTCTCTGCCACCCCCCTCCCCAACTCTCCTCTCCCTCTCCGACGGAGCAGCTACTAACAGTATGTTCGTAATTAGATTTTTCAGACTGATATAAAATACAACTGCTATAGGGGAAACTTTTGTAGCTGCAGTGTATTGCCTGTAGTTCAGAAGAGGTCACTTGTCTGTACACCTCAGGGGGCGATAAAAACTTTTCCAACTTCCAGTCACATTCTCCAGCTTCTCTTGTTATTAGAGTCTTGGTGCACTTCAAAACTTTCTACTTGGAGACAGAAAGGCCAGAATATTCTGTTTCTGTGGCAGACCAAAGGTTTTTAGCACATATTGCAACAATTGTAATGAAGTTGGATCATAGAATCTACAGGGCAGATGGAGGTCATTCAGCCCATTGAGCTGCACCGGCCCCTGGAAAGAACACACCACTTAGCCCACCCCTCCACCCTATCCCCGTAACCCAATAACCCCACCTCACCTTCTTGGACACTAAGGGACAATCTAGCATGGCCAATCCACCTAACCTGCACATCTTTGGACTGTGGAAGGAAACCGGAGCACCCGGAGGAAATCCACACAGACATGGGGAGAAAGTGCAAACTCCACACAGACAGACACCTGAGGTTGGAATTGAACCTGGGACCCTGGAGCTGTATAGCAACAGTGCTAACCACCGTGCCACCCCTATGATTCCTCCATCGATTTTGTTGCAAGTTACCTGAAATCACAACATCTGATTTGTTGACGTTTAACATCTATCTTCCTCTGTGTCTCTCTCTCTCTCTGCTTAAACTTGTCCTGCCAAAGCAATATTTGTGATAAAATTAAGAATTGGCAAACCAAAAGTGCTGTGCATACGGATAATTTTAGCTAAGATATTGGCCTCAATTTGAATTCTCCGCCCCGACAGATAACTTGGGTTTTAAACAGGAGCAGTCGATCATTCACCACCTAGGAAGTCACTGGCTTTCTACTGTGACCTGAGCTTGTAGCTCCTTTGAGTAGGTGCAGAAAGGCAGCAGAGGCCCTCTTTAAATAAGCAATGCTTCCCACTGATGTCACGGGACCTGATTACAATAATATTCTGAGATCCTCAGGGAGACAGATTGTGGGCCAGAGCAAGCGGGGGTTCTGTATAATTGGGGATTGCTCCCACAAGCTCCAGGTTGAGGCCTTGTGCAACTGAGTTCATGCTCCTGCCTGTTGATGAAGTAGTGGATCTGGCCTATTTTGGGTAAAACTTCAGGATCACTTAGTCAAACATTCAGGGCCGTGATCTATCTAATTGGGAACAAAGTTCCATCGCAGAATTAGCCTGGTGTTTCCCAGTGCTCGAAGCATCGAGAAACACCATGCTATCGAACGGCCATTTGGATAGATCGGGAGCCTCACCGGGGAATCGCGCAGCTGAGGCCATACTTAGTCCCATTTTCTGCATTAAGGTGCTCTGCTTGCTGGAACCCGGCAATGCAAGGAAGAGGCCAATGGAACCTGATCTCTCGACCCCCCCCCCCCCCCCCCCAACGTGGCTCCCGAACCCCACCAAGCCCCTACGCACCTACCAGAGGGTCCTCAGTCCCCCACCCACACCTGCACAGGGTCCGATCCCTGATGCATGAAAAATACCAGTGTGGCGTGATATCTCGTGAGCTGTGGCGAGCCGGGTAAATCCCAGAAGAGCTATCTCCTGGCATCTACCAGTCACACTTCTTTTCGGGCGCAACACGGCTGATAGATCTCAACCCCATATTCGCTGCGCTAGGGCACTCTGTGTTCGGTGTCTGCTTTGGGCCTCAGTTGAAGAGCCCTCACCCTTTCTTTAAAATCATGAGCTCTATATTATACTGCACTCTACAGTTGCTTTATGTTATGTAATATTGAGAAGATATTGTTGCACTTCAAAGTGTTCGGATTTTGTTCCTTGACTACAAGGAAAACGTTTTACATAAACCTCCGGAGCAGTAATGTATCATTATGGCAGCTGTGTGTTAAATTCTTTCTCCCCACTCCTTCCGCCTCTCGATAGGGTACAGAAATGTTCAGAGATGAATCAGATGAACACGCACAGTTTGTCCCAGGTGTTTTCGCCCTACTTATTCCAAACAGAAGGTCAAACCAAACAAGAAGTGAATGTTACGGAGGATCTTATCAATTTGTATGTTCAACTCTTCAGTGTAAGTATGCATTTTTGGTCATGCAATGAAAGTAATTTCTTCATTGGAATAATTTACATTGCTGTAAATCAGAGCAGGCAATTAGTAATTTTGTTAGTTTTTCCAGAAATAAGAAATAGGACATTTACAATAGATTGCATTGAACACATTTCATATGCTAACTACGTAAACTAAACCAGGAAGTTTTGGTTGCTTCACTATTCAGATCTATTCCTCACCTCATCTGGCCATTAAAGTGTAACTTTAAAATTTCTATTTTTTTAACAGTATCAATGTAATCAAAGTACTTAATCTGTCCTAAGTAGTCAAGTAACCAGACAGAATTATGTCCAAGAAGAAAATATAAAAGTCATAATAACTAGCAACAGATAACATATTTATGTGTTCTTCAGAAAATCTCATTCCTTTGAAACTGGGAGTCTGAATATTAGACATGGGCTCAACTTTTATTGTACCTTTTTTCCAAAGCTGCATTATTTTGTGAGTGCTGTCAAAAGTTTGAAACAACAACAATTTGTGTTTATATATATATATATATATAATGTATAATATATTGTAGCATCTTTAATGTAGACGCTCCCAAGGTGCTTCATAGAGACATGAATAAAAATATGATTCTGAATCAAAGAAGGGGAAATTGAGAGAGGTGACCGAGGCCTTAATCAAAGAATTAACATTTAGAAAGGACTTGAAGAGGGGGGAAGATTAAAGGAAATAATTCCAAAGCATGGGGCCCAGGTTGCCAATAGCAGGGCAAATTCTGAAACATTTAATCAAAGGCAAAATATTGTGGATATTGGAAACCTGAAATAAAAGCAAAGAAAATGCTGTAATTTGCTGGAAAATACTTCGCTGGTCAAGCAGCGTATGTTGAGAGGAAAACTGTTATCGGGCGCGATTTACCAGCCTCATTCCGCTCTTGCTCAAGTGAAACGAGGCCAGTGAATAGCAAGACAGGCCAAAAACAAGAACCTCGCCAGGCGCCAAACAGTTTGTGATGCAACCAACCTGCTCCTGTGGCGAAATCAAGGTCTCGCCAATGCTGGCGAGAAACCAATTATCACCACTTAAGCTCCATTTCCATACAATTAACGAGAGCCACCCCATATCCAACGGCCTCCTGTCATTCAGCGACCTCCCCAGCAAGTGGTCACGTTGGCGCCGATTAGTACTCCTTTTGAAAAACATGAACCTGACAGAAGGCTTCTGTGGGGAGCTGAGGAGGTGGGTAGCCATCTTTGCTCACGTGCAAAGAGCCCAGGGATGCTGGGCTTGCCACCCCAGTGCTCAGCAGGTGTAGGGCACAATCAGCTGGGGGGGGGGGGGTGTGACCCTCCGCAGGGGTGGGCCTCCATGGGAGGGTGGGAGTGGGTGCTGGGGGGGGCAACCGGGGGGGAAGCTGCACGCGACACCACATTGCCATCCCCTGGATCGTGTGTACCCATTTCTGGTGCAACCTCTGTCCCTGTTTATGTGCCCCACCCATAACCCCAACTGACTGCCGAGGCCTATGGCCATGCGGCTGAAGGCTATTGCTAATAGGGACTTGCCAATCGTGGTTAAGTGAGCACTTCACACAACCCAAGTGGATCCCCGTGAGTGGGTAGGCCATGCAGCATGTGGGAGTCATTGCCTAGCATTCCAATCACACAGTGATGCCTGACACTGTGGGAGGCAAATAATCTTTTCATCAAAAGTTCATCTCATTCTCTTATCACCCCTCTCTCCACCATCACGCAGAACTCAACATCTGAACACCCAGGGGATAGGACACAGCTCTGGGGACATGTCCACTGCCGGAGGGTGGGTGAGTTCCATGGGGAGGGGGAGATGCTTGGAGAGATGGGCCGAGGTTTCGTAGGTCGGCCCGCATTGCAGACGAAGGTGACAGAGGCATCATACAAGTTGTGCACAAAGGTTTTTATTGTGTTTGACAATTCCCCACCCTCCAGATGGTGCCACCCCATCACCCCCTACTTAGTCCCCACTCCCCTCAATGATCCTCAGTGTGCTTTTCCCTCTAGCTCTACCACTAGATCTAGTTGTGTCCCCAAGATGCACATCTGAGGTGGAGGCAACCAGCTGCTTACCACGTCCCGTGACCTTCGATACCACAGGCTGGCGTCCTCTCTGGGCTCTAAGGCCATAGGGCCCCGACGATTTGTCGGCGGCACATGCACAGCCTTGTCGCCCTGTCCTGTGTGCTGGCTATGAGACTTGGCCTCATCAGAGGCTGGAACTCGGGGGAACTGGTAGCCACTGTCACCAGTCCATGGGACAGGTCCGGGTAGCCACCCTCCTCCCTCTCGGTGCCCAGAGGACCCTGTGGTTCAACGTGAAACTGAGAGGCAGCTAGTTCGAGCCCTGGCTACCCCGCTATCATCTGGCTCTGCCAACCCTGGCGGTTTCCCATGGTCTGCACCATCCCGTCGACACCCTCTGCGATACTCCTCAGTGACTGGGCCATGCTCTGCAGCGCCTCTGCAATGCCCACCTGTAACTGGGACAAGCTCCACAGCACCTCAGACATTCCCATCTGAGAGCAGGACGTGTCCTGCAGAACCTCACAGAGGTCAGCCTGGTACTGGGTGACATCCCCCGCGAGATGGACATTCTGCCCAGACCCTCAGTCATGGCCGTCACCAACCATGCAACGCCTTGTATCACCTTCACTAATAGTGCCGACGCGTGCACCAAGCTCTCCACTGTGGTCGCCACCCTTGCAGTGTTGGCCTCAGTGCCACGCATTGTCGGCGATATCCCCTGCGCCATGTCCTTTGGGACTCCTCCAATTGACTATGCACTCACTGGAATATCACTGACATCCCCTTCTGAATCTCACGCCGTACCCTAGCATCTGCATTAGCTCCAGCATGAGCTTGTCCAGAATCTCGGCATCTGACCAGGACCCAGCTGAGTCCTGGGATCCAACAGATCTCTGGCTGCTGACTCCCTCAAATGTTCCTGCCTCCACCTGAGAGGTGCATCAGCAACTGTGTGGTGTGCACCAGATTGTGCCCCAGAGGCCTGTCCACTACTGCCACCCACCGAGGTGCATGTCTCTGTACTGCCGGAGGGCGAAGATGGCAGCTGTGACCCATGGGGGGGAACAACTAGGGATGGCCCGGCCCCATCAGATGGAGATCCTGTGAGAGAATGGATATGTGATCAGTGAGAGGGAAGGATCATTTTGTCTGAACAATTCACTGGAGCCAGGTCACCTGGGTGCAGGGGCAGTAGATCTCCACCTCAGTGGCTTAGGCCATCCTCGCTGTCAGTGACTGCTCTTTCCTTGGTCAACACTGTTTCTCATTGGGGTGAGGTCTCTGAGTCAAGCACCCTGCCACCCATTTGGGCTCTGTCCTGTTTATTATGTGATAGCTTCTCCTGTAGCGACAAAGGGAGAGCATCGTGAGCCACACGCATGTTGCGCGGGGGGAGGCCGATGGCTGGTGACATGGGTGGGCGCTGCTGCTGGACATGGCTGGGCTGTCTTAGCACCGCATTCAATTCTGACATTATGCAACTGTCTGTGTGGAGTTTGCACATTCTTCCCGTTTCTGCGTCGGTTTCCTCTGGGTGCTCCAGCTTCCTTCCACAGTTCAAAGATGTGGAGGTTAGGTGGATTGGCTTGTTAAATTGCCCCTTGGTGACCAAAAGGTTAGGTGGGTTTACTTTGGTCGGGCGGAGAATCGCTCTTTCAGAGAATTGTTGCAGACTCGATGGGCCGAGTGGTCTCCTTCTGCACTGTAGGGATTCTATGATGTACCACATAGCCCCAGTTAATGAGCCTTCCAGCATTTTATGGCTGCGGGTGGGACGTTATGGCACCAGGCCGATGTGTTTTAGATTGGTGGGGGCATGAGGTGGCATGCCTTCTGTCTCCCCCTTATTATTGAGTCCCCAGATTGTGCGATGGGAATCCTGACCACTGGTTGGAGAAGCAGGGGGGCCCTACGTAGCTTACCTCCAGGAGGCCAAAGACAGTGCACTGAGGCACTTAACTGGCGGTATTCCATCCCCGAGAGCTAGCAGCCAATTAGACACCCAGCAGGTCTCTGGTACCAGCAGGGTCACCAGAAGCAGTGGCTGTTGTTGGTACTACACTGACGCCTTCACCAAGGATCATTGCTGGATCAATGGAAAGAGATAAGTGTGGGCAGCAGTGGAAGAGATTCACTGGCAAGAGGGGAAGGGAGTTTCGATGGAAAGGTCAGGGGTGGGTTTCAGCAGAGATTTCCCCCCTCCCCACAATCCCCTGTCCCTCAACCATTAATCTCAGGAATAATTGCTCTCGAGTAGCTTGTTAATGAGCCTAATTGACATCCTACCAGTGGACGAAATTCTTGTGTTGGATCTTCCCCACCTGAACTAAGTGAGGGACAGTTTACCTGCCTCCAAGAATCAGATACTGGGACGCCTGCCCAATTCTCTTATTAGACCCCACCATCATCATTCACACTCCAGCAGGCATCATTGAATTCTGCCAATAGTATCAGAAGATTCAATAACATTCCAAGAAAAGCAAAGTAGCTTTGATGACCAAACTAAGTCATTGGGCCAGACGATAGAAATTAGAACAAAGGAAAGAACAGAACAGGAACAGGCCCTTCCGTCCTCCAAGCCTGTGGCGATCATGATGCTGCCTGAACTAAAACCTTCACACTTAGGGGGTCCGTATCCCTCTATTCCCATGCTGTTGTGGAGCTTGTTCAAGGAACAGCTACTGCGTGTCCTTGATAAGTATGTACCTGTCAGGCAGGGAGGAAGTGGTCGAGCGAGGGAACTGTGGTTTACTAAAGCAGTTGAAACACTTGTCAAGAGGAAGAAGGAGACTTATGTAAAGATGAGACGTGAAGGTTCAGTTAGGGCACTCGAGAGTTACAAGTTAGCTAGGAAGGACCTAAAGAGAGAGCGAAGAAGAACCAGGAGGGGACATGAGAAGTCTTTGGCAGGTAGGATCAAGGATAACCCTAAAGCGTTCTATAGATATGTCAGGAATAAAAGAATGCCTAGGGTAAGAGTAGGGCCAGTCAAGGAAAGTAGTGGGAAGTTGTGCGTGGAGTCCGAGGAGATAGGAGAGGTGCGAAATGAATATTTTTCGTCAGTATTCACACAGGAAAAAGACAATGTTGTCGAGGAAAATACTGAGATACAGGCTACTAGACTAGAAGGGCTTGAGGTTCATAAGGAGGAGGTGTTAGCAATTCTGGAAAGTGTGAAAATAGATAAGTCCCCAGGGCCGGATGGGATTTATCCTAGGATTCTCTGGGAAGCTAGGGAGGAGATTGCTGAGCCTTTGGCTTTGATCTTTAATTCATCTTTGTCTACAGGAATAGACTGGAGGGTAACAAATGTTGTCCCCTTGTTCAAGAAGGGGAGAAGACACAACCCCAGTAACTATAGGCCAGTGAGCCTTACTTTTGTTGTGGGCAAAGTCTTGGAAAGGTTTATAAGAGATACGATGTATAATCATCTGGAAAGGAATAATTTGATTAGAGACAGTCAACACGGTTTTGTGAAGGGTAGATCGTGCCTCCCAAACCTTATTGAGTTCTTTGAGAAGATGACCAAACAGGTGGACGAGGGTAAAGCAGTTGATGTGGTGTATATGGATTTCAGTAAAGCGTTTGATAAGGTTCCCCACGGTAGTCCATTGCAGAAAATACAGAGGCATAGGATTCAGGGTGATTTAGCAGTTTGGATCAGAAATTGGCTAGCTGGAAGAAGACAAAGGGTGGTGGTTGATGGGAAATCTTCAGCCTGGAGTCCAGTTACTAGTGGTATACCACAAGGATCTGTTTTGGAGCCACTGCTTTTTGTCATTTTTATAAATGACCTGGAGGAGGGCGTAGAAGGATGGGTGAGTAAATTTGCAGATGACACTAAAGTCGGTGGATTGTGGACAGTGCGGAAGGATGTTACAAGTTACAGAGGGACATAGATAAGCTGCAGCGCTGGGCTGAGAGGTGGCAAATGGAGTTTAATGCAGAAAAGTGTGAGGTGATTCATTTTGGAATGAATAACAGGAAGACAGAGTACTGGGCTAATAATAAGATTCTTGGTAGTGTGGATGAGCAGAGAGATCTCGGTGTCCATGTACATAGATCCCTGAAAGTTGCCACTCAGGTTGAGAGGGTTGTTAAGAAGGCGTACGGTGTGTTAGTTTTTATTGGTAGAGGGATTGAGTTTCGGAGCTATGAGGTCATGTTGCAGCTGTACAAAACTCTGGTGCGGCTGCATTTGGAGTATAGCGTGCAATTCTGGTCGCCGCATTATAGGAAGGATGTGGAAGCATTGGAAAGGGTGCAGAGGAGATTTACCAGAATGTTGCCTGGTATGGAGGGAAGATCTTATGAGGGAAGGCTGAGGGACTTGAAGCTGTTTTCATTAGAGAGAAGAAGGTTAAAAGGTGACTTAATTGAGGCAAACAAGATGATCAGAGGATTAGATAGGGTGGACAGTGAGAGCCTTTTTCCTCAGATGGTGATGTCCAGCACGAGGGGACATAGCTTTAAATTGAGGGGAGATAGATATAAGACAGATGTCAGAGGTAGGTTCTTTACTCAGAGTAGTATGGGCGTGGAATGCCCTGCCTGCAACAGTAGTGGACTCGCCAACACTAAGGGCATTCAAATGGTCATTGGATAGACATATGGACCATAAGGGGATAATGTAGATGGGCTTTAGAATTTCACAGTCGGCGCAATATTGAGGGCTGAAGGGCCTGTACTGCGCTGTAATGTTGTATGTTCCATGTTCTATTCATGTATTCGTCAATATACCTCTTAAAACATCGCTGTCATAACTGCTTCCACCACCACCTCCGGCTGCGAGTTCCAGGCACTCACCACCCTTTGTCTAAAAAAACATGCCTTGCACATCCCCTCTGAACTTTCTCCTTCACACCTTAAACTTCTGTCCCCTATTAAGCTTCTGACTATCCACTCTGTCCATGCCACTCATAATTTCAATATCAGGTCGACCCTCAACCTCCGCCATTCCAGTGAAAACATTTGGAGGTTATCCGACATCCTCTCATGGCTAATACCCTCCAGACTAGGCAATATCCTGATAAACCTCTTATGTACCCTCTCCAACGTATCCACATCCTTCTAGTAGTGTGGCAACCAGAATTATACGCAATATTCCAGATGTGGCCTAACTAAGGTTCTGTACAGCTGCAGCATGACTTGCCAATTTTTATATGCAATGCCTCGACCAATGAAGGCACAGTGCGCAACCCGGGTCCAATTGCACACGCGCAGAAAATGCCATCTTGGCAGTGCCAAACTGGCAATGCCTGCCAACTGGCAGTGCCACCTTGGCAACTTGGCAGTGCCAGGCTGCCACCCAGGTGGCACTGCCAGGGTACCCAGGTGGTACCAGATGTGTCAGGGCACCACCCTGCCCAAACAGCATGCAGCTGGGGGCCTCCGATCCCCTTGGAGACCTCCATGAGTGCTGTTCTGTCTGGTCCCCGTTTGTGGGGACTAGTACCAAAAGGTGCTTGCCCGAGGTCCCCAAGGCGAAGGGATTGACTCCCAAAGCCTCAGGTAGCTCAGGAATCTGCACATTAGAGTAAGGCCACACTCTAATATGCAGATTTGCCAAAAACTGATCCCACCCATTGTGGGAGGGATTCCCCTTCTCGGGAGGGTGGGTCTCCTGGCTTTCACCAGCCACGCTGCACCAGAACAGCAGCTTGCCGTGGCACAATGTGGCTGGTGAAAGCCGGCAGATCCTGCTCCCGGGATTCTACGCAATCTCGCGAGATGCTGCACCATGGTGAGCTGCTATTCTGGCGCAGCGTGGCCGGAAAATTGAGCCCACTATATTGAGACAGTCACAACTGATTGAGCTGGACAATGCCTGACACTTTCTTACTCCATTAAATCGTCTGTAAAGAGCTTGAGGTGCACGCTTATGGCAGTCAAAGGACGCCCTGGAAGGCGACTCGGAAGGGATCATCAGGAATTTGACATTAAATTCAAGTCCTGGGAGAAATTTGCCCAGAATCACCGCACTTCGTGCAACCAAATAAAAAAACAATGCAACTTTCTTTGAAAGGAATCCCAAATCAGAGGTGAGATAAAATACAAGGAGAGGCAATCCCAATTTAGCAACTCATTCAAAGCTCAATTATCAGTGATGTCCTGTCTTAGTTTCAGCAGGACTTTCCAGGACAAATCCCTAACAAACACCCTAGATGATGAACATGACTCAAAGGACGAATAAGATGTGTATCTGTCAAATACAAAAATTGGGGTAAGAAAAAGAGTGTGGTATTATCATACATGAAGGCAATGCAAGGGTTAATGAAGTGTATACAAACAGCCATCAAAGGGAGCAAGCTCTTGTGGTGATCCACTGTATTAGGGGATGTAAGGTAGGACCTGCACTACAGGTTCGTCGGTAGCTCCTGCCGGCTGGCTCCGCCCAGGGAGAACTGTATAAATATGCATGACCTCCAGTGCCCTGCCATTTCGCCAGCTGCAGCAGGAGGCCACGCATCTGACTGTAATAAAGCCACAGTTATACCCAACTTTAGTCTTTGTGCAATTGATCGTGCATCAATTTATTACAGTCAGGTTTTCCACAGAATGGATATCAGAATTAAGCCCGATCGCCTGCAGCTGGATCTGCACTCGCCCGACGCCAGTAAAGACTTTACTCACTGGCTAGCATGTTTTGAGCCTACATCAAGGCTGTGGACCCCGAGCCAACGGAGGCTCAGAAGATAAACGTCCTGTACTCCAGACTGAGCTCCAGCGTGTTCCCGTTGATCCAAGACGCCACGAATTACACAAAAGCAATGAAACTCCTTAAGGAACACTACGCGCAGAAGGCGAACACGCTCTTCGCCAGGCATGTACTCGCCACCCGCTCGCAACTACCTGGTGAGTTCATCGAAGACATCTGGCGGGCCCTAATTCCACTTGTCCGGGACTGTGACTGTCAGGCCATTATGGATGCCGAACACGCAAATCTCCTCATGCGCGATGCCTTCGTAACGGGGATTGCGTCGGACCGCATCCGAGAACGATTACTGGAAGGGGCCACGCTCGAACTGGCGGAGACGAAAACCTTGGCGCTCTCCATGACGGTCGCATCCCGTAACGTACAATCGTACCCCTCCCGCCGCGCTGCCCACCCTTCTACTCCTTCCTACACCTCCTGGACCCCGCCGACGACCTCCTCAGCCGTGGTCCTGCGTTCCCAATACACCTGCGCCGCACGCCGATCCGCGCACCCCGGGGGTCCCCGCTGCTACTTCTGCGGTCAGCAGAAGCACCCCCGCCAACACTGCCAGGCCCGCACTGCAGTTTGTAAATCCTGCAGTAAAAAGGGCCACTTCGCGGCTGTGTGCCAGGCCCGCGCAGTCGTTGCGATTGTGCCCGCTATCCATCCCCATGCCAGAAGCACAATGGGAGCCACCATCGTCTCCTCCCGGGTCCATGAGTGACCAATGGGCACCACCATCTTGTCCCCCTTCGGCCACGTGCGCCCATGAGCGCCACCATCTTGTCCCGACCCCGCAATATGCGCACAATGGGTGCCGCTATCTTGGCCCGACCCCGCAATGTGCGCACCATGGACGTCGTCATCTTGTCCCCCACAGGTTCTCCGGACATCCCGACTTCGGAACCGCACATGCTAGCCACCCGAAGCATCCGATGGTTACCCGCAGCTCGCTTCGATGACGCTGGACCAATCTTGCCCGCACAACCAGGCCACCGCATCGACGACGGTTAAAATCAACGGCCACGTGACCTCGTGCCTGCTGGACTCCGGGAGCACCAAAAGCTTTGTTCATCCAGATACGGTAAGGCGCTGCTCCCTTGCAGTCCACCCTGCCAATCAAAGGATCCCCTCGCATCCGGATCACTGCCTTTCCAAGTAGAAAGCGATGCTTCAGACATCACCCTTGCCGCCACTCTAAACCAGGCAGGCAGACCCGTGGCATTCTATTCCCGCACCCTTCATGCCTCTGAAATTCGACATTCATCCGTCGAAAAGGAGGCCCAAGCTATCGTTGAAGCTGTGCGGCATTGGAGGCATTACCTGGCCGGTAAGAGATTCACTCTCCTTACGGACCAACTGTCGGTAGCCTTCATGTTCAATAACACGCAGCGGGGCAAGATCAAAAATGATAAAATCTTGCGGTGGAGAATCGAGCTCTCGTATAACTACGAGATCTTGTATCGCCCCGGTAAACTCAACGAGCCCCCAGACGCCCTCTCCCGAGGTACATGTGCCAGCGCACAAGTGGACCAACTCCGGGCCCTACACGACAGTCTTTGTCACCCGGGGGTCACTCGATTGTACCATCTGGTCAAAGCTCGCAATCTGCCCTACTCCGTCGAGGAAGTAAGGACAGTCACCAGGAACTGCCAGGTCTGTGCGGATTGCAAGCCGCACTTCTATCAGCCAGACCGTGCGCGCCTGGTGAAGGCTTCCCGCCCCTTTGAACACCTCAGCTTGGATTTCAAAGGGCCCCTCCCCGCCACTGACCGTAACACGTACATTCTCAGTGTGGTTGATGAGTACTCCAGATTCCCCTTCGCCATACCATGCCCCGATATGACGTCTGCCACCATCATCGAGGCCCTCAGCACCATCTTCGCTCTGTTCGGTTTCCCCACCTACATCCACAGTGACAGGGGATCCTCATTCATGAGCAATGAGCTGCGTTAGTTCCTGCTCAGCAGGGGTATAGCCTCCAGCAGGACCACCAGCTACAACCCCCGTGGAAAGGGGCAAGTATAACGTGAGAATGGGATGGTTTGGAGGGCCGTCCAGCTGGCCCTGCGGTCCAGGAACCTCCCAGCCTCTCGCTGGCAGGAGGTCCTCTCTGATGCTCAACACTCCATCCGGTCACTATTGTGCACTGCCACTAATAACACACCCCATGAATGTGTTTTTACCTTCCCCAGGAAGTCCACATCCGGGGTGTCGCTCCCGACTTGGCTCGCAGCTCCAGGACCGGTCCTTCTCCGTAGGCACATCCGTCTCCACAAGGTGGACCCCTTGGTGGACAGGGTTCACCTGCTCCACGCCAACCCTCAATATGCCTACGTGGAGTTCCCCGACGGCCGCCAAGGTACTGTCTCACTCAGGGACCTGGCACCGTCAGGTTCCACCCCAACAACCCCCCCCACCCCCCAACAACCTCCCACCGCACCGCCAATATTGACCCCACCAGAGCATCCCCCCTCCCCTTTTCCGCACAGGAGGACGAAGAGGACTTCTGCACGCTCCCGGAGTTCCCCGATGACTGGCCAGCATCAGCACCGCCATCGGTGCCACCGCCAGCACCGACTTTGCCGCCACCGTTACGCCGCTCCCAATGAAGCACCAAAGCACCGGACCGGCTGAACCTTTGACGGACTCCGGACCGTCAACATGGACTTTTCTTTCCCTACCACTGTACATAATTGCACTAATTGTACATAGTTTCACGTCACCCCCGCCGGACTCATTTTTAACAGGGGGTGAATGTGGTGAACCACTGTAATAGGAGATGTAAGGTAGGACCTGCACTACAGGTTCGCCGGTAGCTCCTGCCGGCTGGCTCCGCCCACGGAGAACTGTATAAATATGCATGACCTCCAGTGCCCTGCCATTTCGCCAGCTGCAGCAGGAGGCCACGCATCTGACTAATAAAGCCACAGTTGTACCCAACTTTAGTCTTTGTCGAATCGATCGTGCATCAGCTCTATGAATATATAAGGGATAATGCTAAGCCTGTGGGTCAGAAGGTGATGGAAAAGATAGTAGCAGAAGGCGTTAGCTGGAGATTAGATTAGAGCTGAAGGAGACAAGATTTAAAGTGTATTGCAGAGCTAGTTAAGATATTATAGTTAGTAGATATAGTGTTAATGAGTGTAGTTTAATTCTTTTTTTTTAATGAACAATTTTAGTGATGTATATTTGGCATTGTAAACAGTTACAGTGTACAGTAATGTGCAAATATCAACAAAAATATAGTGCAAATGACCAATCCCCCCTCATAAACCGTATCCGCCTATTTATCCCCCCTATTCTACTCTAATCTACTCCCCCCGCCGCCGCTGACGTTTAATTCCCCGCGAAGAAGTCGATGAATGGTTGCCACCTTCGGGCGAATCCGAATAAAGATCCGCTCAAGGCGAACTTAATTTCTTCCAGACCAAGAAAGCTCGACATGTCCGAGAGCCATACTTTGGTCTTCGGGGGCTTTGAGTCCCTCCATGCCAGCGATGTGCGTCGCCGAGCTACCAGAGAAGCAAAGGCCAAGACGTCAGCCTCATTCTCCTCCCAGACCCCCAGGTCTTCCGAGACCCCCAAAATTGCCACTACTGGACTCATCACCACCTTAGTTTTCAGTACCTGGGACATGACGTCCGCAAATTCCTCCCAGTATCTCTTAAGTTTTGGCCATGCCCAAAACATGTGGACGTGATTTGCTGGTTCCCCCAAGACCAGCACATTTGCCTTTCACCCCAAAAAATCTGCTCATCCAGGCCACCGTCATGTGGGCCCGGTAGACGACCTTGAACTGAATCAGGCTGAGCCTAGCCCATGTTGTAGTTGAATTTACCCTACTCAGGGCTTCCGCCCATACCCCGTCCTCCATCTCCTCGCCGAGTTCCTCCTCCCACATGAGCTTCAGTTCCTCTGTCTGGGACTCCTCCCCTTTCATGAGTTCTTGGTATATATCCAAGACTTTCCCCTCTCCTACCTCTCCCCTGGAAACTACTCTATCCTGGATCCCATTTGGTGGGAGGCGCGGGAAGGATGGGACCTGTCTACGTATGAAGTCACGCACTTGCAAGTACCTAAAGTCATTCCCCCTTACTAGTCCAAATTTCTCCTCCAAGGCTCTCACGCTTGCGAAGCTCCCCCCCAAGAACATATCACCCATCCTCCCCACCCCCGCCCGCCGCCATGCTCGGAATCCACCGTCCATGCTCCCGGGGGCAAATCGGTGGTTGTCGCATAATGGAAACCAGTCCAATGCTCCCACCTCCCCTACATGTTTCCTCCACTGCCCCCAGATCCGCAGGGCTGCCACCACTACCGGGCTGGTGGAGTACCTGGCCGGCGGGAGCGGTAGGGGAGCCATGGCCAGGGCTGCCAGACTGGTGCCCATGCACAAAGCCGTCTCCACTTGCCCCCAAATAGACCCCATACCCCCCATCCAACTCCTTACCATGGGTATGTTGGCCGCCCAGTTATAGTTGCTAAGGTTCGGCAGCGCCCGCCCCACCTCGCTACGGTTCCTCTCAAGCTTCGCTTTCTTCACCCGCGGGGACTTCCCCGCCCAGACAAAGCCCATAGTAATCTTGTTGACCCTTTTGAAGAAGGACCGCGGGATGAAAATCAGGAGACACTGAAAAATAAACTGGAATCTTGGGAGGATTGTCATCTTTACCGTCTGCACTCTCCCCGCAAGTGATAGCGGGAATGCATCCCATCTCCGAAACTTGCTCTTCTGCAGCCTGCCCCAGTCTCGCACCACCTGTATCCCCAAGTATCGGAAACTTTCTCCGACCATCCTAAATGGCAGCCCCTTCAACCTGTTCTCCTGGCCCCTCGCCTGCACTACAAACATCTCACTCTTAGTCATGTTCAGTTTGTACCCTGAAAACCGGCCGAATGCTCTCAATTTTCCCAGTATACTGTCCATCCCGGCCAATGGGTCTGATACGTACAGGAGAAGATCATCCGCATAAAGCGAGACCCTGTGTTTCACCCCTCCCCTAATCATTCCCTTCCACCCCCTCACATCTCTCAGGGCAATCGCCAGAGGTTCTATAGCCAGTGCGAACAGCAACGGGGAGAGTGGACATCCCTGTCTGGTCCCCTGGTGTAGTCTAAAATAGTCCGATGTTGTCCTATTCGTCCTTACGCTAGCTTTTGGGGCCTCATACAATAGTCTGCCCAGTCGACAAAGCCCTGTCCGAACCCGAACCATCCGAGTACCTCCCACAAATAGTCCCACTCCACCCGGTCAAAGGCCTTCTCGGCATCCATTGCCACCACTGCCTCTACCTATCTGCCCTCCGGTGCATCATGATCACATTGAGTAGTCTTAAGTTGGCTACCAGCTGTCTGCCTTTAACAAACCATGTTTGGTCTTCCCCGATCACCTCTGGGACACAGTCCTCAATTCTAAGCACCAAGATCTTAGCCAGGAGCTTGGAGTCAACGTTGATCGGGCAGATTGGTCTGTATGACCCACACACTTCCGGGTCTTTATCCCGTTTTAATATCAGCGAGATGGTAGCCTGTGACATCGTCGGGGGCAGAATCCCTCTGTCCCTCGCCTCATTAAATACCCTAGTCCGCACCGGCCCCACTATCTCCGAGAACTTTTTGTAGAACTCTACTGGGTATCCATCCGGCCCCGGGGATTTACCCGACTGCATAGCCTTCAAGCCCCCCAGTACTTCCTCAGCTCTAATCGGGACCCCCAGTCCGTCTACTAGTCCCCTGCCCACTTTTGGGAAGGTCAGTCCGTCTAAGAAGCGCTTCATCTCCTCCGGCTCCTCAGGGGGTTCTGAGGTATAGAGCTTGCTATAAAACTCCCGAAACACCTTGTTCAGTCCTGACGGGTCATCCACTCTGTTCCCCATACCGTCCACTACCCTGCCTATTTCTCTGGCCGCCTCCTTCCTCCTGAGTTGCTGCGCAAGCATTCTACTAGCTTTCTCCCCATGCTCATACACCATACCTTTTGCCTTCCTGAGTTGTTCCACGGCTTTGCTCGTACACAACACTCCCAGCTCGGCCTGCAGTCTCCGTCTATCTCTAAGTAGGCCCTCCCTCAAGGCCTCTGCGTATACCCTGTCTGTCCGGTGAATCTCCTTGACCAGTCTGCCCATTTCCGCTCTGTCCGTTCTATCTCTGTGGGCCCGGATTGAAATCAGCTCTCCCCTTACCACTGCCTTCAGTACCTCCCACAAGGTCGCTGCTGAGACTTCCTCTGTGTCATTAACCTGAAGGCAGTCCTGCATGCACTTCCGCAATCTCTCGCACACGCCCTCATCTGCTAGCAATCCTACGTCCAACCTCCATTGCGGGCATTGGTAACTCCCTTTGCTGACCTGCAGGTCAACCCAGTGAGAGGCGTGATCCGAGATGGTGACCGCCGAGTACTCTGTATTTTTTACCCCCCCTACACAGTCCCTGCTCATGATGAAGAAATCGATTCTGGAATATACTTCGTGAACATGCGAGTAGAATGAATATTCCCTTCCCGTCGGCCGTCTGGCTCTCCATGGGTCTACCCCCCCCCCCCCATCTGCTCCATGAACCCCTCAGTTCCCTGCCATCACTGGGAGCCTACCAGTACTGGAGCATTACCGGTCTAGTCTGGGGTCGAGGACCGTGTTGAAGTCCCCACCCATGATCAGCTTGCGTGAGTCGAATCTGGGATTTTCCCCAGCACCTTTTAATGAAGTCAGTATCGTCCCAATTTGGAGCATATACATTCATCAGGACTACCCTCACCCCCTCAAGCCTACCACGGACCATAAGAAATCTACCACCTCCGTCTGCAATTATGCCCTCTGCCTCGAATTGAACCCGTTTATTGATCATTGTTGCCACCCCCCTGGACTTAAGAGTCTAAGCCCGAGTAGAAGACCTGGCTAATCCAGCCCTTCCTTAGTCTGGTCTGGCCAGTCACTTTCAGATGTGTCTCCTGCAGCATGATTACGTCCGCCTTTAGAGCCCGCAAATGCACGAACACACGCGCCCTCTTGACTGGCCCGTTTAGTCCTCTGACATTCCAGGTGATCAGCCTGGTTGGAGGGCACCTGCCCCCCCCCCCCCCCCCCCCCAACGGTGCCGGTCAACCATAGCCCTTCTTGGGCCCGCCCCCAGCCCATGTGCCACGTCCCTCCCGGTTCGCCTCCTGGCAGTTCCCACCCCCGACCTCCTCTCTGTTACCTAATTTAGATCCCTCCAATGTCAGCAGAATAGCTCCCCCCCCCCCCCACCCAGCAACCACAACCCTCTGTAACCCGACCCCTGCCATATACTGGCTGTATGCATACCCCCCCACCTGACTTCCTTGACTAGCTTCCAGCTAGCCTGGTGACTCATCTCTCCGGCGCCCACTTGTCTCGCTCCCATTGTTCCCCCGAGCTCATCCCTCCCACCGATCCACATCAATTCCACTGGTCTGTCCTGCTCGAGCAGTCACTCTGAGATAAGGAAGATCAAGCAAAAAAGGGCAATCAAACAAAGAACCGAGACCGCTCCAGCTGTAATACTATTCCAGTTGTGTAAACAGCTGAGTGATACCAATCGCCCCTTTCTGCGCATTAATAAAAGAAAAACACAGCACCCGTGTAACCCCCCCGCATCAAATAACTTTAACCCCCATTGCTTCCTGCCCAAATTTCTGTTGCGATGGAAGCTCCAAAAAGAAAAAACACAAAAAAAAAGCAAAAAGAAAAGAGGGAGGGGGCAGCCATCCCCCCCTCGCCCATTGTAACCAAAGGCAGTGAAAAAAATACAAAGTACCTGTGAAGCAGCAAAAAGTAGAAAGTCAGTCCAAGAAAAATAGAAGTCACGTAAACCATAATACTCAGACTCTGGCTTGAGTCCGTGGGTCCTCAGTTCGGCACCAGTCCCGGATCCTTTGCAACTCCATCGTCTCATCGGGGTCCACAAAGTAGTAATGTTGGCTCTGGTGCATGACCCAAAGACGCGCCGGGAAGAGCAGACCGAACTTCACGTGCTTGTTGAACTGGATCTCTTTAATTTGTTTAAAGGCTGCTCGTCGCCTGGCCACCTCCTAACTCAGGTCCTGGTAGATGCGCAGGACATTGATGTTCCATGTACATCTCCTTGTGCTCTTTGTCCACTGAAGGATATGTTCCTTATCCGTGAACCTGTGGAACCTGACCACCACTGGTCGGGGGCAGGGGGGGGGGGGTCGCGGCTGCCTCACCTGCACCCTGTGTGCCCCGTCCAGCTCCAGCGGTCGCGGGAAGGAGTTAGCCCCCATCAGCTGCTGCAACAGGTCTGCCACAAACATCGTGGCGTCCGCTCCCTCGGGCCCCTCCGGAGGCCAACAATTCTCAGATTTTGTCTGCGGGTTCTGTTTTCCAGGTCTTCAAGTCTGTTGAGCAGCCTTTTCTGTCGCTCCTTTAACCCATCTATCTCTACTGCAGTGGTTGTTTGTGTGTCCGCCTGTTCCTCCACCGCTTGCTCCAGCTCCTTGACCTTTTTGTCCTGGGCCTCGAGCCTTTGGTTCACTTGCTCCACCGCTTTCTGAAGCGGTTCTACGTTATCCTGCTTCATTGCTTCAAAACTTCCTTTTTTGACCTGCAGCATATTGTCCAGCGCTGCTTGGATCGTCTGGTCTGCGGTCCGTACGTCAGCCATCTTTGATCCCGGGTCAGCTCCCACATCACTTTGTCTCTGCCCCTTCTTTTCCTGCTTTCGCTGCTTTCTGCTCTTCTTTGTTTCCATGCAGCTCTGCACGTTTAAATCAGCAACTTTGTGGCCATCTTTTCTAGCGCTCAAAAGTTTCGAAAAGTCGGGAAATCGGGTCCAAAAATCCGGCCGGAGTGAGAGCCACCGAATGTGCGACTCATTCCCTCATAGCCGCCACCGGAAGTCAGCGTAGTTTAATTCTTATATATATGTTTGCTATTTAGAATTTCAAATTTCAAACTCAAATTTAGTAGTGTTAATAAAATTAGTTTAGTTCTTTAAAAGAGCTTTGTGTGTTTTTGTAATCACTACGCCTTCCATCCTGAAAACCCCTCACAAAGAGTACCTTTGGAGAAAAGCGAGTAAGAACTGGCTTTAATGCAGAATTTAGTCTTTTGACAGGAATTCCTCCCTCAATTTTCTCATTCTCCCAGCAGACATTGGATATGTTTTCCTTGAAAATCCTACTAAATCAATAGTCAAGTAACTTGTTTCTTCAGATCAACTAGGAAAAACAAATTTTAATTAAAAATCTGGAAAATCACAAAGGGGTAGGTAACCAAGATTCAGGAGATGAAGGACTATTGTCAATTCTATTGAATAAAATAAGATTTCTATCCCTGATTCTTTAATCTATGTTATCCTTCATGGAATAAATGGATTGGTTAATTTTTTTGCCACCTCCAGACACTTAACTCATCATGTGTTTGTACTTTTTGATTAATGTTTCTGTTCTTCGTTTGAAATAGGTTAATGAAGACCAGGTGAAACAGATGGAGATAGAAAATAGCCTCATAATGACATGGAAGGACACACAGGTGTGAACGTGTTGCTTTGCAAGATTTAACTTCCCATTATGTTTTGATACAGAGTAAATTCACCTCATCAATAGTCTTCAATTCATTGGCCTGTTGGCTTTCATATTTTAATATTTAAAGCCATACAGTTCATTTTATACATTTTAGTAAGATGACTTTGATGATGTGAATAAAGTTTATTCACATACTGGTCAAATGTCTGCCAGTATGCAATATTTTTATGTGAGCTGTTACATTTCAACTCTGTGTCATTTAGAGAGATGGCCAGCATTGCTGAGTTTCAGAGTACTGGTATTCATGTGGTAATCTATTAGTGCAGTTTTGACATTCTTGCGGTAGTGCCAAATGCCATATATGAATTGGTTTCTAGCTTCCAGATTCAAAAAGAATTGCACCATTGCATCTTGGCATGTTTACTAATGGAAAGTATTTGTAAGTATTCTATTTGGCCTCATTTGAATCCCCTATGGGATGGCATCCAGTGCCTAAAATCTCCCTTTCCCCCCTCTCTGCCTGTAGAAGCTCTTGTTGTCAATTATTGATTTCCTGTTTTCGAAACACTGTCTCTTGTGTTAAATACAATTGGAGAAAACACTACTGAAAGCAAGGGACTTACAGCATGTACTCGAGCTGAGAAAACGTTGAGTGCTCTGCAACACGTCACTCACCTCATGTCCCTTCTATACCTATCCAAAATCTACAAGACTTAGTTAAGGAATGTGGTGGACTACTCATCCCTCAATACCATCCAGGGCAGAACTGTCTACATAATAGTAATAACCTTTTATTGTCACAAGTATGAAGTTACTGTGAAAAGCCCCTAGTCGCCACATTCCGGCACCTGTTTGGGTAAGCTGGTACGGGAACTGAACCCGTGCTGCTGGCCTTGTTCTGCATCACAAACCAACTGTCTAGCCCACTGAGCTATACCAGCCTTTTTGATGGGCGGTCTGCCATTCAACTCAGTACCACACCCTCTTGTGGCCGCACTCTATATTATCTATAGGATGCACAGAGCAATTCACCAAACTTGCTTTGGCACCCCATGCTGCACAGCACTACAACCTCTATCACTCAGAAACACAAAAGAGTAGCAACATCATGGGAACACCATCACCTTTTTTCCAAGTTACACATAATAATGATTTAGACATATACCGACCTTTAACTTTTCTGGTTGTAATTCTTGGACCCCTATGTAACACCATTGTAATAACCTCAACAACACAAAGCCTGCATTTGTTCCAGAATCTTAAGATGGATATTAAATGTAGACCTACCAGTGTTACCCACATTTCAAGAATGAAAATTGTAAAAGAAAAAAATTCAGAAAAATGAATTGTCTATATTTGCAATTAGCTGATTGTTTGAGATGAAAGAGTTACATTTAATTCATTTACATGTAATGTTTTAATCTGTCTAAAATGCACATTTTTAATAACTTATAAAGGCACTCCAGCTTCCGCACTAATCGTTCAATTTTTAATTTATTTCATTAGAGTAAGAGTCCTTTGTAGTTTGATTATGTGAATGCTTTATAAAACAGTAGTGTTAACCACATTCTATCAGTCATATGAGCACCAACAGCATAATATGCATGTCGTGTGGAATTGTAATTCAATTTCAATTTGCATAATGGATTTTTGCACTAAGGAGGAGACCACAGTTTTTTGGGGAAAACTTACTTCTTTTGTTCAATGGCACTGAATTCTTCCTCTTCGTGGCTGCTAGCATTTATTGTTTCGAGAGGCCATTGTGGGTTATCACTGAAGAAACAACAATATTTGTTGCTGATCTGAGATGCAGATAAGGGACCCAACGGCTGCCTTCTATTGCTCAAAATCTTCAAGTTCTTGGTGTGAATGTAACCTATTAAGACGGTAGCAACCTTTTACTGGCTTAATCTCAAAAGAGCAAGGGAATGAGCAATTGATCCATAGTTCTGGGAACCTGCTCCCTTCCCTGAGTTTCAGCAATAATGCAGGACCAGTTGTCTGATACAGCAGGGGAAATTTATAAACTTGCTGATATTTTTGTATTTGTCGCCTTATGAGATTCACAAAAAGCTACTCAATTACTGTCAATCCAAAATGTATGACATTAAGGATAGGCATTGAATTTGGATAGCCATAAAACACAAGCCAGCCTCCGTATTGCAAGAAAATCACTTTCTTTGTATGTTGCCTTCTGTGATGGCTCAATGTTTCGACACAAATCCCACATCACTTTATGTGAAATTCTTTATAATGTAACAGCATTCAAAATAAAAAAGAGTAACTTTTGAAAGCTATTGCCTGTTAGAGATTCCAAAAATAAAACAACCGTCAGTGAAATATTAGTAATCGCTGAGAAAATATGAAAATGTTTTCTTCAGGTTACAGGTAATGGGAACCTGATCATTGGAGTGTACGTGGTGACCAAGGAACCTGATTGCTGCTGCATAATTAGGGTATGTATGTGGTTATAGTATGAAATCTTGAATGCCCCCCCTGTTCAGCTGTTAGTTAATCAAGGTCCCATAAACCTATCTAAGTTGTTAAAGATCTTGTGCTACGATTTGAAAAGCAGTATTGGAGTTTTTCAATTCCTTGGCATTAATTTCTTAATCAGCCCTTCAAAATACAATGTAACTGATCATTTAGCTGTTGGATGTTAGTGGGGGTATTGCTGTGGAAAAAAATGATTCCTGCATCTGCCAGCAGCAAAACCCTGAGTTCACTTCGAGTTAATTCATTGTATGTGAGGAGCACCAGGATTTCCTCATGAGACACAGAATGAAGTAATACATACAAACATAGAAATTAGCAGTGGGAGTAGGCCATTCAGCCTCGAGCATGCTCCATCAGTTAATAAGATCATGGCTGATCTGATTATAACCTCAACCCCAGATTCCTGCCTACCCTCTGATAACTGTTCATCCCCTTGGTAATGAAGAATATAAGTTGCTCTGCCTTAAAAGTGATATGATTCACATGGTGTTGTTGCAGGGGCATGGTGGTGTATTGGTATTGTCACTGCACTGGTAATCCAGAGACCAAGAGTAATGCTCTGGGGACCTGGATTCTAACTCCACCACGGCAGATGGTGAAATTTAAATTCAATAAAATCCTGGAACCAAAAAAGTCTAATGATGACCGTGAAACCATTGTTAATTGTCGGTAAAACCTATCTGGTTCAGTAATGTCCTTTCGAGAAGGAACGCTACCTTCCTTCCCTAGTCTGATCTACAAGTGACTCGAGAGATGGTTGACAGCCAAACAAGCCACTCAGTTCAAGAGCAATTAGGGATAGGCAATAAATGCCCATATCGCACAAAAGAAGAGAATAGCATTGATACACAAATATGCTTTATATACATATTCTGTGTACAGATAATGCCATGTGATACAGTATCACGTAATTGTGGATGCTCAGATTTATTATAAATGTTGTGAATACAAATTGAAATATCGGATTGGGCCAGTTCAGATTTTTTCAGAAAGAATGTTGCCCCAATGTTAACACGCTTATTAATTTTAGACATAGTGGACATTCTTCTAAACTGTAGAACATGATACTGGAAGACTTTTTTAATGTATCTCTACTTGAAGGAAAGAATGTGGACTTTTGTTTCCTTATGTGGATATTTTGGTCCATTTTGATTTCTATTAGGATGTAACAGATCTGTGCAGGCCTGGGACATTTGTGACAACATGTCCAAAGTGCACCATATAAAATAGGGTATTTTTAAGTAAGACTTATGATGTACAACAGCCATTTTGTGAAAAAACAAATACCTGACAGAGCAATAAAACTGTTTTGCGTTGTGTTGCTTGAGGGAGAAATATTTACTTTTTTACCAGGAGAGTTACTTCAAATACTGCCATGGGATTTTAATCATTTTGATCCATCTTTGTGTCAGTAAAGGGATCTGTATTGTACCCAAACCTAAAAGTTTTGATTTTATCAAAAGAGCACCAATGATTTATCAATGATCCAAGGGAAAATCAAAGGAAATCAGATCAGATCCGCTTTTTAAATTGCAGCAGCTTTGAAAGTTCCAACTTACAACGGATTTTAGTTGCTGCACATTTACAAATTTATGATGATGTTGAATTAATTTAACCAGTTTCAAATACTTTCATCATGTTCCCATGTTTGCAGCACTGTGACTTTATTTGAAATAAAGACTTTTTTTGCATGATTCACAGGTATCTCCAACCATGACAGCGGAAGAATTAACTCACATTGTTCTTGAAATGAGGAACATCGTTGCTGATGAGACGGCTGTTTGGGCGACATTTGAAGTCATAGAGAACGGAGAGCTGGGTAGGATACTCCTCCTCTTCCTCCTCTTCAGGACCATGTTCTAATAGGGTGTTGGCGAGCATGGACTTCTATTGAATTGGTCCATGATTATGCTTGGCACAGTACTGCAGTGGTTTGCCATTGCCTTAAGCAGTCTGGCTGACCAGGAAATTCTCCTGCTTTTACCACCTACCACCAGACATATTGGAAGGATTTACAGGTTGATAGTCAACTTGTTTGACCACATTATGAATGTACCTTCCTTGGACAGTGTGGAGTGGGAAACCAAAAGAGAAAATGCTGAAAAATCTCAGCAGGTGTGGCAGAATCAGTAGGGAGAGAAAAGAGCTAATGTTTTGAGTCCAGATGACCCTTTGTCAAAGCTCCAGTGTGGAGTGGGAATCGGACCCGGAGCTTGTGATTCAAGAGGCAGGGATTTTACCCACTGTGCCACGAGACATAGAACATAGAACAATACAGCGCAGTACAGGCCCTTCGGCCCACGATGTTGCACCGAAACAAAAGCCATCTAACCTACACTATGCCATTATCATCCATATGTTTATCCAATAAACTTTTAAATGCCCTCAATGTTGGCGAGTTCACTACTGTAGCAGGTAGGGCATTCCACGGCCTCACTACTCTTTGCGTAAAGAACCTACCTCTGACCTCTGTCCTATATCTATTACCCCTCAGTTTAAAGCTATGTCCCCTCGTGCCAGCCATTTCCATCCGCGGGAGAAGGCTCTCACTGGTCGGATACTGAATGAAATGTACACAGAAAGCTGAGTATTTAGCAGTTACATAATAAAATTGCTGAGTGGGTGACAACATATCACTTTGAAACAAATTGAAAACTAAATGTCTCTTCTCACTGGTTACTGTCCCCCGCCCCTACCTACACATATTAGTCAAGTGCCTATTCTTCACTTCTATCTGAATTTGGATATTATTTATTAGCTATCTATTAATTTTGGGGGTGTCATAGTTGAGCTAGGTTCTGCACCATATACCTAGAGCGTGATTCTCCGTTTCAGAGACTAAATGCTGACGCCGGGACTGACTCGGTGGACTTCGATGACAACTAAGTTGGCCTGTGTTCCGGAGCAATTCCGGAACTGTTAATAGGCTAGCACCGGCACCATGTAGAACACGATCGATCCCAATGAAAAATGGTGTCTGATTCACCGGGGTCGGGATTGACACTCGAGAGGCTGACAAGCTGCAGCCACATATTAGCACTCCACTCCCCCCACACACACATCCCAGCCAATAAGATGGCAGCATCGAGAGCGGCACCCTGGTTGACACATGCTGAGCTAGAGACCCTGTTGGATGCCGTGGAGGTGAGGCGGGCTACCCTGTACCCCAGGGTGGGAAGGAGGCTGCCATCCACCGCCGTACACCAGGACTGGGCACAAGTGGCAGAGGCCGTGGGCCCTACCACAAGGACCGGTCAGCAGTGCCGCAAAAAGCTGCACAACCTCAGGGCGGCCAGGTTAAGTAGGCAACACCATGCCCCTAGCACTGATCCCCATCCCACACACCCATAATGCCCCTTGCCCATTTGGAGAGTGACTGGACCCCACCCGCCGACAGTGTGCACACCCCCTATTCTGCACCGCATGCCAGCATCCATACTGCCTGCCATGGCCGGGTGCCTGGCCACAGAGGCCATTTCTGACCCCCCCCCACCCCGCAACAAAGGAGAAGGCAGCGCATACCCACCATCAGAGAGAGAGGATCAGAGGGGAGCCAGCAGATCTGCGGCAACTCCCCGCAGGGCGGCGGTCACGGGACCTGGTTGGTGAGCCTGGAGAGAGGGCAGTCGCCGAGGCAGAGATCAGCATTGGGCGAGCAAATGAGACCCCGCTGAGTTGCAGTTCTGCATGGCACATGCGGCACAACCCCCACACCACCCACAGACCACCCCAACACGCAATCCAAACATGTGTCATGTCTTGTGTCTTACAAAATCATCTGGTGTCGAGGCAGGTCCTTCTGGTGCCCTCTGCCCCGACCCCAACCCCAAGCAGATACCAGCGATGAAGAGGTAATGGACACCGACGAGAGCCCCCAAACTTCAGCTCAAGACACCTCAGAGCACCAGTCCGGGGACAACACTGACTCCCTGTCACAGCTGTCTCCAACACCCTCCAACATCCCAGAGACATTCACCTCGGTCGGGCACGTTAGTGAAGAGGCTCCTGGGGCACTATCTGGTGGACACTACACAGTTGCAGTGGAGGTACGAATCCCCGAGGGGACGGTGTTTGGAGGGCTGCCCGGTCCAGGGGCTAGCTGCCGCCCAGACGTGTCTCGGGCTTCAGTAAAGGGCAGTACCATCGATAGTGGAGATGAAGATGCAGAGCCAGAGACTACATGAGGGGCTGTCGGTAACCATCCAGCACCTGCAGGCGCAGTTGGAAGAGGCAAACCACCTGCAGGGGCAGGAGGCAGTGCCAACCACGTGTGCCACTCAGGCCAACACCGCACAGGTGCTCTCCGTGTTGGAGGCCTTGGGGGCGAAGGTATCGGCCATGGATAAGTTGTCCAAGGCCTGGGGCATTCTTGTGGGTGATGGCCAAGGCACAGAACAGTGCTGCCGTGTCACAGGCAGCTATGTACCAGAGCTACCTGGACATTGCAACAACGCTCCTGAGCTTGGCACAGCCAAAGTGGGTCATGGCTGAGAGAGCCGGCGATGTTGCCCGGGCACTAGCTGACCTGAGCCAGTCCGAGAGCGAAGTGGCCCATTCCCTGTGCTCCATGGCCATGAGCATTGAGACCCTGGTTGAAATTGGAGCAGTCCTCCAGGACTGGCAGCGCCAAGTGGTGGGGGAACCTAGAGGGAACTCGGATCTCACTCCCATCCCAAGGAGTAGCCATCGGGCACCCTGAAGGAGGATGAGGTGATGGGGCCCATGCCGGTGACTCATTGTATTGGGTTTCCGCATAGCCGTCGGATATGCATCATCAGCCACTCCGCAATGGATAGCCCTGTCGCCTAATAGCGAGCCCTCACCCGGCGTGCCCCTCGGAGGTGTCAGAAATTGTCAAGTGTGCCAGGATAAAGGTGTCGTGCACATTGCCTGGGTATTGGACAGTCGTGCATGATGTGCAGCTGATGGTCACACACAAGCTGCAGGTTCATCGAATGGACAGCACGGTAGCATTGTGGATAGCACAATTGTTCCACAGCTCCAGGGTCACAGGTTCGATTCCGGCTTGGATCACTGTCTGTGCGGAGTCTGCACAACCTCCCCGTGTGTGCGTGGGTTTCCTCCCACAGTCCAAAGATGTGCAGGTTAGGTGGATTGGCCATGATAAATTGCCCTTAGTTTCCAAAATTGCCCTTCGTGTTGGGTGGGGTTACTGGGTTATGGGGATAGGGTGGAGGTGTTGAGTTTGGGTAGGGTGCTCTTTCCAAGAGCCGGTGCAGACTCGATGGGCCGAAAGGCCTCCTTCTGCACTGTAAATTCTATGATAATCTATGGAATCCCTTACTGTTTTTTGAAGAATGGCCTGTCATGGTCCGGTCCTCATAGGGCGACATGCATCCCGTCGATCACAGGCTGTACCTGGAGCATCCCTGCGATGACGGCTAACCCTGCTGCCCGGACATCCTGGTAGTCAGTGCCCACATTTAATTTGATATATTATGCTGACCAGGCATATAGGGCATCCGTGACGACTCCGATGCAACTGTACACTGAGCTCTGCAAGATCCCTGACAGGTCCCCACTCAGCACCTGGAAGGACCCCATGGCGTAAACATTCAGGGCAACAGTCACCCTGACAGCCACTGGGATTGGGTGTCCTCCTCCATAATCGCGCAGTGTTAGGTGCGCCATGATCCAGCAGATTCCATATGGTCCCCTGCTCAGTGGGTGTCTTCAATGTCATGCCCTTTCCGGCAGGTCCACAAATGACAGGCGCTGCCGGCACACATGAGACCTATGAGGCGCCTCCATCCCACCTCCTCCTCCTTGGCATGTTGGGCAGCCAGCTCACCATCCTCACCGGCTGGCTCCTGTTCTTCTGGGACAGACTTCGCCGCTGCAGGGTCCTCCTTGAGCAGTTCCTGCTTGTACAGCCTCAGTGCATCCTCGAGGGCTGCAGCAGCCAGGATGAAGGCCACCATTCCTGGTTGGATTCCGATAGCAATTGTCTGCTGGGGGTGAAAGGCAGACATGTGAGCATTGTTCGAACCCCGTGCCCAACCTGGTCCAACAAGCTACACGGTGGCCCCTGCCTTCGCATGTGCCCCTTCACCTGTCTCTGCCGGTAGGCATACCGGTGGCTGGCCATACCCATGCCAGCAGTATGCTTTGTGACCCAGTCCGATACCCTCCTTCAGGAACTACTGTAGACGTTGATCTTGGGTGGGCCACGTAATGCCTCGCTGGCAAGTGGCACCCGGTTTGGGGGGGCATGTGGGTGTAGTGCGGGATGGTGGGGTAGAGGTTGGGGGTGGAGTTCAGAGGTGGCGGGTGTGGGGAACCCATATGGTCGGGGTCACTCTGCGCACCCACGGGCAATGGTGGGCAGTGACCGGTATGTGCGGCAAGATGTTTGCCTTGCAGGCTGCGGCGGTAGCGGTCCATGCCTGGACACCTCGGTCCTGGGGAAGTGACCCCGACCCCACGACCCACCCCTGGTCACCCCCGGCTGCTCCCCCCTCGACCACGGAAGCCGCACCCCCAGCCAACGGCAGGACCGGCAGCACAAGGTCCTTAATTTTAAAACAACAAGTGGAATTCTCCATCGGTAATTACTCCTGGTGGAGGCAGAGCATGGCGGTGGCCCCAGGGAATACCGGGGCCGGCCCGCAAATGATATGCCAACAGCGTTTACTGTACGTGTTGAGTAGAATGCACTGACGCCGCTGTCGAGGCCATGGCATTCTGTGGGGCACCTGGAGCCAGCCACGATTTTCACCTCGCGCGATTCTCCGCCTAATCGCGCTTCACGATTCCCGGCATCGCTGGATGAAGAATCCAGCGAGTGTTACTGAATACTGATTGGGAGTTGAATTACTGGCATATCTTTTTTCCTTTCAAACCCAGAGATTTAGACCAATTGTAGCATCAAAATATTCGCAAACCATTTCAATACCTCACTGCTGTAATGTAGGAGACATGGTAGCCTATTTGACTAAAGTAATCTAAAACAGCATAATCCAGAGGATGAACACCACCAAACCATCATCCGTTGAGGGAACATATTTTATGATTTTGGATGGACAGCATAAAGCATTTCCGATCCAACTATCGCATAGTCAAGTGTACAGTAAAACATCCTGAGAGTTGTTATAAGGATTCTACTCCTAATCAGTAACTCTTGGAAAATGGGGTTCCATAAATGCCACATAAGAGCAGAATATAGGTTAATTGTGATTCCTTGCTAAAACAAAATCAACCAGACAGCCAACAAATACCATCAAGTCCAGATGAAGATGAGAACGTGGAGTCGCAAAAAGAGAACCAGAAAATAAATTATGAAAGAATATTCAAGGCAGGTGATCTGCTCTGTGTAAAAAACTTCGGATATGCCTCCAGTTGGATCCCTGGAACTATATTGGACAAAAGAGGACCTGAATTCTTTCAAGTGAAGATCCAGGATAAGGTCTTCAAAAAACACCTGGACCACTTCACAAGTAGGGAATCCATCCCGTCCAAGCCTCACTACCGGCCACAGAGGTAGCCGCTGCAAATACAGGGCAGAATCCCAAAGAGAACTCTGTGTCCGTCTCCGCTGAATAACAAGGACACAGGTTCCAAGATGAAAGAAGAGGAATCAGGTGTTCCGACTGTAGCTGACAATGAAGAGGAATCAGCAACAGTCACTCCTCAGCGAGGTGGAAGAGACCTCCTCACCGCGGGAGTACTGATGGAGAAACGGACTTGAGGGGAGGGCTGTTATGGTGGCCACGATGGACACTGGGCAGTGTCAATTGGTCTCCCCATGGGCTTCATGGAATATGAGTTCACCTATTAAGCAGGCGGTAGTTCACCCAACAGGAAATGTAAGGTGGGAGCATAAAACCCACCCGACGCCAGCCGGTCCCCGGACTTGGACGCAAGTTTTTGTAAGCCGCAGGTGCAACCTTTTTGTTACCGCCATAAAGGAATTTGTTATTGGAAGACTGGCCTTAGAAAAGTTATTACAGCACCCAAAATCGAATCCTGCCATGCCTCAAACTATCATCTTGAAGAAATAAAGTGAGAGGGATTCCTCAAACTCATCTAAAGATATCAGTGGGCGTTATCCCTTTCTGTGATCATCCTTTCTTGTGTGTGTGTGTGTGTGTGGCGAGGGGTGGGGGTGGCTGACGATGTTATCTGAATGAGGAGTGAGTATAGTTGTATTTACATTTCAGGTGTTGAGAAAACAACCCTTTATTCTTTTAATTTAAAACTACAAGAAATCCTGCCTTGGTCTGTGCTTGAAAGTTGCAGCAAAAGGGGTTCTGTGAGAAATATCTTGTTGCAGTCAGGCTAGACATACAAAGAAGGGCAACAATACCACATCACTCTCCTGTCCGTAACATAAAGGTTATTATCCAAAAAAATTCAAATCTTCAGTTTCCCAGCTCTTGAAATGAACTTGCCAACTTTGGTGAAAGAGAAATAAGTTAAGACACTGACCCGCCATCTGTGATATCACACTTTTCACTTACACTTCAGTGATCCTGATCTGCTTCACACTGATCCTAACCTGCTGTGCGCACCTCCCGGTCCACTTCACAATTATCCTGACCTGCTGGATATTCCTATCGATCTGCATCGCACTGATCCTAAATTGTTGTATGCTATTTCCGGTCTGCTTCACACTGATTGTAACCTGCTGTAAGCTCCATTCGGTCTCCTTCACATTGATCTTAACCTGCTGTACCCTCGGCTTCACACTGATCCTAACCTGCTGTACCCTCGTCCCAGCCTGCTTCACACTGATCTTAACCTGCTGTACACTCCTCCCAGTCTGCTTCACATTGATCCTAACATGCTGTATGCTCCTCCTGGTCTGCTTCACACTGATCCTGACCTACTGCTCACTCTCTATCTGCTTCAGGCAGTGAACCCGGCTTGCTACAGGGTGATCCTAGTCTGCTTCACAGTGATCAGTGATCAAGACCTGTTGCACATTCTTGTTGGCATTTATAAGCTATACTTACTTCAAAATGGACATGTAACATAACGACTCATCTAATAACCAGAAACTCAGACTAAGAGATGAGTAATTTTAAGATTTATCACAGCCAAAGTGATTTGAACCAGTTATTGGATAGACAAAGGTATTGCAATTAATTTTGAAGTGGCTAACCGATGACGCATTTTGCTGAAGGATGATGAATCATATATTTGAAGGATTGTTGGAAGAGATTACCACATAAAAATTATGACTAATATTGTAGAATACCATTAAATTGATTTATTTTCATATAAATATATCCTTAGTTTGAAGCACTGATCATTTTGATCATCAACAAATAAAAGCAATGTTAATATTTTCAACAAATCACTATTTTGTATAGCTTTACGCTATTGTTTTACATTTTCTCTTCCACAGAGCGAGTACTGCACTACAGAGAGAATGTTCTGGAACAGGTTCTCCAATGGAGCACACTGTCTGAGCCCGAATCTGCTTACTTGATCATAAAACAGTTTCCAGCAGCAAATGCCATCAAAAAGTACCTCGGTATGAATGTCAATTCTTAATTTTTTTTATTAACACCAAACCATTGCATATGCATCAGGAACAATACTGTTGATGGATGTCATTTTTGCTCGACTGTTAGTGGTGAGCTGAACCAGTTTTACTGATAGCATATTGGAATCCTACTACCAGCATTCTACCATTAAACATGCATCTGATTTGTATCTTAAGGAAGGATTGCATTTTTAATGTGTACCAACAAAAAAACCTCCTGTCTGTTTGTAATATGAGAGACTCTAACAAAGTTGTATTTATTGCCCATTCTTGGTGGCCCTCAGAAGGTGGTTTTGGATTTGGATTTGTTTATTGTCACGTATACCGAGGTACAGTGAAAAGTATTTTTCTGCAAGCAGCTCAAACAGATCATTAAGTACATGAAAATAAAAATAAAATACATAACAGAGCAACACAAGGTACACAATGTAAATATAGAGACACCGGCATTGGATGATGCACACAGGGGTGTAGTATTAATCGGGTCAGTCCATCAGAGGGTCATTTAGGAGGCTGGTAACGGCAGGGAAGAAGCTATTTTTGAGTCTGTTTGTGCGTGTTCTTAGACTTCTGTATCTCCTGCCCGATGGAAGAAGTTGGAATCGTGAGTAAGCCGGGTGAGAGGGGTCTTTGATTATACTGCCCGCGTACCCCAGGCAGCGGGAAGTGTAGATGGAGTCAATGGATGGGAGGCAGGTTTGTGTGATGGACTGGGCTGTGTTCACGACCCTCTGACATTTCTTGCGGTCTTGGGCCAAGCAGTTGCTATACCAGGCTGTGATGCAGCCAGATAGGATGCTTTGTATGGTACATCTGTAAAAGTTGGTAAGTGTTAATATGGACATGCGAATTTCCTGAGAAAGTATAGGCGCTGTTGTGCTTTCTTGATGGTAGCATCGATTTTTGGAGATGTGCACCCCTAGGAATTTGAAGCTGTTAACCATCTCCACCTTGGCCCTGTTGATGCTGACACGGGTGTGTACAGGACTTTGCTTCCTGAAGTCAATGACCAACTCTTTAGTTTTGCTGGCATTGAGGGATAGATTGTTGTCATTGCCCCACTCCATTAAGTTCACTATCTGCCTCCTGTATTCTGACTTGTCGTTATTCAAGTTCCGGCCCACTATGGTCACGTCGTCAGTAAACTTGTAGATGGAGTTGGAACCAAATGTTGCCATGCAGTCTGTGTGTACAAGGAGTAGAGTAAGTTAAGTACGTAGCCTTGTGGCGTCCCGGTATTGAGGACTATTGTGGAGGAGGTGTTGTTGTTTACGCTTACTGATTGTGGTCTGTGGGTCACAAAGTCGACGATCCAGTTGCAGAGTGAGGAGCCAAGTCCTAGGTTTTGGAGCTTTGATATGAGCTTGGCTGTTTATGGTGTTGAAGGCGTAGTCAATAAATAGGAGTCCTTGATGTCGAGCTGCTTTAGGAGTGAGTGTAGGGCCAGGGAAATGATGTCTGATGTGGACCGGTTGCAGCGGTATGCGAATTGCAGTGGATCAAGGCGTTCTGGGAGTATGGAGGTGATGTGCTTCATGACCAACCTCTTGAAGCACTTCATTACGACTGATGTCAGGCCCACTGGACGGTAATCATTGAGGCACGTTGCCTGGTTCTTCTTTTGGGCCTTCCATGACTGCTGAAGACCTTGTGGTTATGATAATTGAGTAGCAAGTTCTAGGATTTTGAAACGGAGATAGAAAATGACAATGTGTCTGAGTTGGGATGTTGTATACCTTAGCAAGGTTTTGGAGGCAATATCCCTATGTTCTTGGCGTAACAGGTTGTAGTGGTTGGAAGTGTTGGTGAATTGTCTAGATAGCACAGTGTAAAAAGTAGGTATTGAATTCATTGATAGAGCTATTGATCGAACAGGAAAGAATGAATCTAGTGCTTTACTCCACTGTGACATGAAAGCTTGTTTACTGGAGTACACGACAGATGGTACTTCTAACTTTGGCAGGAGCATAGAACAGGTGAGCTTAGATTAGCTATTGTTTATACACCACACCAAAATGTTCCTTTTCATTGATTTTAGTGCTCCTAATAAAATATCGAAAGCCTGAGTATATATTGCTCTATTTTCTGTTTCTGGTCCAGATCTGCACCCCACTTACTTGACCCCCTAAGTTTCTATCAATTGTATCTTACAATTTAAAAAAACTATATTGGGAATGAAACCGTTTTTTTTCCCCAATAAGTGTAGAATGACTAGGAAATATAATGGGCCGGATTCTCCGATTGCCGACACCAAAATCGTATTCGCCGATCAGGCGGAGAATCCCTTTTGACGCTGAAATTGGGGGCTGTGCCTGTTTTTGGATGCTCCACCCCCTCCAAAACAGCATCGTCAGTGAGTACGCCGCTGGGACGGCCTCAGGGTGCCACCTGGGCCGACTTCCCGACAGCGTGGGACATGTGTGCTCTGAGTTTTCGTCAATCTAGCGTGACGACTGCGGACTCTGTCCAGCGCTGCCACAGTCCCGCTGGTCGGGAGAGCTTCGGTGGGGGGTGGTCCGAGAGTGGCGAGGGGGGTTACTGGGTGGCGCTATCTGGCAGACCAGGTCCGCGCGTGGCCGGTGTCGTGGTGTACAGCGTGACCCCTTGAAGGTCATCGCCATGCGCATGCGCGGCCATGGACCCGGCAATTCTCCAGCCTTTTCTGTCAGGAACACTAGGGGTTTTACATGGCGCGGCTGCTCGTCCCCCCACCGGGCGGAGCATTGGTGCAGACGCGGTGTCGACTTTTTCATCGTAAAACTAGATACTTCCTCCAGACATAGCCTTAAGATTGGAGAATCCAGCCCAATGTCGTCCATATAACAAAAGAGTGATTTTGACATATTGGTCCATTTGTGGCCTGGGAAATATAAAACATTTAGTGACAATGTTAAAGCTCATATTGTAAAACATGTGTCTCTGATTCATTGCTCTATCTGTGGTGATATCTATGGACATTTTGAATAGATATCAAATATTCTTTTTATAAAGAAAGATAAAGCAGGTTGCAACGAATAGGTAATAAATGCTTTGATAACTATTCAAAAACATGTGTTATTTTCACTTGATGTATTCATATAAATGGAGGTGATTTATCAGCAGCAATGGTAATGGTACCATTGAAAATGTTGGCTATAAAACCTTTTTTCATCAAAAGTCTTTCACCAACCAAACTGATATCTCAGCAGCTTCATAATCATACCTGTCAAACAAAATGTAGAAAAATGGAAAATGGTTGGGCTTCAGTAATGCAGATATACAGCCAACATACAGTTTTGGGAACATTGCTGTCAGTAGGATACAGTACTGTTCTGATGCACTGGGCTGTCAAGAACTGCATGGCTGTCCTAACTCCATGTTTGAATGCCTCTGTAATGATGAACAGTATTTTATTCATTAAGTTTGTGCCTGGACATTTGTTTAGAAATCTTAAAAGTGGTTTAAATTAAAGGCTGGCAGCTACAGTTTTTCAAAATTTAGTTAAAAGGTAAAGAATAATTAATATTTATATCCTTTTTATACATTTGCAATTATTTTTAAATGCATGATTTTTTAATGTTCCGCCTGCATATTTCAATGTAAATTATTCTATTTGATATGTGAGCAGCACAAAATTTCTACGCTTGGCATTATGAAAACTGAACCACTGTTGGAGTGATTCAATCACGGATGCTCGATAGGCCAGAATTAGTTCAGAGGAAATATCTCAGAGGGTGGCAGGGCTGGAGCAGATTACAGAGGTAGGGAGCACCAAAGCCATGGAGGGATTTGAAAACAAAGATGAGAATTTTAAAATCAAGGTATTGCTTGATTGGGAGCCGATGTAGGTGCGAATGAAGTCATGGGCAGCAAAGGTTTGGATGACCTCTACTTTCTGAGGGCAGAATGCGAGAGACCAGCCGGGAGTGCTAGAGAATAGTCAAGTCTAAATGTAACGAAAGCACAAATTAGGGTTTCAGCAGTATATGAGCCGAGGGGCGAAATCGAGCGATTATTATGGAGGTGAAAATAGGGAGTTTTAGTAATGGTTTGAATACATTCTGGAGATTCACCTTGAGGTCAAATGTGACAGTCAAGTTGCAAATGGTTTGGTTTAGTCTCACACAGTTACGAGGGAGAAGGATGGAGTTGGCAGCTGGGAGATATAGTTTGGAGCACAGGCCAAAGACAATGCTTCAGTCTTCCCAGTATCTTACTGCATGAAATTTCTGCTCTTCTAGTACTGGATGTTGAATTAGCAGTTTGATGATTTAGTAACAGTGGAGGAATTGAAAGAGGTGGTTGTGAGGCTGTCCTCTTCGCACATGTGAAAACTGATGCTACGCTTTCAGATGATGTTGCAGTGGGCAACATGTAGATAAAAAATAGGAGGGGATCAGAGATTGATCCTTGGTGGACACCAGAGGTGATGGTGCAGGAATAGGAAGAGAAGCCATTGAAAGTGATTCTCTGGCTATGATTAAATTGATAAGAATGGAATCTAGTGAGAACAGGTGTCCCCCCCCCCCCCCCCCCCCCCAAAACTCTCCAACTGGGCAATAGTGGAGAGGCAATTGAGGAGGATAGAATGATTAATTGTGTCAAAGGCTGCTGACAGGTTAAGAAGAATGATAAGGGAAAGTTTACCTTTATCACAGTAGCGTGAGATGTTTTCATGACTTTAATCAGAGCTGGTTCTATACTATGACAGAGACAGAAATCTGATTGGAGGGGGGTATTGAAGCATGGAGTGGTGAGAAAGATGATAGTGCTCTTGGGAGATGACAACACCTTCAGGGACTTTGGAGAAAAAAGGGAGGTTCGAGATGGATGGTAGCTTGCAAGGAGAGTGGAATCAAGGATCGGTTTATGAGGAGAAGAGTGGCGATAGCAGATTTAAAGAAGACAACACCTGAAAAGAGAGAATGTGGGGGCCAGGAGGGGAAATTGGGTCATCAGCAATTTAGTGGGAATAGGAGGTGGGCCTCAGGCGAGGACGTACAAAGAGATGAGAGAGAAAGTAGAGAAATATGCAACTTCAGGGGGACGGCAGGGGCCAATGGGCCAGTGAAAAGTAGCTATCTGGCTCAGACAGCTGATAAAACGGTATACAAATATAGTGTAGATAGTGCAGAAATTCATTATTGCTGAAGAAAAACATTTGTCAAAGTTTTTTGTCTTGCATGCGTCGGAACAATTGCAAGGATTGTTCCAATGTCAGAGGAAACAACTTTATACTGTATGAGATAAGAATGCTGATTTGATGATAAGCAGACTCTGTAAGTCTGAATGGGTTCCATCCTGCTCTCAAATTCAATTTTGAAATGGAGCAGTCACATTAACTCCCTTTTCTTGATATTCTAGTTGAGAAATCTGCCAGGGGGTTTTCTACCATATTCCACCACAGGCCGACCTTCACTTCTCATTATATGTGTTGGGATTCTTGTTGTTTCACACTCTATAAGATTGGTCTTAACAGCAATCTTGTGAAGAGTACCAGAGCCAATTGTTCACCATGCAAGGTGCATCGAAGACTCTCTCTGGAATGATGATGACCCTGATCAGATCATTTTGCATTGTGTATCACAGATAGAATCATAGAATTTACAGTGCAGGAGGCCATTTGGCCCATCGAGCCTGCACCGGCCCTTGGAAAGAACATCCTACCCACACCTCCACCCTATCCCCGTAACCCAGTAACCCCACTAACCTTTTTGGACACGAAGGGCAATCTAGCATGGCCAATCCACGTAACCTGCACATCTTTGGACTTTGTGGGGAAACCGTAGCACCCGGAGGAAACCCACGCAGACACGGGGAGAACATGCAGACTCTGCACAGAAAGTGACCCAAGCCGGGAATCGAACCTGGGACCCTGGAACTGTGAAGCAACCGTGCTAACCACTGTGCTGCCGTGCCGCCCCCACTGTGCTACCGTGCCGACCTCATGAACCGGCCTAAGGCCATCACCTTTGAGCAACTGGTGAAGTTGTTTCATGCTTCCACTATGCAGTAGCAACACAAATGGTATTCACCACTAACAGGATGCTGCCATCAAGCCAAAAGGCATTCTGCCTGTCACACAAATGAGTAATATGGCATATGAATTTCAGTGCCAGTGTGAGCCCTACATCCCAGAGACTGCCGGATCATATCAAACAGCCTCTCCCATCCGCAGTTCGCAATGGGCAAGGTACAGATCAGATGCATGCGCCAATCTGTTTATAAAAAATTGGGAACCCACACAGACATGGGTACCCCCCCCCCCCCTCACAGAAAGGGAACCTTCCCCAATGGAGCTCCCCAGATATAGCCCCCCGCTCCGACCCCCCCCCCCCCCCCACCCCCACAGTGCTCTGCTCCCTGGTACTGCCTTGGTATGGCCCTCTCCCCACCAGGAGCTATACGTATCTGTGTGCACCCAGCAGGTTTCCTCTGCCAGGTTCCTGTTCTTAAAACCCTGTTGCTAACCTCACCAATATATGATGGGGAGGAGGGGGAAGCCCCCAATGTGGGTGGGTGATTCGACGGGGGAACCCTTTGATAACACTATGATTTATTCAAATGAGGTTCCCGACCTTTCCGAATGGGGACTTGGTTAGATCACTGGCGGGGGTGGGGGAGGTTTGAGAAAAATCTGAAAATTAGGTCTTGCAGGCGGTGAACCTGAGCACAAAATGCCGGCTGCTGTGGCGAATAGAGGACGAAGGGCTGCACAACTGGCTTTTTGGAACTGCTAATGTAAATGATTTGGAGGATAGCTTATTTGAGGGATGGATACAGTGAGGGTTGGATGCGGAAGGGAATGGAGATGCTTGCCAATAAAAGGTAATGATCATTGAAGCACTTGTCTGTAATTGAAATAATGGGAGTTGTATAAAATACAGAACCTGAAAATATCTGAACAAGTCTGAATCCGAGAGCTCAAGTGTTACCTTCAATTCCTCTAGATTGGCAAACCGCCCCTCCATAAACGGGCCTCCCAATCTCTCCAGCCCTCATCCTCCCCACACCCCTGGCGTCCAATCTCGCAGGCTCGAACAGATGGTCAGCACAGATGGGGGGCCAGCTTCGACACTGACCCAAGTAGTTTAAAATGTTGTCTGAATTGCCTCAATGTCTTCAGAGTGGAAACAACCACTGAACGTGAAGAGTATTTTGCGGCGAGAATGGGAGCGAAGCCGTCACCAGTGTCCCCAAACTAGATCCCATAGGCGACCTCACCTCCATCTGCATCCAAGTGGACTCTGGGTCGCTACATCAACCTAACACCTTCCCAGTGTTAGCTACCCAAAAATAGATTCTCTCCAGTTGCTTCGTCTGGACCTGTAAAGACTTAATTACCTGCAAAGGCTCGCATTCAAACTATCATCTTGCATCATTGACTTTGTCTATATATATATGTTTCTGGAACCCACCTCTTCATTCACCTGAGGAAGGAGCTGTGCTCTGAAAGCTAGTGATTCAAAACAAACCTGTTGGACTTTAACCTGCTGTTGTAAGACTTCTTACTGTGCAAAAATAAAACAGCAAGTTAGGCCACGCCAGCCCGTCGACTGTCCATCTCTTTGAAGGACTACCCCGCGAATCCTTGGAGTCTTGCCCGCCCACATAAAGGATGATCTATTATCAAGCTTCCCAAAGAAGGGTGTAGCGAGGAAAAAAGGACTACACTTGAAAAGGAACAAAAACCATGGAAGAATGTTCATCTTAATCGACTGGACCCTGCCGCCAGGACAAGGGGAGGCTATACCATCTTTGCAATTGGTCTTGACCCTACCCACCAGACTAGTATAGTTCAGTTTACGAAGCCAGGCCTAGTCCCGCACCACGCACTCAGGGGGAGGCGGTGACATAGTGGTATTGTCACTGGACTAGTAAACCAGAGATCTGGGGACCCAGGTTCAAATCCCGCCACTGCAGATGGTGAAATTTGAATTCAATAAAAATCTGGAATTAAAAGTCCAATGATGACCATGAAATAATTGTCGATTGTCATAAAAACCCATCTGGGTCACTAATGTTCTTTAGGGAAGGAAATCTTTCCTCCCTATTTGGTCTGGACTTCATTTGACTCCAGACCCACAGCAATGTGGTTGATTCTTAACTGCCCCCTCAACAGCAATTAGCGATGGGCAATAAGTGTTGGCACAGCCTGCGATGACCACGGCCAATGAACAAATTTTTTTAAAAGACCCCGAAAAACCTGAAGTTAGATCTGGGTAAGCCAGAAAAGGAAGCATCCTCGTGTTGGCTCCTCTACCCAGGGGGCTTAACTGGAAAATACTCTTTTTTAGATTTAATTTATATCCTGAAAAAGAACCAAAGCTCTTCAGTAGCTCCATTATATCATCTACAGTGGGGACCGGGTCCGTCACGTAAAGAAAAACGTCGTCAGCATACAGGGACACCCTGTGCTCCAACCCCTTCTCTGATTATCCCCTTCCACTTACCCGAGGCCCTCAAAGCGATTGCCAAAGGCTCAATCGCAAATGAAAACAGAAAGGGGGGACATCGGACATCCTTGTCTCAATCCCCTGTTCAACTGAAAATGCCCCGGGCTAATGGTGTTGTTGCGTACACCAGCCGAGGGAGCTTCATATAACAAACGACACAAACCTTGGCGCCAACCTGAACCTCTCCAATACCGTAATGAGGTATCTCCATTTAAGATGCCTCTTTGGCATCTAAGGATATGATCACCTCGGGATCATGCCAGGCAGGATAGGTCAGAACTACGTTTAACAATCACTGCACATTAGAAGACAGTTGCCAACCCTTAACAAATCCTGTTTGAAATTCACCTATCACCCCAGGAAGACAAGGTTCCAACCTCAGTGCCAACACCTTAGCCAGTAACTTAGCGTCCACATTAAGCAATGACATAGGACATTCTAATCTTCACTCCACATCCTTATCCTCACTCCAGACCTTTATCCTTTTTTCGTAGAAGGGAAATCAACGCCTGCCCAAGCATCGCAGGAAGGGTGCTCCGGGCCAAAGAGTTCTTAAACATCTCTATCAGTAATGGAATCAACTTTCCTGAAAACTTGTTAAAATTCCACCGGGACCCATCCAGCCCGGGGGCCTTACCAATTTGCATCCGCCCCATCGCCACCAAGACCTCATTCGGAACCAACGTTGCCTCCAACTCTTCGCACCTTTCCTCCCCCACCACAGGAACTCTTAGAAGATGACTAGCTTTCTGCCCATATTCATAAATAACCCTCATCAAACACTGCAGTTGGCACACTGCCTTTCCCATAGACAACACATCAAACTGCATCTGCAGTTTCTTCCTGCTTGCCAGGAGCTCTGTGGTTGGATCTTTTGAGTACCTACGGCCCACCTTCACAAGCTTCTGGCACTCCTCTCTAGACTCCCTATCTAGAGGCTGAATAGACTCCGACTGTTTTCATTAAAACGATAGAGGTTGAGGATGACAGGATTATGAGGGGATGATAGAGTGGACGGAGAGACACGCTTTAGCAGGGTGAAGGGGTCAGTCACCAGTGGGAATAGATTTAAGGTCCGTGGGGGAAAGTTTAGAGGAGATGTGCGAGGTAGGTTTCTTACACAGAGGGTAAAGAGTGCCTGGAACATATTGCCAGGGGAGGTTGTGGAAGAAGATACATTAACAGCGTTCAAAAGGCCTCTCGACAAATACATGGATAGGATGTGTATAGAGGGATAAGGCACTAGGAAGTGCTGAGGGTTCTGGCCAAGGGTGGTATCATGACCGGTACAGGCTTGGAGGAGCGAAGGGCCTGTTGCTGTGCTTTATTGGCTTTTGTTCTTTATGTGCTTTGTGCGATATAATCTCCCCTCTAATCACCGCCTTCAAGCTCCCCACAAAATGAAGAGCAAGACCAACCCATTCCTATTAAATCCAACGTACTCATCTGTAACTTTCGGTATACGTCCACAACCGCATGTCCACCAATTACCCCACATCCAACCTCCATGCCGGGTGCTGAACGGGGCCTACCTCCGGGCCTACCTCCAGTACTAAGTCCACCAAATGCAGGGCATGGTTTGAAATGACTACAGCCAAGTTATCTGCATTCCTTACCCCGGAAAGAAGGGAACTTCCCATCACAAAAAAGTCTATTCTGGAACATATCTTATGCACTGTGGAAAAGAACAAGAATTCTTTACACCACGGCTCTGCTGCCCCCCCCCCCCCCCCCCCCCCACCACCACCACCACCACCACCACTACCACTACAACCACACAAACACACACACAAGCTAGGCTCATTGAATCCCATCTAAACAGGTCCAACTGGCCACAGCCCCTCCCCATCCACCTCACTCCCGTTCATTAGCTAAAACTTTACTGCTGGAGAGGTAATTCCCGCCCAGGGTGTACACTCAAAGAACAAAGAAAAAGAAAGCTCCCTGGCTGTCAACCCCCCCCCCCCCCCCCTCCGCTCCCGCTCCCGCTGCTAATGGATAACAAAATCCAACACCCTTGCAGTGCTTAACTTCCCACCGAGGGCCATGTATTTTCCATACTATATCATAACCATTACCCCCAGCAACAGCATAGGCCCCCTCAAACCCCACCATGTAGCATATACAAAATACAAAACATCTCAAGCCTCCGCGTCCTCCGGCATATTGAAAAAATAGTCGTTCCACCCAAAAGTAACTTTCGGCCTCGCCAGGTACACCACTCCAAACCTCACTACACTCTTGTATAGCACTGACTTCGCCTTATTCGAAGGCCACTCGCCTCTTCGCTCCAAGGTCTTGGTATATCCGAATGGTGTTTTCTTCCCACCTAGAATCCCATTTCTCTTTGGCCCATTTCAGCCCTGCTCCTTCTCCTGGAAGCTGTGGAATCTAACAACCACTTTCCGTGGTAGCTCGTTCTCCTGGTGCTTCTGCCAAATAGTTTGGTGGGTCCTATCAAATTCTGGAGGGGACATCTGCCCTGCATCCCCCTCCCCCCCCACTTCCCTGCCGTAGCTTGGTAAACATCTAAGAAATGCACTCAGTTGGCTTCGGGCCCTCCACCCCCACCGGCAAATCCATCGTTCTGAGGTTCTGTCTCCTCGATCTGTTCTCCAAGTCATCCACCTTTTCCCTCAGGTTCTTGATTCTCTCCTCCACGAGCAATATCTCAGCTCCCAACGAGGCATTTTGATCGCTCCATGACAAGGTCACCTGCATATCCTTCAGAATCTCACAATGTTCCTTCACAGCCTTCGAGACTTTTCCTAGCTTCTCCCGAATTGCGCCAAACATCTCCTCAATTGACTTTTTGAGGGTTTCCATCATCACCTTTCTTTGCTGATTAAAAATGTTTCTCGAATTGCTTTTCAAACTCATGCGGCTGCACCCCAGTCAGCATTTCCACCATAACAGGAGTGGCCACAGCCCACGGTGGCCGCCTTCGCCATCTTCCCTCCCAATGACCTCCCTGGCTCCGTCGAAGGATTACCACCCATAGCTTTCTTGCCACCAGCCTTTTTTTGTAACTTTCAACATACTTTGTCGACAGATTCCTTGTACAATTAGATGGGTCAGTTTTGTACACCAAAATCCCCCGGGAGCTGGGCAAAAAGGCCGAAAAAAGTCCCGCGGAGCGATAACATGATGAGTTAAGAAGTTTGAAATCACCACGGATGAGAAGTCATTTGATGTAGTGGCTTATGGAGGAAAGAGATGAAAATATCTTGATGAGAAATGTTTTATTGTACTTGGGAGGGTGGTGGAGAATGAAAATTTTCAATGGTTGATGATTGAATAGAACAAAGTGGGATGTTGAAAGGAGGAGAAAGTACCAGAGGACTAGGTGTTCAGGCCAACGTGTGATCTGAATATAAGCCTTTTTCTGCCTTTTGTTTTTAATTGGCTTCTCACTCCAGCAGCTCATTTTAACTCAACATTGCTGTTCAATTTATTCACCAAACAGATGCTATAATAATGTCATTAGCATTTTCTGTGTGGAAAAAAAAATTCAAAATGAAAATATAGAGATAAACCAAAAGAACAGGAAAGAAAATTTAAATGCTTTCAAATGACATTTTTGAAAACAGTTTTAAATGAGAAAATTATGTAATTAGCTGAAGAAATCGTAACATGTATCGCTGACCACTGCTCTAGATAAGATACATTCACGTGGTGTAAATTTGGCTTGTATGTAACTTAAATGCATTTCGTTGCCTCCTAACATTAGAGTGGGTGTTTACGAGTCGTTGAATAATCTAACATTTTCTTTTCCCCCTCAGACCACTTAGAAACATGGACAGTCAATGGTGCTGCAGTATCTTAGAGCAGAATCATTAGCAGGGTGGTGTGGGAGGGGGAAGAATTTAAAAAAACTTAACTCCTGTCTGCCTACTTCCAGATTTCATGGAACAGGATAAGGAGGGACCAGCTAACCCCCTTTCAGGAGGCTGGTTGACAACTTTAATATATTAATGAGGCTGTCCGCCTCTGATGTCATGTACGTTGGAGATTTTCTCTTGGGCAGCTATGATTCCCAGGCCTCAGGAAATCTTGGGGGCGATTCTCCGAGCCCCGCGACGGGCTGGAGAATCGCCGCAACCGCGCCCCGACGTCGGCGCGCGATTCTCCAAAGTGCAGAGAATCGGAGCCATTTGCACCGGCGCGTTTGGCGGTGGCGCCGGCCACGGGCCGCTGGAATCGGCGGGGCCGCCGATTCTCCTGCCCGGATGGGCCGAGCGGCCACACGGATACGACAGAGTCCCACCAGCGCCATTCACCCCTGGTCGCTGTCGGCCAGAACTCTGCACAAACGGTCTGGGGGCGGCCTACGATGGGGTCTGGCCCACGATCGGGGCCCACCAATCGGCGGGCCGGCCTCTTCCCCCCCCCCCCCCGCCCCCCCCCCCCCCCCCCCCCCGGGGCCTACTTCTCTGCGCGGCCGGCCCCTGAACACCAACGCCATGTTGAGTCGGGGCCGGCGCGCTAAAAAAGTCCCCCGCGCATGCGCAGGTTGGCGCGGCGCCCATTTGCCGCCGGGAAAGGAGGCTGGAGCAGCGTGAACCGCTCCAGCGCCACGCTGGCTCCCTGTGGGGGACACCCAGTTCGTACCCGGGCCCGGTTCGCGCCGTCGTGAAACGTGACGGCGTTCACGACGGCGCGAACACTTGGGCTCTATTTGGGCGAATCGCCCCCCTGGTGGGTGAAGTGAGATGAGGACAGATTCAGGGAGAAGATAGCTTTTTTTCACAGGATTATGCTATATCCACCTTTCACTCCCCTACCCCATGTTCTTTCAAGCTTCCCCCTTTCTGACTTTGTACCCCCAGTTGAAGGTCTCTAGGGTCGGGGATCAGGCCTACCTGGTACCGGTTGCTCCAGGGTGCTCCCTGTTCAAGCAGAGTCCAAGCCTGTAAATCATGTGGTTTTCTGGGTGGAGATCCTTTTGGAGCAAATAGTACAGATTGAAGATTTTCCTCCCTCCGTTCACCTACATGACTTCGCTCTTTTAATATCCAGGCCTTAGAATGTCACAGCACAGAAGGGACATTCAGCCTATTGTACCTATGGCAGTTTTTTGTCAGAGTTATTATCCATAGAATCCCTACAGTGCAGAAGCAAGCCATTAGGCCCATCGAGTCTGCACCGACACTCGGAAAGAGCACCCTACCTAGGTTCTATTCCCATCACCCCATGCATTGATCATGGCAAATCCATCTCACCTGCACATCCTCTCCCTTGGTCTTTACCCATAGCCCTGCAAAATTTTACTTCTCAGATATCCAGTTTGCATTTAAAAGGTCTCCATCTATTCCCGTTCTTTCACCAATTATCATAAATCTAATTATTCACCATTCTGCCAGTGGAAATAGAATTGAAGAAGAGAAACAATGAAAATCCTTCAAAGTTTTGACGACCTCTACTAAACCTTCCCTTAACCTTATCTTCACTAAAGGGAACAATACCAGCTTCTATACTCTGTCCACATGTAGGAATCCCCTCATTCTTGTTCAGATTCTGGTAGGTCTCCTTCGCGCACACTCCAAGGTTTGCCATCTTTACAAATACAAAAGCTGAGCCCTAAACTGTGGTTTATAAACATTTGGTAAAACTTCCTTGTCTTTGTCTGCAATGGCCCGGATTTTCATCTCTGGGTGGGGAAATGCAAGTCATGCCTTTTTGTGGCTTCCAAGACCATCTTCAAATCCCACTCCTGCCATATTTTTCCTCTTGAAAGATGTGGCAGGAAGTGTGAGCTGCAGTACAGTGCAGGAGGAGTGTGGGTGCCAGGGCCAGCTGTCTAGAAGGTCCACTTCAGTTTTTGAGGACTACAGCCCGAATCCCAACATTGTTCTTATGCTCCGTAAACCTCACACCACACCATCTACCAAGTCAATAAAATATGAACACAGCCCCCTACAGAGATAAATTGTTTTGGGAGGATTTGAATGTCAGCCAAGCATTCAGAATAGGCCCAGCTATAATACATAACTCTGGGATATCTATTGAAGTTAAAAGAACAAACTTCCTTTTTAAGCTGCAGATGGTGTATCATTTCCATTCCAAAGCAGGTTGTCTGTCGATCAATAGAGTGGAATAAGGCTTATTTTTTCTTTTAACCACAGGACATTTTTTTTTGACACTAAAGATCTCCTGATATTTAAAACAAGCCAAAACATGGCAGGAATTTCCCTGGCACAATTGTGTACAGTTGTGAATGTATTATGGTACTTTCTCCATTGAGAAAGTACTCTAATACAGCTCAACACTGAAAACAATGCTGGTCCATGTAATCATCAACTTAGATTTTCAGGAAGAGTCCTGTGATTAATTATTGCAATTAAAACGCATTAAATCTACATTAAAATGCAGCATCTAATAGTGACATTTGAAGTTGTGAAAACATTAAACACTGATCGGTCGGAATGTTTCTGACTCCTCAGCAGGCTCCTACTTGTGGTCACAAACTTTGCAATGAGTTGATTTTTTTTGTTCTAGGGCTTGCAAAACCCACACCAGCACCTGAAAATAACAGGGCTGAAGAATTTCAAATTTTCTGTAAATTTTCTTGCTGACCCCAACCTCAGAAGAGGTGCATGCAAGGGCATGTGCCACGACCTTCCCAACCCCTGAAAAGGTCAGCCAAAGGTAGTGTGAGATCAGGAATGGAGAGGAAATATTGGGCTGGATTCTCAATGGGAAACCCCATTGACCAGCTGCCGAAATGGAGCATCCTGCCGGCGGGGTGAACCTGAAATATGGCAAGGCGGAGAATCCAGTCCCTTATTTTTGCAGTGCAATTTGCCAAGTTTTCAGCCTTCTCAACCCCATTCCTACTTCCATCAAGAGACCAGAATCAAGCCCTGTGCTTCTATTTATGAAGTCAAACATTCCAGAACCTTCTTTTAATAGCCTTCACAACTTGTCAAGATCCCTTCAAAGAACTGTGGATGTAAACCTCCAACTCTCTGTCCTTGCTGCCCCTTTAAAATTGTACTGTTTTCTCTTCCACTGCAGCATTTCAGCACAATAAATAAGGCTGACTCTAATACAGAGCTGAAGGAGTGTTGCACCATCAGTGGTGCCACCTTATAGATATGATGTTAAACCAAGGCCCTGCCTCCGCAGATGGATATAAAATAACCCATTGTACTATTTTGAAGAAAAGCAGGGGCGTTATCCCCATTGCTCTGACCAATATTTATTCCTCAATGAAAATGTATTTGATCATGTTGCTGTTTGTGGGAGCTTGTCGAAAACACACTGTCTACAGCATTTCCTGCAATATAACAGTGACTACACTTCAAATAATATTTAATTGGCCGTAAAATGCTTCGGAACATCTAGTCATCCTGAAAAGCATTGAAAATAAATGCAAGTCTTTCTTTTCTTTTTACGTCTTAACTTCATAATATAGCAGTTTCGGAGTTGGAACAGCTCAAGTCCTCAAGGCAATATCAAATAGTCAGGATCTTTCATCTGATGTAAAATTACAAAACAAATTCCATGTGACTGTGACAGTGATATAATGTTTGGGCGTGTGCTGAATGACACCTTAAAAGCCGAGAGGATCTGAATTTGACCAGCTGAAATAAATGACTGTATGCTGAATGTTGAGCTGACAGGTTTAGTTCTGGATCAAGGAATAGACATTTTGAGAAAGATAATGCAATTCATCATGCTTGTCAGCCACACAAATGGTGATATTTTCTGTGTCAGCCCACCTGTTTGGCTCAGCAAATCTTGTCCTGTTCTACTCAAACTGAGCCAACGATCCTTCAGAGCAGGCTCCTTTTTTTTCTGCTTGTGTTTGATCTCAAAAGTGTTGTTTCAGCTAAATAAATTTAATTGAAACTGATAATAGGAGGAAGAAACATCCAGCAGCCGTCTGTCTACTCTGTTCACTGATAAAACAACTTTGATGCTGCACCGCTCGCTGCTTCCTAACTAGGGCACCCAATTCTCTGTGCAACCAAAGTTTGGAGTACTGTCTACAATTCCGGCCATGTTATAGAAAGGATATAGAAGAAATGGAAATTGTGCAACAATGGTTTACAAGGATGGAAATTCTGACCTTGGCTTACTGTCGGTGTGAAGTCTGCATGGGTTTCCTCCGAGTGCACCGGTTTCCTCCCACAGTCCAAAGATAGATAGATAAAATTTACAAATAGAATTTACAGTGCAGAAGGAGGCCACCCAAGGCTGGAATTGAACCCGGGACCCTGGAGCTGGGAGGCAGCTGTGCTAACCACTGCGCATCGTGCCGCCTAAAACGTCAGTGATATTTTCACAGTTACCGAGACTAGCTTTCAATTCTAGGTTTATTAACTGACTTTAATTTCCAGCAGTTGCCACGGTGGGATTTGAACCCATGTCCCCACCTGAGGCCTCTGCATTACTAATCCAACAACATTACCACTACACCACCAGATATGCAGGTTAGGTGGATTGGCCGTGCTAGACGGTCCCTTAGTTTCCAGGGATGTGCAGGTTATGTGGATTGGCATGTTAAGTGGCCTCTTAGTTTCCAGGGATGTGCAGATTAGGTGGATTGGTCATGCTAAATGGCCCCTTAGTGTCTAGGGATGAGCAGGTTAGGTGGGGTTATGGGGTTAGAGCGGGGGAGTGGTAGGGTGCTCTTTTGGAGGGTCAGTGCAGACCCGATGGACCGAATGGCTGTTGGGATTTTCATGGTTCTATGATGACTGTTTGCTGGGGTGAGATGATTGTTATATCAGGAGAGATTGAGTGGACAAATTAATATTTCCTTTAGTTTAAAAGACTGGGAGGTTATAGCATTGAAATATATACAATTCTTAAGAGATGGAGAGGTTGGATGCTGGATGTAGGTTTTCCTTGGCAGGGAAGTCTCGATGAGGAGGCACAATTTCAGAATACAGGATCCGATAGTGAAGAGGAAATTTTTTCACTAATGGTTGCGACTCTTTCAAACTCTCTACCCCAGAGAGTTGTGGACGCGCGCTCATTGAATATATTCAAGACAAAAGCCAATAGATTTTTGGGTACTGAGGGACACGGGGATAGTGCAGGAAGGTAGGGTTGAGATGAGGTTACAAGTATGTTTTGCCTCTTTCCTCCCTCTTCCTAATAACCTACCCCTGACTTCTCTCTTGTGAAGATGCCAATGAATTTCTTGATCCTTCCTGATTGGCAAGCTGACAGTCAGTGCTGTTACAGCAATGACAGTTCATCACCATTATTATAATAAGACCCGGCTATGAAGATTTGTTGGGCCTTGCACCTGTTTCATCGGATGATGTTATCACACCATAGTAGATTAAAAGCGGAAGGTGCGGGAGATACTCAGCAGGTTTTGCACCATCTGTTGAGAGAGAAACAGTTAACGTTTCAAGTTCATTGTGAGACTTCTTTAAAACTTGAGTAGTGTTGGACTTGAAACGGTAACTCTTCTGTCCAAGCGGATGCTGCCAGGCCTGCCGAGTTTACCCAGCATTTTCTATTTATACTTCAGATCATCAGTATAGGCAGGATTATTCTTTTATTTTCGCACACCGTCACGGAATTGGACACAGAGATATTCATCTCCAGGATCTAAGGCCTGGATTTTACAAGAGGTGAAAAATGGGTCCTGAGACCCCACTTGCTAACAACTGAATGGCCTCAGATATTTTGCTACAAGTGGTTTCCTAATTGGCTGCCGAATGCTTCACCATCCAATTAAGGATGGCGCACATGTTCTCCATGCTGCCAACCCAATAAGAGGGCCAACAGTACCACTGGGAGAGATCACTAGAGCTGCCTTCGGTTCCTCCCTCTTTGGGCCACCGGGAAATCACCTCCATTTAGCAGACACCCTCGCGACAGCGCGGAGAGCTGCCCCGTCATTGGAAAAATGACAATTATACTGTAAAATTCCTGTAATTGGGCTTTTGGGTATGACAATCAGCTGCTTGTCTCCCTGGAGTGGGCAGCCAATCTGCTTCTGGTTCCACTGTCTGGAAAATTCCTCGATGGCAGGACCACATCGGGGGTCAATCTGAAATTGTCCCCCATCATTTTACTGCATCCTCACCTCCCAAGCCTGCATCTTGAGGGCCAGTAAAATCATAGCCTAAGAATCTCCAAACTATTCCTTATGTTGATCTGTATAATTTACCTTTTACAATAGAGCTATATGAGTATACGAGCCTGACGAAAAAGGTTGGAAATGTGTGGTTATATCTATCAGGAAAGGACTGACAGAACTCGGTCTCTTGGAAGGCTGAGGGATGACCCAATAGAGGTTTTGTTGGAGCAGATACAGTATGAGTATCTCCACTTCTGGGGTAGAGCATACCTTTAAACCATCAATTTAAGATAGCAAATCATCCAGCTAGGAATTCAGAAGAAATGTCTTTACCCACAGTGGGGAGAATGTGGAACTCGCTACCGCAGGAACTGGTTGAAGTGAATATTATTGATGCATTTCAGGGGAAGCAAGGTAAGTATATTAGGGAAAAGGAAATAGAAGGTTATACTGAATTAGATGAAAACTGGAAACTCAAGTGGTGCATGGTTGGACTAAATGGCCCGTTTCTCTGCTGGATGCTCTATGTAATAATGTTTTGCCTTTCCATTGTACAAACAGTGTGAAGGTGAGCATTACAATAAATTAATTTAATCTATTTTTTGAGTGATTGTTCCCAAATATATGAACACTAACAATATTATTGAATGTAAATTCTAATTTGCTCCCACTGTTGTTTTATTGTCCCATATTGTAAAGCTCCAACTACCATACCACCTTAATGAGAAGTATCATTTTTGTGACAACTATATTTTAATATTTGATAATGGATAGCCTTTGGGGTAATGTTTTAAATCTTATCTGGTGTATATAAAGTTACAAGAGCCGAGAATGTAAATGCAACGTTTTTGTCAAACAGCAAAGCAGGTTAGCCAGTATGGGAAGAGTATGGAAAGTAACTGCAGGTTCACTTTATATTTCACAGCGGAGAATCCCAAAGATTCTGGGAAAGCAGGGATTCTAAAATGGAGAGAAGAGCCATCTAAACTATTGTCCGGAAATAAATTTCAGGAGCGTTACTTTGTCCTGCGGGATGAAAAGCTGCTCCTTTATAAGGATGTGAAGGTGTGTATATACATTTTGCATTGATTGTTTTGTAAGTTATTTTCAGAATGTTTATTACACAAAAATATATGGATCAGAATGTTACACTTCCCACTGGCAGGTTCTGAGGTAAGTGCTATTTGGGGGGGGGGGGGGGGGGCAGTGAAATTGCATAAGTGAGGGATTCCCTCCAACCTGATTTTCATGTTGGGGTGGGCAGTGCCTCACAGGGGAAGCCTGCCTTTGCCTCAATTAAATCGCTTTCCTGTCCAGCCTCAATTTTTGGTTGATGGTTTGATAGGGGGAAGGGGTGGAAAAAAATTAAAGTTTGATCTTTGGGGGTGGGAGGGAGGGGGGGTGGGGGCTGGGAGCACCTCCATCAGAAGGCCCCTTCTCACTGGGGGAGCCCTTCTTTCAAGGCCTCCTGACTTCTGGAACTCCCTCCCAACCGGCCTATCCCCTGAGACCTAATAGTCAGGCCAGATTTAGCTTGTGCAGCCGTTCCCATTCCCGCGCCACTTGGATGCCTAGATACCTAAAGCTTCCCCCTACCACTCTAAAAGCAGTTCCCCCAGTCGCCTCTCCTGTTCCCTCGCCTGGACCGCAAACATCTCACTTTTCCCCACATTTAGTTAATAGCCCGAAAACTGGCCAAATTCCCCCAGAATCCTCATGATTTCCTCCATCCCCTCTGCTGGGTCCGACACATACAGGAGCAGGTCATCTGCGTAAAGTGAGACTCTGTGCTCCACCCCCACCCCTCCGGACCAGCCCCTTGAGGCTCTCAGTGCAATTGCCAGCGAATATGGCTAATGCGAATAACAATGGGGAGATGGGGCATCCCTGTCTCATAGAATTTACAGAGCAGAAGGAGGCCATTCAGCCCATCGAGTCTGCACCGGCTCTTGGAAAGAGCACCCTACCCAAGGTCAACACCGCCACCCTATCCCCATAACCCAGTAACCCCACCCAACACTAAGGGCAATTTTGGACACTAAGGGCAATTTATCATGGCCAATCCACCTAACCCGCACATCTTTGGACTGTGGGAGGAAACCGGAGCACCCGGAGGAAACCCACGCACACACGGGGAGGATGTGCAGACTCCGCACAGACAGTGACCCAAGCCAGAATCGAACCTGGGACCCTGGAGCTGTGAAGCAATTGTGCTATCCACAAGGCTACCGTGCTGCCCCACGATGCCCCACATCTCGTCCCCCGATGTAGCCTAAAATAGTTTAATGTTGTCCTATTCGTCCGTATGCTCACCACATGAGCTTAATACAGCAACCTGACCCAGTCAACAAAGCCCCGACCAAATCCGAACCATCCCAGTACCTCCCACAGATATTTCCATTCTACTCGATCAAAGGCCTTCTCTGCATCCATTGCGACCACCTCCCTACCTTCCGGGGGCATCATTATCACGCAAACTGCCTTCCCTTAACAAACCCCGTCTGGTCCTCCCCAATAACGTCCGGAACACAATCCTCAATCCTAGAGAACAAAACTTTGGCCAGCAGTTTGGCGTCCACATTCCATAGGGATATCGGCCTGTAGGACACACACAGCTCCGGGTTCTTGTCCTACTTCAGGATCAGCAAAATCGTGGCCTGTGACATCGTTGGGGAAAGCACCGTGCTCTTCCTTGTCTCATTGAATGTCCTCATCAACAACTGTCCCAATATCCCAGAGAACCTTTTATAGAACTCCACTGGGTACCCGTCCAGCCCGAGGCTTTACCCGACTGCATGGCCTTCAGACCCTCCGCTATCTCTTCCATCTCGATCGGGGCCCCCAGCCGTTCTACCAGCTCCCCGCCACCTTCAGGAAATTTAGCTCCCCTAGGAAGTGCCTCATCCCCTCCAGCCCCTTGGGGTTCTGACCCATACTGCCTACTGTAAAACTCCTTAAATGCCTTATTCAACCCTGCTGAGTCTCCAACCAGGTTACCATCTCTATCATTTCCTTTCCCTATCTCCCTGGCTGCCTCCCTCTTGAAAAGCTGCTGTGCAAGCATTCTGCTGGCCTTCTCTCCATGCTCATAAATCACCCCCCTCGCCTTTCTCAGCTGCACCACCACCCTCCCTGTGGCTAACAAGCTGAACTCCGCCTGTAGCCTCCGCCATTCCCTTAAAAGCCCTATCTCTGGAGTCTCCGCATACCACCTGTCGACCTGTTGTATCTCCTTTACCATCGGTCTGTCTCTGCCTGTCAACCTTCTCCATGTGGGCCCGTATCGAGATCAGCTCCCCTCGAACCACCGCCTTCAATGCTTCCCAGAACACCGCTGCCGAAATTTCCACCATGTCATTGACTTCTAGTTAGTTACTAATACATTTCCTTAGCCGCCCACACACCTCTTTGTCAGCTAGGTGACCCACATCTAACCTCCAGTGCAGGTTACTGACTTTACTAACCTGTAGGTCACCCCAGTGCGGGGCATGGTCTGAGATTGTAATCGCCGAGTACCCCGTGTCCACCACCCCCGTCAGTAAGGCCGTGCTCAGAATAAAGAACTCAATCCGGGAGTACACTTTATGCACGTGAGAGTAGAAGGAGAACTCCTTCACCCTCGGCTGCCCAAATCTCCATGGATCCACCCCACCCCCCATCTGCTCCATGAACCCTTTTAGTTCCTTTGCCATTGCTGGCACCCTGCCTGGTTTTGAGCGTGACCGGTCTAAACCAGTGTCAATAACTGTTGAAGTCTCCTCCCATGACCAACTTATGTGAATCCAAGTCCGGTATCTTCCCCAGCATCCTCTTTATAAACTCCACATCGTCCCAATTTGGTGCATACATATTTACCAGTACCACCTGCACCCCCTCCAATTTCCCACTGACCATAATGTACCTGCCTCCCACATCCAAAACTATTCTTCCCGCCTCAAATACTACCCACTTGTTGTTGATCAGGATCGCGTCCCCTCTAGTCTTCGAGTCTAGTCCCGAGTGAAAAACCTGTCCGACCCAACCTTTCCTTAATCTAATCTGGTCAGCTACTCTAAGGTGCGTCTCCTGCAGCATTATCACGTCCGCCTTTAGTCCTCTCAAATGCACAAACACGCATGCCCTGTTGACCGGCCCATTAGGCCCTCATACATTCCAGGTGATCAGCCGAGTTGGGGGGCTCAATGCCCCCCCCCCCCCCCACCTTCACCGATCAGCCATCACCTTTCTTGGGCCAGTCTATAGCCCGTGCCACGAGCCTCCACCGGCCTGCCCCCAGGCAGCCTCCACCCCCGAACTCCTCTCTGTCCCTCAGCAACAGTCCCTCCCTCGTCAGCAGAACATTTTCCCCTGCTCCGCCCCTAGTAACAGCACAATGTAAATCAACTCCTTCGAATAGCCTAACATTTGCTCATCCCCCACTACGCTTCCGTGAGCTCGCCCGCCCAGCTAGCTTGGTGGCCCCCACCTCTGGCGCCAGACATTCTCCCACCTATTGTTCCCTCCCCACCTTCCTCCCCCCTCCCGCTCATACACACATATTCAAATGACAAACAATCCCAACACAATTGCCCAACAGAAAAAAAAACGCTAAACAAAGAAAAGATCAAGCAAGAGTTCCAGCATCTGAACAAACAAACCTCCATCCCCCAACAGTGCAAATGTAAACTTTAACTCACTCAGCTCTGCAACTGGCCCCAAGACAATACAGAAGTCATTACAAGTACCGTCCACAAAACAAAAAGACAAGAAACTTTTTTAAACATGAACGTTGCAGCAAAGTTCAAAAGTTCTCAGTCCACCACCAGTCCTTTCCTTTTCACGAAGTTCAGCGCTTCTTATCATAGTGTCTTATTCTAGAATTTACAGTGCAGAAGGAGGCCATTCAGCCCATCGAGTCTGCACCGGCTCTTGGAAAGAGCACCCTATCCAAGGTCAACACCTCCACCCTATCCCCATAACCCAGTAACACCACCCAACACTAAGGCCAATTTTGGACACTAAGGGCAATTTATCATGGCCAATCCACCTAACCTGCACATCTTTGGACTGTGGGAGGAAACCGGAGCACCCAGAGGAAACCCACGCACACACTGAGAGGATGTGCAGACTCCGCACAGACAGTGATCCAAGCCGGAATTGAACCTGGGACCCTGGAGCTGTGAAGCAATTGTGCTATCCACAATGCTACCGTGCTGCCCTCAGGTGACTCGAAATAAAAATGTTGCTCCTCGTTCGTGACCCAGAAACGGGCCGGATACAGCAGTCCGAACTTCACCTTTATCTTAAAAAGGGTCGACCTGATCTGATTAAATCCGGCTCTTCTCCTGGCTACCTCCGCGCTCAGGTTCTGATAGATCTGCAGGATACCGTTGTCCCATTTGCAGCTCCGTGTCTGCTTGGCCCACTGTAAAATACGCTCCTTATCCAAATACCTGTGGAATCTCACCACCATTCCCTCGGGGCGGGGGGGAGCGGTCTCCCCGCCTTCCTCGCGAGTGCTCTGTGAGCCCTGTCTACCTCCAAGGTGATGTGTTTGGTGCTCTGGATCCGTGGAACACATACAGGCCACCAACACTTAAAATAGTACAACACTATTTTATTAAGCTAGAAACTGTTAAGCATACTTTCACTGTGGGTTAGCACGATGTTAGATTCAAGTAAAGACCTATGCCTGTCCTAACCAGTCTATGCACTCAGAACATAGTGAAGATCTGTGCTGTAAGCTCTGTCCTTCTGAGAGGCTGCATCCCGAATGAGCGTGAAAACTGATGCTCTCTGTCTTTCTAGTGAGTGTGCTCTAACTGGTGATTGGCTGCGGTGTTGTGTGTGTTGATTGGTCCCGCTGTGTGTCCATCAGTGTGTGTATCTGCACCATGATATACTGGTGTATATTATGACATCCCCACCCTTTTTCAGAAAATGTATGTGTGTGGCAATAAATAATGTGTGGTGATAATGTTCCTAACTACGTGTGGGGTGCGAAGACAAATTTACAGGACTATGTACATGAGAACTAAGCCATTTACATGGGAAGGTGCCTGGTGCAGAGAAGCAGTATGCAACAAGAGTAACGAGATCAACATTATATACAAACCAGGGAAACGATCAAACAAAGCAACGAAACAATTCAGAGAGTCCATAAATTCGAAAAGTTCATAAATTTAGTCTCTCAGCTGGGCAGCGAATTCTGGTTGACCGCTTCAAGGGTGGGTCGAGAGCCGCCAGTTCAGGAGCGGGCTGGACTGCGTCAAAGTCAGGGGGCGGCAGAGTGACGGGGAGCTCTGCACAGTCCGTGGCAGGGTCAGCAGGAGGGCGAGGCGACACTGGAGGACCACATGGCGAGCGTGGAACGAGACGAAGGGCGCGTCGATTGCGGCGCAGAATAGAGCCATCCGGTAGACAAACCAGGAACGAGCAGGGGGCCACCTGCCAAAGGACAACAGCGGTTGCAGACCAGCCACCATCTGGAAGATGGGCGCGGACATTGTCATCTGGAGCCAGAGCAGGAAGAAATGCTGCACCGGAGTCATGAGTCGCCTTGTGCTGTGCACGAGACAGCTGCAACCGGCGAAGGACCGTAAAGTGTCCAGAACGAGGTCTGGGACATGGATGGACTGCACCGTCGTCCTCGGGGTGCGACGCATAAGTAATTGGGCTGGTGACAGGCCAGTGGACAGTGGGGCGGAGCGATAGGCCAGCAAGGCAAGGTAGAAATCAGACCCAGCATCGGCAGCCTTGCATAAGAGCCGTTTGACGATATGTACCCCCTCCTCTGCTTTGCTGTTGGATTGGGGGTACAGGGGACTGGACATCAAATGGGCAAAATCGTACCGCCTGGCAAAGTTGGACCATTTTTGGCTGGCAAAGCAGGGGCCGTTGCCCGACATAACCGTGAGCGGGATGCCGTGTCGAGCAAAGGTTTCTTTACATGCACAAATGACTGCAGACAAGGTGAGGTCGTGCAACCGTATCACCTCCGGGTAATTCGAAAAGTAGTCCACGATCAAGACATAGTCTCTACCCAGCGCGTGGAACAGGTCGATGCCCACCTTGGTCCATGGTTACGTGACCAACTCATGGGGCTGCAGGGTCTCACGTGGCTGAGCTGGCTTGAAGCGTTGACAAGTGGGGCAGTTGAGCACTGTGTTGGCTATGTCCTCATTAATGCCGGGCCAGTACACTGCCTCTCGGGCCCATCAGCGGCACTTTTCCATGCCAAGGTGGCCCTCATGTAGTTGTTCCAGGACAAGCTGGCGTATGCTATGCGGGATGACAATGCGGTCCAGTTTTAGAAGAACACCGTCTACTACCGTCAGATCATCTCTGATATTATAGAATTGAGGGCATTGGCCCTTGAGCCACCCGTCCATTAGGTGGCGCATGACACGCTGTAGCAAGGGATCAGCCGCCGTCTCGCGGCGAATTTGGACGAGGCGTTCATCCGAGGCAGGTAGATTGGAGGCCGCGAATGCCACATGGGCGTCAACCTGGCAGACAAATCCCGCTGGGTCACATGGAGTGTTGACTGCCCAGGAGAGAGCGTCAGCACTGATGAGGTCCTTGCCTGGGGTGTATACCAGCTGGAAGTCGTATCGCCGGAGTTGAGAAGAATACGCTGGAGGCGAGGCGTCATGTCGTTCAAGTCTTTCTGTATTATATTGACCACGGGCGATGGTCGGTCTCAACGGTGAATTGAGGAAGTCCGTAGACATAATCGTGAAATTTAACACCGGTAAGAAGGCCCAGGCACTACTTTTCTATCTGCACGTGGCGCTGCTCCGTGGGGGCATCGCACGTGACGCATATGGTGTTTTCATAGCTGTGATGGCAGCTACCTTGTCCGCATCCGGCTGCACACCCAATTGGGAGATGTGGTCCCCGAGGAACTGAAGTTCGGTCTGACCAAAAGAGCATTTGGCCCTGTTGAGGAGGAGGCCATGCTCATGTATACATTTGAATACGCGCTGGAGGCGACTAACATGCTCCCGCGGGGTGGTGGACCAAATGATTATGTCATCGACATAGACACGAACACCTTCAATACCTTCCATCATTTGTTCCATAATCCTATGGAACACTTCTGATGCAGAGATGATCCCAAACGGCATCCTGTTGTAACAATATCTTCCAAAGGGGGTGTTGAACGTTGACACGGGTCGGGAGAATGCCCCATCCCCCAGCAGCTTCGCGAACATGTCCGCTATCTATGCCCCAACATCCGCTCCTTCGGACCCCTCCGGGAGGCCCACGATACTCAAGTTCTGCCGACCTATTCTCTAGATCCTCCACGTTCTCCAGGAGCCTTTTATGCTGGTCTCTCAGCATCCCCACCTCCAGCTCCACCGCAATTTGATGTTCCTCCTGGTCAGCCAGCGCCTTCTCTACTTTCTGAATCGCCCGATCTTGGGCGTCCAATCTAAGCTCCTGCCGCGCAATTGACTCTTTAATCGGGTCCAAGCAGTCCCACTTCTGCTTGGCGAAACCCTCTTGGATGAATTGCATCAGCCACTCTGTTGACTGATGGGTCGACAGGTCAGAGGTCCAGTCATCCGCCATGCTTTCTCCCCCTGCAGCTTCAGCCCAAGCCTTCTCTATCCGTCTGTTTCTGCCTTTGTGAGCACATCTAATCCTCCTCTCCATGCACCGATGTGAGAATCCAGTACCCAATTGTCTCTGTCATCGATTTTTCAAATCAAGTCCTGTAAAAAATCAGGGAAAAAGGTCCAAAACTCCGACCTGAGCGGGTGCCACCAAATGTGCAACTTACTCCTTCATAGCTACCACCGGAAGTCTTTTATGAGCATTTATGTCTACTTTAACAAATTGTTAGCCACGCACAATGGGTTAAAGCACTCGCTCCATTGAAACAGGTTCTCTTGAACTCCGCTCTGAGTTCAAATAGCCCTGCTGGGTTCAGGTTTCCCCATGTGTGAGTCATATCCTGCCCCTATTCCCCTGCCAGCAAAAATCAGATTTGTCAGAAATAGAGTCAGATCTTCTGGATCAGGCGCCATTTTGAATATCACGCGGCATCTCCAAGACTCCATGTAGGCCAGGTGATTCCACTGCCCAACGCTCATTAATTCCAAACATCGACAGTGACCCTGTATTTCTCAGCATATGTAAGCGTGATGGCGCGATCTAACCAAATGGGAACAGAGCCCCGTGACGCAGTGCCGAGAAACACCACACGATCTATCTGGACTCTGTTTCAATTCAGGGCCTCAGAAGGGAACGCCTTGCCGAGGCTGCAGTTAGTCCTGTTTTCTGCACTGAGGAGCTCCACTCGCCAGAACTCCTCAGTGCAGGAGGAGATCGGTACGCTATTTTGAAATGGCGTCCCGATCTCCTGATCACCCAACATGGTCCCCAAATTCCCCATAGCAACTATAAGGGGGTGTTCAGCTCACCTCACCTCACATGCGCAGGTCACTCTCAGGTGCAGAAAAAATGCCAATCTGTCACCTTGGCCGTGCCCCTTCCAGCTGGCAGAGCCACCTGGGCACCTTGACAGTGCCAGGCTGGCACCCAGGTGGCACAGCTAGGGTGCCAGACTGGCAGCGCCGGCCACACCACCTTTCAGGTGCAACAGTACATCAGGTGCCAGTACATCATACCGTTGTCTCATTTCTCAGGCTAACATCCTACCAAGGGTGACTAAAAAGGAAACAAAAGTTTTGTCGAACACTTGAAGGGCACAGATTTATGGTGTATTTAAATGTTCATTTTAAGCAGCTTTTAAATAAGCGTTGACAATAAGCAAACAAAACATGTACAGTGTTTTTAAGCAGATGTTGGAGAAATGTGGTTGATAACATTTCCTCACCTTGCTTCTGGATATAAATAAACACAACTCATCTCTCAATTGGGAATAAGGTTAAAATAAACTGTTAACTGAGCTTTGGCTCCCATTTTCACTGACTGTTAATGCGAGGCAGTCTTATCATACTGTAAACAGAAGTGATTTATTCTTCAATACTTTTAAATTGTAAATTAAGCCTTCCCCAAATATTATCAATAAATACCTAAAGATTACCATGGCACTCAGAGATTAAGTTGGAAGTTTTAAACTCCTTTGGCTACTGTGAGGGTTGAAGATCTCACGTTGTTTCTGAAATAATACATTCGCTTATTGCTGTTTTAAAATTTTAAAACTGAAAAAAGACCTTTAAAATGACTGAATCTATGCCTGTCTGTGTGCCCAAACAAAAGAAGCTAGCTGGTCACTTCCAGGTGCGGCGATGACCAGCTAGGTCGCACGTTTCGGCAGCTCCCGGTGGAACTGACTTTTGGGCTTGAGGTACCCTCAATAATGATGCTTAGAGATTAAACTGTAAAGAAGGCTTTATTAGGCTAATAACTATGCTACAGATTTGGACGAGAGCTGACTGCTATACAGACCATGAGGCAGGCCTTTATGTATGGCTCCCAGATGGGCGGAGCCAGAGGCGGAGTCCCCAGGGTTCCAAGCCTGGTCTTAAAGGGGACATCACCTTACATGATGATAAGGCAGTAACCGTTCATCACAGGGCTCTTGACAGGAGCCCCAACGGCAATTTTAACGGCAAAAAACACTGTGCTGTAATCCAGAAGGGAATCCCCCCTGGACACGGATGGAAAAAAGAGAGGAAAGTGGCCGGATTGCGGTGGATCCTCTAGAGCAGCGGCCAGGAAGGCAGGCACAAAGCAAGATGGCGTCGGAAGGAGGCAGTTTAATATGGGGCCCTGACCAACAAGAGTTCCAGCGGCGTTGCGTGGAGGAACTCAAAAAGGAGATGAAGAAGGAGCTGTTGGCCCCGATATTACAAACGATTTAGGGGCTAAAGGAGGAGCAAACGACCCAGGAACAGGAGCTTCGAGTCGTGAAGGCAAAGGCTGCTGAGAATGAGGACGACATACAGGGCCTGGTGGTGAAAACGGAGATGCACGAGGCACAACACAAAAGGTGTGTGGAAAGGCTGGAGGTGCTTGAGAATAATGCGAGGAGGAAGAATTTAAGGATTCTTGGTCTTCCCAAAGGTGTGGAATGGGGCGGACGTCGGGGCATATGTGAGCACGATGCTGCACTCGTTAATGGGATCGGAGGCCCCGACGGGTCCGCTGGAGGTGGAGGGAGCCTATCGAGTTATGGCGCGAAGACTGAGGGATGGAGAAATTCCTCGGGCCATAGTGGTGAGATTTCTCCGATATAAGGACAGAGAGATGGTCCTCAGATGGGCAAAGAAAACTCGGAGCAGTAGGTGGGAGAACGCGGTGATCCGCGTATATCAAGATTGGAGTGCGGAGGTGGCGAGAAGGAGGGCAAGCTTTAATCGGGCCAAGGCGGTGCTGCACAAACGGAAGATTAAATTTGGAATGCTGCAACCGGCAAGACTGTGGGTCACACATCAAGGGAAACACCACGACTTCGAAACGGCAGATGAGGCGTGGACATTTATTGTCGAGGAGAAACTGGAGTGAGCGGGCCATAAAAAGAACGTTTGGGACAAAGTGGGGGGGTGAATATGTGGGATGAAGGGGGGGAAAAGAGGGAAGAGATGATTTCCCAAGTTGTTAATACTGCGAACCTGTAACTTTTCTCTCTTCCCCATGTCGTGGGGGAGGGAGGATGAGGAGCTGAGGGCGCCGGCCATTGGGGGCTGGGCCAAAAGGGAAGCGTGGGCTTTGTTCCCTCGCTATGGTAATCACGGCGGGAACAGGGAAGCAGGAAGGAGGGGGCCTCGCACAGTGTGAGCCGAGGTCACGGGGGGAAGCCGAGGTCAGCCAGAGTTTGCTGACTTCTGGGAGCAACATGGGGGGTGCAATTACGCTAGTTTGGGATCTAGCGGGGCGGGGGGGGTTAACTGGGTTGCTGCTGCTGGGGAGAAGGGGGAGCTGGTATGGGGGGGGTGGCCGGGGCAGGGGGGCGCTGCTTGGGGGAGATACGGCTATGTGGGAACCGGGTGAGGAGCTGGATTGAAAAAGGAGATGGCTAGTCATCAAGGGGGGGGTGGGTAAAGAGCCCCCCAACCCGGTTGATCACGTGGAATGTGAGAGGGCTGAACGGGCCGATTAAGAGGGCACGGGTACTCGCACACCTAAAGAAACTTAAGGCAGATGTGGTTATGCTTCAGGAGACGCATCTGAAGCTGATAGACCAGGTCAAACTACTCAAAGGATGGGTGGGGCAGGTGTTTCATTCGGGGCTAGACGCAAAAAACAGGGGGGTGGCCATACTAGTGGGGAAGCGGGTAATGTTTGAGGCAAAGACTATAGTGGCGGATAGTGGGGGCAGATACGTGATGGTGAGTGGCAAATTGCAAGGGGAGGCGGTGGTATTAGTGAACGTGTATGTCCCGAACTGGGATGATGCCAACTTTATGAGGCGTATGTTAGGACGAATCCCGGACCTAGAAGTGGGGAAGTTGGTAATGGGTGGAGATTTTAATACGGTGCTGGACCCAGGGCTGGACAGATTGAGGTCCAGGACCGGAAGGAGGCCGGCTGCAGCTAGGGTGCTTAAGGACTTTATGGAGCTGATGGGAGGAGTAGACCCCTGGAGATTTAGTAGACCTAGGAGTAAGGAGTTTTCGTTTTTCTCCTATGTCCACAAAGTTTATTCACAAATAGATTTTTTTGTTTTGGGAAGGGCACTGATCCCAAAGGTGACGGGGATGGAGTACACGGCTATAGCCATTTCGGATCATGCTCCACATTGGGTGGACCTGGAGATAGGGGAAGAAAAACAACAGTGTCCACCCTGGAGAATGGACATGGGATTATTGGCAGATGAGGGTGTGTGTTTAAGGGTGAGGGGGTGTATTGAAAGGTACTTGGAACTCAATGATAATGTGGAGGTACAGGTGGGAGTGGTCTGGGAGGCGCTGAAGGCAGTGGTTAGAGGGGAGCTGATGTCTATTATGGCACATAAAGGAAAGCAGGAGGGTAGGGAAAGGGAGCGGTTGTTGAAAGAACTTCTGAGGGTGGACAGACAATATGCGGAGGCACCGGAGGAGGGACTGTACAGGGAAAGGCAAAGGCTACATGTAGAATTTGACTTGTTGACTACGGGTAATGCAGAGGCGCAATGGAGGAAGGCACAGGGTGTACAGTACGAATACGGGGAGAAGGCGAGCAGGTTGCTGGCCCACCAACTGAGGAAAAGGGGAGCAGCGAGGGAGATGAGGAGGGAGAGATGGAGCGGGGAGCGGAGAGAGTGAATGGAGTGTTCAAGGCATTTTACGAAAGATTATATGAAAGGGATTGGGAGCATGCAGGCGGGGAAGGCCCCGGGACCAGACGGATTCCCAGTTGAATTCTATAGGAAATATATGGACTTGCTGGCCCCGCTACTGATGAGAACCTTTTATGAGGCGAGGGAAAGGGGGCAGCTGCCCCCGACTATGTCAGAGGCAACGATATCGCTCCTCCTAAAGAAGGAAAAAGACCCGCTGCAATGCGGGTCCTACAGGCCCATTTCCCTCCTGAATGTGGACGCTAAGATTCTGGCCACGGTAATGGCAATGAGAATAGAGGATTGTGTCCCGGGGGTGGTTCATGAGGACCAAACTGGGTTTGTGAAGGGGAGACAGCTGAATACAAATATACGGAGGCTGCTAGGGGTAATGATGATGCCCCCACCAGAGGGGGAAGCGGAGATAGTGGTGGCGATGGATGCCGAGAAAGCATTTGATGGAGTGGAGTGGGATTATTTGTGGGAGGTGCTGAGGAGATTTGGTTTTGGGGATGGGTATATCAGGTGGGTACAGTTGCTGTATAGGGTCCCGATGGCGAGCGTGGTCACGAATGGACGGGGGTCTGACTATTTTCGGCTCCATAGAGGGACGAGGCAGGGATGTCCTCTGTCCTCGTTATTGTTTGCACTGGCGATTGAACCCCTGGCCATAGCATTGAATGGTTTCAGGAAGTGGAGGGGAGTACTCCGGGGGGGGGGAGAAGAACACCGGGTATCTCTGTATGCGGATGATTTGTTGCTATATGTGGCGGACCCGGCGGAGGGGATGCCAGAGATAATGCGGATACTTGGGGAGTTTGGGGATTTTTCAGGGTATAAACTGAACATGGGGAAAAGTGAGTTGTTTGTGGTGCATCCAGGGGAGCAGAGCAGAGAGATAGAGGATTTACCGTTGAGGAAGGTAACAAGGGACTTCCGGTACTTGGGGATCCAGATAGCCAAGAATTGGGGTACATTACACAGGCTTAATTTAACGCGGTTGGTGGAACAGATGGAGGAGGACTTTAAGAGATGGGACATGGTATCCCTGTCATTGGCAGGTAGGGTGCAGGCGGTTAAAATGGTGGTCCTCCCGAGTTTCCTTTTTGTGTTTCAGTGCATCCCGGTGGTGATCACGAAGGCTTTTTTCAAAAGAATCGAGAAGAGTATTATGAGTTTTGTGTGGGCTGGGAAGACCCCGAGAGTGAGGAGGGGATTCTTGCAGCGTAGTAGGGACAGGGGGGGGCTGGCACTACCGAGCCTAAGTGAGTACTACTGGGCCGCCAATGTTTCAATGGTAAGTGGATGGGAGAAGGGGAGGGAGCGGCGTGGAAAAGATTGGAGAGGGCGTCCTGCAGGGGGACTAGCCTACAAGCAATGGTGACGGCACCGTTGCCGTTCTCACCAAAGAAATACACCACAAGCCCGGTTACATTGAAAATTTGGGGGCAGTGGAGACGGCATAGCGGAAAGACGGGAGCTTCGGTGCGGTCCCCGATAAGAAACAATCATAGGTTCGTTCCGGGGAGAATGGATGGGGGATTTGGAGCATGGCAAAGAGCTGGGGTAGTACAACTGAGAGATCTGTTTGTAGATGGGACGTTTGCGAGTCTGGGAGCGCTGACGGAAAAATATGGGTTGCCCCAAGGGAATGCATTTCGGTACATGCAATTGAGGGCTTTTGCGAGGCAACAGGTGAGGGAATTCCCGCAGCTCCCGACGCAGGAGGTGCAGGATAGAGTGATCTCAGAGACATGGGTGGGGGATGGTAAGGTGTCGGACATATACAGGGAAATGAGGGACGAGGGGGAGATCATGGTAGATGAGCTGAAAGGGAAATGGGAAGAAGAACTGGGGGAGGAGATTGAGGAGGGGCTGTGGGCTGATGCCCTACGTAGGGTAAACTCATCGTGCTCGTGTGCCAGGCTAAGCCTGATACAGGGCGCATATGACTGGAGCACGGCTTAGTAAATTTTTTGGGATAGAGGATAGGTGTGCGAGATGCTCGAGAGGCCCTAGCGAATCACACCCACATGTTCTGGTCATGCCCGGCACTACAGGGGTTCTGGGTGGGGGTGGCAAAGGTGCTTTCGAAGGTGGTAGGGGTCCGGGTCGAACCAAGCTGGGGGTTGGCTATATTTGGGGTTGCAGAAGAGCCGGGAGTGCAGGAGGCGAGAGAGGCTAACGTGTTGGCCTTTGCGTCCCTAGTAGCCCAGTGCAGGATATTGTTAATGTGGAAGGAAGCCAAACCCCCGGGTGTGGAGACCTGGATAAACGACATGGCAGGGTTTATAAAGTTAGAACGGATTAAGTTCGTGTTAAGGGGTTCGGCTCAGAGGTTCACCAGGCGGTGGCAACCGTTCGTCGATTACCTCACAGAAAGATAGAGGGAATGGAAAAGAAGTAGACAGCAGCAGCAATCCGGGGGGGGGGGAAGGAATCGAACGGACTCTCAGATGTTATTGTATATGTATAATATGTATAGGTAGTTGTTATAGGTAATTGTATATTGGATTGTTGGATTGTATTTTTGGAGAGTATTTATTTTGGACAAGGCAGTTGCCATTCAGTTTTGTTTTTGTTTATATATTATTTATTTATTTGTTTAAAACTGGCTACTGTTATTTATATTGCTTTATTGTTGTGTAAAAGAAACACTACGTACTGTCATGTTTGGCCAAACATCTTGAATAAAATATATTTAAAAACAAAAAAAGAAGCTAGCTGGCAATTTGGGGAAAACTCGCACCTCATTTGATAAAGTATCACATGGCAGGTTGATGGAAAAAGTGAAGTCGTATGGGATTCAGGGTGTATTAGCTAGATGGATAAAGAATGGCTGGGTGACAGGAGATAGAGAGTAGTGGTGGAAGGGAGTGTCTCAAAATGGAGAAAGGTGACTCGTGGTGTTTCAAAGGGATCCGTGCTCGGACCACTGTTGTTTGTGATAGACATAAATGATCTGGACGAAGGTATAGATGGTCTGATTAGCAAATTTGCAGATGAGACTAAGATTGGTGGAGTTGCAGATAGCGAGGAGGATTGTCAGAGAATACAGCAAAATTTAGATAGACTGGGGAGTTAGGTAGAGAAATGGCAGATGGAGTTCAATCCAGGCAAATGCGAGGTGATGCATTTTGGAAGATCGAATTCAAGAGCGGACTATACGGTCAATGGAAGAGTCCTGGGGAAAATTGATGTACAGAGAGATCTGGGAGTTCAGGTCCATTGTACCCTGAAGGTGGCAACGCAGGTCGATAGAGTGGTCAAGAAGGCATACAGCATGCTTGCCTTCATCGGACGGGGTATTGAGTATAAGAGTCGGCAGATCATGTTACAATTGTATAGGACTTTGGTTAGGCCACTTTTGGAATACTGCGTGCAGTTCTGGTCGTCACATTACCAGAAGGATGTGGATGCTTTAGAGAGGGTGCAGAGGAGGTTCACCAGGATGTTGCCTGGTATGGAGGGTGCTAACTATGAAGAAAGGTTGAGTAGATTAGGATTGTTTTTGTTGGAAAGACGATGGTTGAGGGGGGACCTGATTGAGGTCTACAAAATTGAGAGGTATGGACAGGGTGGATAGCAACAAGTTTTTTCCAAGAGTGGGGTGTCAATTACAAGGGGTCACGATTTCAAGGTGAGAGGGGAAAGGTTTAAGGGAGGTGTGCGGGGAAAGTTTTTTTACGCAGAGGGTGGTGGGTGCCTGGAACGCTTTGCCAGCGGAGGTGGTAGAGGCGGGCACGATAGCACCATTTAAGATGCATCTAGACAGATATATGAACGGGCGGGGAACAGAGGGAAGTAGATCCTTGGAAAATAGAAGACAGGTTTAGATGACGGATCTGGATCGGCGCAGGCTGGGAGGGCCTAAGGGCCTGTTCCTGTGCTGTAATTTTCTTTGTTCTTTGTTCATTATCTTTGAGGAGCCATTAATGACCGCCTGTCACTATACAACCCAAATGAAAAGAGAACTATACAAAGGCCATCTACATTTAATAAATTAGATTGGCTATAGGCCAGCGGGCTAGTCTTCACGCATGATCCGGGAGGCAATGAGGGTATCTCTAGCCCTCATGCCCATGCGTACCATCAGCCACGCCTGGCCCCCATCCTCAGGATCCTCAGCAGGCTCGTCCTCTGCCTCGATCGACACATCCACCTTGTCTGCAGACATGTGCTGCTCCCCTAAGTCATCCTCAGAAAGTTCCTCGCCTTGCCGCAGAGCCAGGAGGGCGCAGCAGACCACAACAATGCGCGAGACCCTCTGGGACTGTATTGAAGGTCCACGCAGGACCCGTCAAGGCAGTGGAACCACAGCTTTAACAGGCCGATGCACCACTCCCACCGCACAGTGAGCCTCATTGTACCTGGTCTTCATAGCAGCATGTGGCCTACGCACTGGCATCATTATCCACAACCTGAGGGGATATACCTTGTCCCCAAGGTGCCATCCCTGTAGCTTGAGATGTCCCTCAAAGATTCCAGAGAATTCTAGACTCTCGGGCGGCGCTGTGGCACAGTGATTAGCACTGTTGCCTCAAAGTGCCAGGGATCCGGGTTCGATTCTGACCTTTGGTGGCTGCTCGTGTAGTCTGCAAGTTCTCCATGTGTTTGTGTGTGTTTCCCCTGGATTCTCCGGTTTTCTCCCACAGTCCAAAGATGTGCAAGTTAGGTAGATTGGCCATGCTAAATGGCCCCTTAGTGTTCAAATGTTAGGTGGACAGAGCTGGTTCGGCAACGCTTTTGGATGGTCGGTGCAGACTAAATGGGCTGAATTGCCTCCTTCTGCAGTGTAGGTATTCTATGATCTGCGAGTGGTCAAGGATGTAGATGTCCTGCAAACTCACACACGCATGGCACGCATCTGGTAGTCGCACACCAGCTTCACATTGAGGGAGTGGAACCCATTCTGGTTGATGAAAGGCCTTCCCTGGTGCCACAAAACGTTGAGAGCGACATGGCTGCAGTCTTATTATCCTTTGCGCCTGTGGCAGACCAGCTATCTGCCCAACCCCCATAGCCCTCTCATCCTGCCGGGCCAGTTCGAAGTGGATGTAATTACCAGCCCTTGCATACAGTGCATCCAACGCCTCCCGGACGCACATCTGGCCGATGCCTGTGAGATACAAGACAGGTCCCCAGTGAAGCCCTGGAAGGACCCCATGGCGAAGAGGTTCAGGGCTGCCGTGACCTTAACGGCCACTGGGAGGGGGTGGCCTCAGCCACCACGTGGTGCCACGTCTGCAAGGATATGGCACAGGTGCTGCATCATCTCCTTTGTTAGGCGGTGTCTTTGTTAGCCGATGATGTCAGACAGCTCCAGGAAGGACCGGGTCCGGTTGACTCTTTGGTGCCTTCTTGCTCCCTATACAGCTGGTGTGGCTTCCTGCCCCTGATCCTGCCCAACAGCCGCCATGTCTTGTACTGCAGGGTCTTCCCTCGGAGCCGCAGAACATTGCTGCTGGAGTCTGTGCTCTTCCAGTGCAGATTAATAAGATAGCCAGCTTCACTGGTTCCATCCTAATATTGCTCCTGCGAGGGATGAGAGATAGTCAGGTTGGTGTCACAGCTGCTGATCATTATTATCTCCCCTGACCAACTGGCCTTCCTGACCTGGAAGCAGCCAGTCCCAGAGCGTTGCCAATAATGTTGGCACAGTCACAGCTTTGTTGCCCTCCTATCTCCAGAAAATGGCTGCCCCTTGCCAATTCCCTCACCCACTTAGACTCGCCTCTGGCTTTCACTCTACCGCTGGGGGGGCTGTTTCAGGAGAGTATTGTGCTTGCTCATCCTGACTGGCCAAGGTCAACTGGACGGGTATGCCCGCCTTGGATGGGAAGGGGAAGGGGGGGATGGGATGGGTAGTCTTAAAGATCCTGAATGGCAGGCATTGGGGACTCAGCAGCGAAGTGACCCCCTTGTCTTTTGATCTCGTGCTACCAGGCCTATAGGCCTCAAACCTGAGCCGTAAGAACAAACAAAGAACAAAGAACAAAGAAATGTACAGCACAGGAACAGGCCCTTCGGCCCTCCAAGCCCGTGCCGACCATACTGCCCGACTAAACTACAATCTTCTACACTTCCTGGGTCCGTATCCTTCTATTCCCATCCTATTCATATATTTGTCAAGATGCCCCTTAAATGTCCCTATCGTCCCTGCCTCCACTACCTCCTCCGGTAGTGAGTTCCAGGCACCCACTACCCTCTGTGTAAAAAACTTGCCTCGTACATCTACTCTAAACTTTGCCCCTCTCACCTTAAACCTATGCCCCCTAGTAATTGACCCCTCTACCCTGGGGAAAAGCCTCTGACTATCCACTCTGTCTATGCCACTCATAATTTTGTATACCTCTATCAGGTCGCCCCTCAACCTCCTTCGTTCCAGTGAGAACAAACCGAGTTTATTCAATCGCTCCTCATAGCTTATGCCCTCCATACCAGGCAACATTCTGGTAAATCTCTTCTGCACCCTCTCTAAAGCCTCCACATCCTTCTGGTAGTGTGGCGACCAGAATTGAACACTATACTCCAAGTGTGGCCTAACTAAGGTTCTATACAGCTGCAACATGACTTGCCAATTCTTATACTCAATGCCCCGGCCAATGAAGGCAAGCATGCCGTATGCCTTCTTGACTACCTTCTCCACCTGTGTAGCCCCTTTCAGTGATCTGTGGACCTGTACTCCTAGATCTCTTTGACTTTCAATACTCTTGAGGGTTCTACCATTCACTGTATATTCCCTACCTGCATTAGCCCTTCCAAAATGCATTACCTCACATTTGTCCAGGTTAAACTCCATCTGCCATCTCTCCGCCCAAGTCTCCAGACAATCTAAATCCTGCTGTATCCTCAGACAGTCCTCATCGCTATCCGCAATTCCACCAACCTTTGTGTCGTCTGCAAACTTACTAATCAGACCAGTTACATTTTCCTCCAAATCATTTATATATACTACAAAGAGCAAAGGTCCCAGCACTGATCCCTGTGGAACACCACTGGTCACAGCCCTCCAATTAGAAAAGCATCCCTCCATTGCTACCCTCTGCCTTCTATGGCCTAGCCAGTTCTGTATCCACCTTGCCAGTTCACCCCTGATCCCGTGTGACTTCACCTTTTGTACTAGTCTACCATGAGGGACCTTGTCAAAGGCCTTACTGAAGTCCATATAGACAACATCTACTGCCCTACCTGCATCAATCATCTTAGTGACCTCCTCGAAAAACTCTGTCAAGTTAGTGAGACACGACCTCCCCTTCACAAAACCGTGCTGCCTCTCACTAATACGTCCATTTGCTTCCAAATGGGAGTAGATCCTGTCTCGAAGAATTCTCTCCAGTAATTTCCCTACCACTGAAGTAAGGCTCACCGGCCTGTAGTTCCCGGGATTATCCCTGCCACCCTTCTTAAACAGAGGAACAACATTGGCTATTCTCCAGTCCTCCGGGACATCCCCTGAAGACAGCGAGGATCCAAAGATTTCTGTCAAGGCCTCAGCAATTTCCTCTCCAGCCTCCTTCAGTATTCTGGGGTAGATCCCATCCGGCCCTGGGGACTTATCTACCTTAATATTTTTTAAGACACCCAACACCTCGTCTTTTTGGATCACAATGTGACCCAGGCTATCTACACCCCCTTCTCCAGACTCAACATCTACCAATTCCTTCTCTTTGGTGAATACTGATGCAAAGTATTCATTTAGTACCTCGCCCATTTCCTCTGGCTCCTCACATAGATTCCCTTGCCTATCCTTCAGTGGGCCAACCCTTTCCCTGGCTACCCTCTTGCTTTTTATGTAAGTGTAAAAAGCCTTGGGATTTTCCTTAACCCTATTTGCCAATGACTTTTCATGACCCCTTCTAGCCCTCCTGACTCCCTGCTTAAGTTCCTTCCTACTTTCCTTATATGCCACACAGGCTTCGTCTGTTCCCAGCCTTTTAGCCCTGACAAATGCCTCCTTTTTCTTTTTGACGAGGCCTACAATATCATTCGTCATCCAAGGTTCCCGAAAATTGCCGTATTTGTCTTTCTTCCTCACAGGAACATGCCTGTCCTGTATTCCTATCAACTGACACTTGAAAGCCTCCCACATGTCAGATGTTGATTTGCCCTCAAACATCCGCCCCCAATCTATGCTCTTCAGTTCCCGCCTAATATTGTTATAATTAGCCTTCCCCCAATTTAGCACATTCATCCTCGGACCACTCTTATCCTTGTCCACCAGTACTTTAAAACTTACTGAATTGTGGTCACTGTTACCGAAATGCTCCCCTACTGAAACATCTACCACCTGGCCGGGCTCATTCCCCAATACCAGGTCCAGTACCGCCTCTTCCCTAGTTGGACTGTTTACATATTGTTTTAAGAAGCCCTCCTGGATGCTCCTTACAAACTCTGCCCCGTCTAAGCCCCTGGCACTAAGTGAGTCCCAGTCAATATTGGGGAAGTTGAAGTCTCCCATCACCACAACCCTGTTGTTTTTACTCTTTTCCAAAATCTGTCTACCTATCTGCTCCTCTATCTCCCGCTGGCTGTTGGGAGGCCTGTAGTATACCCCCAACATTGTGACTGCACCCTTCTTATTCCTGATCTCTACCCATATAGCCTCACTGCCCTCTGAGGTGTCCTCTCGCTGTATAGCTGTGATACTCTCCTGAACAAGTAGCGCAACTCCGCCTCCCCTTTTACATCCCCCTCTATCCCGCCTGAAACATCTAAATCCTGGAACGTTTAGCTGCCAATCCTGCCCTTCCCTCAACCAGGTCTCTGTAATGGCAACAACATCATAGTTCCAAGTAGTAATCCAAGCTCTAAGTTCATCTGCCTTACCCGTAATGCTCCTTGCATTAAAACATATGCACTTCAGGCCACCAGACCCGCTGTGTTCAGCAACTTCTCCCCGTCTGCTCTGCCTCAGAGTCACACTGTCCCTATTCCCTAGTTCTCCCTCAACGCTCTCACCTTCTGACCTATTGCTCCCGTGCCCACCCCCCTGCCATACTAGTTTAAACCCTCCCGTGTGACACTAGCAAATCTCGCGGCCAGGATATTTATGCCTCTCCGGTTTAGATGCAACCCGTCCATCTTATACAGGTCACACCTGCCCCGGAAGAGCTCCCAGTGGTCCAGATAACCGAAACCCTCCCTCCTACACCAGCTGTTTAGCCACGTGTTTGTCTGCTCTATCTTCCTATTTCTAGCCTCACTGGCACGTGGCACAGGGAGTAATCCCGAGATTACAACCCTCGAGGTCCTGTCTTTTAACTTTCTGCCTAGCTCCCTGAACTCCTGCTGCAGGACCTCATGCCTCTTCCTGCCTATGTCGTTAGTACCAATATGTACAACGACCTCTACCTGTTTGCCCTCCCCCTTCAGGATTCCCTCTACCCGTTCGGAGACATCCTGGACCCTGGCACCAGGGAGGCAACATACCATCCTGGAGTCTCTTTCACGTCCACAGAAGCGCCTATCTGTTCCCCTGACTATAGAGTCCCCTATAACTATTACTCTTCTGCGCTTTGACCCTCCCTTCTGAACATCAGAGCCAGCCGTGGTGCCACTGCTCTGGCTGCTGCTGTTTTCCCCTGATAGGCTATCCCCCCCGACAGTATCCAAAGGGGTATATCTGTTCGAGAGGGGGACAACCACAGGGGATTCCTGCACTGACTGCCTGCCCTTTCTGGTGGTCACCCATTTCTCTGCCTGCACCTTGGGTGTGACCACACTTATATAACTGCGATCTATGACGCTTTCCGCCACCTGCATGCTCCTAAGTGCATCCAATTGCTGCTCCAACCGAACCATGCGGTCTGTGAGGAGCTGCAGTTGGGTGCACTTTCTGCAGATGAAGCCATCCAGGCCGCTGGAAGCCTCCCGGACCTGCCACATCTCACAGTCAGAGCACAGCACCCCTCTAACTGACATTGCGTCAATTAATTAAAATTAAAATTTGTCTTTTTTTTTATAAATACTTTTTTTTTTTTAAATTACAAAGTTACTGTCAACTATCTGTTTCCTAGCACTAGATTTCTAATAGAAATGCGATAGCTAACTATAATATCCTCCGATCTCTGGCTTAGATATCCTCTAAATTATAATTAAGTTATTATGTTTAATTAGTTCCCAAATAGTCAAAAAAATTTAGGTTAGAATCCCAACCAGCCACTCAGGTCACAGCTTTTCTGTCCCCCCCGACACACACAATTTGAAAAAAGGTATAAAAGTAAAAATCACTTGCTTACCTTCTGAGATGTTCTCAGGTTCTCTCGCTGACAGAGACTGCTCCTCCACCTCCAATCCTTGGCCTGCACAATGCTAATAATATATAATATAATATGGCACTTACCTTACACCAATGGGTCTTATTATTAGGTTAGAGGAGGAGGGTGGGTGGGAGACACTACACGTGTAGTGTCTCGGGTTTCCTCTCCACCAGAATTTATTGGGGGGGGGGGGGGGGGGGGACTTGCCAGAGGTCGAACTTCCGGTTCCCGCCGAAATCCAATGGGCTGCTCCTGTAAAGGTAAGAGCTTTTAAACTAACTACTCACCTCCAAGAAGGCCCCTGCGCACCGCTGCCGCCGAAATCCAAAGGGCTGCTCCTGTAAAGGTAAGAGCTTTTAAACTAACTACTCACCTCCAAGAAGGCCCCTGCGCACCGCTGCCGCCGAAATCCAAAGGGCTGCTCCTGTAAAGGTAAGAGCTTTTAAACTAACTACTCACCTCCAAGAAGGCCCCTGCGCACCGCTGCCGCCGAAATCCAAAGGGCTGCTCCTGTAAAGGTAAGAGCTTTTAAACTAACTACTCACCTCCAAGAAGGCCCCTGCGCACCGCTGCCGCCGAAATCCAAAGGGCTGCTCCTGTAAAGGTAAGAGCTTTTAAACTAACTACTCACCTCCAAGAAGGCCCCTGCGCACCGCTGCCGCCGAAATCCAAAGGGCTGCTCCTGTAAAGGTAAGAGCTTTTAAACTAACTACTCACCTCCAAGAAGGCCCCTGCGCACCGCTGCCGCCGAAATCCAAAGGGCTGCTCCTGTAAAGGTAAGAGCTTTTAAACTAACTACTCACCTCCAAGAAGGCCCCTGCGCACCGCTGCCGCCGAAATCCAAAGGGCTGCTCCTGTAAAGGTAAGAGCTTTTAAACTAACTACTCACCTCCAAGAAGGCCCCTGCGCACCGCTGCCGCCGAAATCCAAAGGGCTGCTCCTGTAAAGGTAAGAGCTTTTAAACTAACTACTCACCTCCAAGAAGGCCCCTGCGCACCGCTGCCGCCGAAATCCAAAGGGCTGCTCCTGTAAAGGTAAGAGCTTTTAAACTAACTACTCACCTCCAAGAAGGCCCCTGCGCACCGCTGCCGCCGAAATCCAAAGGGCTGCTCCTGTAAAGGTAAGAGCTTTTAAACTAACTACTCACCTCCAAGAAGGCCCCTGCGCACCGCTGCCGCCGAAATCCAAAGGGCTGCTCCTGTAAAGGTAAGAGCTTTTAAACTAACTACTCACCTCCAAGAAGGCCCCTGCGCACCGCTGCCGCCGAAATCCAAAGGGCTGCTCCTGTAAAGGTAAGAGCTTTTAAACTAACTACTCACCTCCAAGAAGGCCCCTGCGCACCGCTGCCGCCGAAATCCAAAGGGCTGCTCCTGTAAAGGTAAGAGCTTTTAAACTAACTACTCACCTCCAAGAAGGCCCCTGCGCACCGCTGCCGCCGAAATCCAAAGGGCTGCTCCTGTAAAGGTAAGAGCTTTTAAACTAACTACTCACCTCCAAGAAGGCCCCTGCGCACCGCTGCCGCCGAAATCCAAAGGGCTGCTCCTGTAAAGGTAAGAGCTTTTAAACTAACTACTCACCTCCAAGAAGGCCCCTGCGCACCGCTGCCGCCGAAATCCAAAGGGCTGCTCCTGTAAAGGTAAGAGCTTTTAAACTAACTACTCACCTCCAAGAAGGCCCCTGCGCACCGCTGCCGCCGAAATCCAAAGGGCTGCTCCTGTAAAGGTAAGAGCTTTTAAACTAACTACTCACCTCCAAGAAGGCCCCTGCGCACCGCTGCCGCCGAAATCCAAAGGGCTGCTCCTGTAAAGGTAAGAGCTTTTAAACTAACTACTCACCTCCAAGAAGGCCCCTGCGCACCGCTGCCGCCGAAATCCAAAGGGCTGCTCCTGTAAAGGTAAGAGCTTTTAAACTAACTACTCACCTCCAAGAAGGCCCCTGCGCACCGCTGCCGCCGAAATCCAAAGGGCTGCTCCTGTAAAGGTAAGAGCTTTTAAACTAACTACTCACCTCCAAGAAGGCCCCTGCGCACCGCTGCCGCCGAAATCCAAAGGGCTGCTCCTGTAAAGGTAAGAGCTTTTAAACTAACTACTCACCTCCAAGAAGGCCCCTGCGCACCGCTGCCGCCGAAATCCAAAGGGCTGCTCCTGTAAAGGTAAGAGCTTTTAAACTAACTACTCACCTCCAAGAAGGCCCCTGCGCACCGCTGCCGCCGAAATCCAAAGGGCTGCTCCTGTAAAGGTAAGAGCTTTTAAACTAACTACTCACCTCCAAGAAGGCCCCTGCGCACCGCTGCCGCCGAAATCCAAAGGGCTGCTCCTGTAAAGGTAAGAGCTTTTAAACTAACTACTCACCTCCAAGAAGGCCCCTGCGCACCGCTGCCGCCGAAATCCAAAGGGCTGCTCCTGTAAAGGTAAGAGCTTTTAAACTAACTACTCACCTCCAAGAAGGCCCCTGCGCACCGCTGCCGCCGAAATCCAAAGGGCTGCTCCTGTAAAGGTAAGAGCTTTTAAACTAACTACTCACCTCCAAGAAGGCCCCTGCGCACCGCTGCCGCCGAAATCCAAAGGGCTGCTCCTGTAAAGGTAAGAGCTTTTAAACTAACTACTCACCTCCAAGAAGGCCCCTGCGCACCGCTGCCGCCGAAATCCAAAGGGCTGCTCCTGTAAAGGTAAGAGCTTTTAAACTAACTACTCACCTCCAAGAAGGCCCCTGCGCACCGCTGCCGCCGAAATCCAAAGGGCTGCTCCTGTAAAGGTAAGAGCTTTTAAACTAACTACTCACCTCCAAGAAGGCCCCTGCGCACCGCTGCCGCCGAAATCCAAAGGGCTGCTCCTGTAAAGGTAAGAGCTTTTAAACTAACTACTCACCTCCAAGAAGGCCCCTGCGCACCGCTGCCGCCGAAATCCAAAGGGCTGCTCCTGTAAAGGTAAGAGCTTTTAAACTAACTACTCACCTCCAAGAAGGCCCCTGCGCACCGCTGCCGCCGAAATCCAAAGGGCTGCTCCTGTAAAGGTAAGAGCTTTTAAACTAACTACTCACCTCCAAGAAGGCCCCTGCGCACCGCTGCCGCCGAAATCCAAAGGGCTGCTCCTGTAAAGGTAAGAGCTTTTAAACTAACTACTCACCTCCAAGAAGGCCCCTGCGCACCGCTGCCGCCGAAATCCAAAGGGCTGCTCCTGTAAAGGTAAGAGCTTTTAAACTAACTACTCACCTCCAAGAAGGCCCCTGCGCACCGCTGCCGCCGAAATCCAAAGGGCTGCTCCTGTAAAGGTAAGAGCTTTTAAACTAACTACTCACCTCTAAGAAGGCCCCTGCGCACCGCTGCCGCCGAAATCCAAAGGGCTGCTCCTGTAAAGGTAAGAGCTTTTAAACTAACTACTCACCTCCAAGAAGGCCCCTGCGCACCGCTGCCGCCGAAATCCAAAGGGCTGCTCCTGTAAAGGTAAGAGCTTTTAAACTAACTACTCACCTCCAAGAAGGCCCCTGCGCACCGCTGCCGCCGAAATCCAAAGGGCTGCTCCTGTAAAGGTAAGAGCTTTTAAACTAACTACTCACCTCCAAGAAGGCCCCTGCGCACCGCTGCCGCCGAAATCCAAAGGGCTGCTCCTGTAAAGGTAAGAGCTTTTAAACTAACTACTCACCTCCAAGAAGGCCCCTGCGCACCGCTGCCGCCGAAATCCAAAGGGCTGCTCCTGTAAAGGTAAGAGCTTTTAAACTAACTACTCACCTCCAAGAAGGCCCCTGCGCACCGCTGCCGCCGAAATCCAAAGGGCTGCTCCTGTAAAGGTAAGAGCTTTTAAACTAACTACTCACCTCCAAGAAGGCCCCTGCGCACCGCTGCCGCCGAAATCCAAAGGGCTGCTCCTGTAAAGGTAAGAGCTTTTAAACTAACTACTCACCTCCAAGAAGGCCCCTGCGCACCGCTGCCGCCGAAATCCAAAGGGCTGCTCCTGTAAAGGTAAGAGCTTTTAAACTAACTACTCACCTCCAAGAAGGCCCCTGCGCACCGCTGCCGCCGAAATCCAAAGGGCTGCTCCTGTAAAGGTAAGAGCTTTTAAACTAACTACTCACCTCCAAGAAGGCCCCTGCGCACCGCTGCCGCCGAAATCCAAAGGGCTGCTCCTGTAAAGGTAAGAGCTTTCAAACTAACTACTCACCTCCAAGAAGGCCCCTGCGCACCGCTGCCGCCGAAATCCAAAGGGCTGCTCCTGTAAAGGTAAGAGCTTTTAAACTAACTACTCACCTCCAAGAAGGCCCCTGCGCACCGCTGCCGCCGAAATCCAAAGGGCTGCTCCTGTAAAGGTAAGAGCTTTTAAACTAACTACTCACCTCCCAGAAGGCCCCTGCGCACCGCTGCCGCCGAAATCCAAAGGGCTGCTCCTGTAAAGGTAAGAGCTTTTAAACTAACTACTCACCTCCAAGAAGGCCCCTGCGCACCGCTGCCGCCGAAATCCAAAGGGCTGCTCCTGTAAAGGTAAGAGCTTTTAAACTAACTACTCACCTCCAAGAAGGCCCCTGCGCACCGCTGCCGCCGAAATCCAAAGGGCTGCTCCTGTAAAGGTAAGAGCTTTTAAACTAACTACTCACCTCCAAGAAGGCCCCTGCGCACCGCTGCCGCCGAAATCCAAAGGGCTGCTCCTGTAAAGGTAAGAGCTTTTAAACTAACTACTCACCTCCAAGAAGGCCCCTGCGCACCGCTGCCGCCGAAATCCAAAGGGCTGCTCCTGTAAAGGTAAGAGCTTTTAAACTAACTACTCACCTCCAAGAAGGCCCCTGCGCACCGCTGCCGCCGAAATCCAAAGGGCTGCTCCTGTAAAGGTAAGAGCTTTTAAACTAACTACTCACCTCCAAGAAGGCCCCTGCGCACCGCTGCCGCCGAAATCCAAAGGGCTGCTCCTGTAAAGGTAAGGTTTTTAAACTCACTACTCACCTCCCAGAAGGCCCCTGCGCACCGCTGCCGCCGAAATCCAAAGGGCTGCTCCTGTAAAGGTAAGAGCTTTTAAACTAACTACTCACCTCCAAGAAGGCCCCTGCGCACCGCTGCCGCCGAAATCCAAAGGGCTGCTCCTGTAAAGGTAAGAGCTTTTAAACTAACTACTCACCTCCAAGAAGGCCCCTGCGCACCGCTGCCGCCGAAATCCAAAGGGCTGCTCCTGTAAAGGTAAGAGCTTTTAAACTAACTACTCACCTCCAAGAAGGCCCCTGCGCACCGCTGCCGCCGAAATCCCATTCCTTGACTTTGAGACCATGGAGAGCTGGTGTTGCTTAGGGTGAATACCCCCACCCCGGGTGGACACCGAGTTGCTTTCTCTTTCGGGGTCTCATCTACCCAGCCCAAATGGCCTGGCTGCATGACTCATCACTTCCCACCCTATGTACCCCGCAGAAATCCCAACACCAGATACCTCCACCTCAGTCACCCCCACCCCAGACTCCCATGCCATAAAATTCTACCTCTCCTGTCACAGACTACATACTCACAAAGCACTGAAAGCAGAGTTACACATCACAGACAGCAGACTCCAAGACAACCGAGAGCTACTGCGACACCCACCCCAAGTGAGTAAAGTCTTCTGACCCCGTTAATTGACCTCCTCTTTCTCGAAGTCCCCCGGGGCTGCCGAGTGGTCTTTATCCCTTAGTACACCCTGGTGCTCAGTGGAGACAGTGGTGCTCACCTCCTTCCTCCCTCTCTGAGGTCATACCGCTTGGTTTTAAAAAGCAGTAGTGATTTGCACCGGCGTGACGTCACGGCGGGTGGGGAGGTTTGATGAGGGCTGAAGACGCGATGTTAAGTCTGCTAAGTATATGCTAATGCATTCAAATTAATGTTAATTGGTTTGCACTCTTCCTGGGTGTGAACCTGATCAAGTCATGGGAGGAGGGCTGGGAAGATTTCGTTATGAAATCTCACCATCACAAATCCTGTTTTTGGCCTCTCGCAATATTTAGTGGCCAAGGTGGGATTTGCGGCCACGGCTAATGTTCCCGCCAAATCGCACCCAAATCTTTCTTTTCTCTCTCCCTCTCTTTACAGTCTGTGTCGAGGCAACATGTAATCCTCCTTCCACATTTTGAGTTTGTGCAAATCAACTAACCCTTTGAGTTCATCCTATATCAAGTTTGGTGTGGGATTGTTGATAGCAAATTGGATTACACCAAAACCAGGGGGTTGAGAAATGCAGCACCACTTATAAAAAGGGAAACACCTTTCATGTTAACAGAGGAGGGAGGAGAAATTATTTCCATTTGAATTAAACCCTCCTCCTGTCCGTAACATTACAGAATTGCAAACCAATTCCTATAGGAGGAGGGTTAAGCATATTCACCAAATAAAAGGAAGATGTTTTCATCAAAAGTTGAAGCACAAAACAGTTGATGGGAAAGCATGTTTTTTTATTAAATCACATCTAAACGAGAATTGTCAACAAACTTAGAACCAAGAAGGAGTTGCCTGGAAACACTGTTCCTGCAGAGATTCTCAACAATGAGCTGGTAATGTAGCTGGATGATCTTTCTCCCCTTCTTGATTGGTGCTGATTGCTTTCTTCTTTCCTCCTTTTAATGGAAAACTTGGTCATTGTATGCATGTGAAAAAAAAAACATGTAATTGCTGTGTGCGCATGGTTTTGCCTCTTAATTTGTTTACCACAAACCTGCAGAAACTCCAGAGTGAAAGAAATAAGTAACTTTGGGAATGGTTTTGTTGTTGCCTGCTGTGGATATCCTTCACTTTAACTATACACATTCATGTTTTTGTTTCATTTATTCATCATCAGAATTTTACTACTTTAGTCCTTCTCCTGCCTCAATAATATAATAATAATCTTTATTGTCACAAGTAGACTTACATTAACACTGCAATGAAGTTACTGTGAAAAGCACCTAGTTGCCATATTCCGGCACCTGTTTGGGTACACGGAAGGAGAGTTGAAATTGTCCAAATTACTTAACAGCACGTCTTTCGGGATTTGTGGGAGGAAACCGGAGCACCCAGAGCACGCAGACACAGGGTGAACGTGCAGACTCTGCACAGACAGTGACCCAAGCCGGGAATCGACCCTGGCGCTGTGATGCAACAATGCTAACCACTGTGCTATAACATCATCCATCTGAAATTGAGAAGCTGATTTAGCTATGGGATCATTGGACTTCGGAGTAGGAGTAGGCCACTCAGCCCTTTGAACCAGCACTGCCATTCAATAAGATTATGGCTGACCTGATTGTGATCTCAACTGTACTTTCCCATCAGTCCATATAAACTTCGACATCCATTCCTACCAAAAACATGTCTAATTTAGTCATGAATAAATTCAATGGCCCAGCCTCCACTGCGTTCTGGGGAAGAGAATTCACCATGCTAACAACCTTTAGAGAAAAATTATCCCTGTCTCCAACTTAAAGAGTAGGCCTCTGTTTCTTAAATCTGTTCTCCCACAGGATGAAACATTCTCTCTGTATCTATCCCACCAAATTCCCTCATGGATTTCCGATGGATAATGAGCTGACAAGATAAGTCTGGCTGACGTTGGCCATTTGCCCGTTCTCCATTTGCCCATCCATAAAGATCCGACTGCTTGGCCCATTTCAACAACTTGCATTTATGGAACAAATAAGGAAACATCCCAAAGTATCTGAAAGTAGAGTTAACAAACAAAATTTGACACCAAGCCACGCAATGTTTTTAAAGAAATTGCTGTGCTGAGATTTCAACTTGTTTTCTCTTTAAGATGATTAATACGAGACATTGGATTACCAGCTTTGTAAATCTTTTTAAAAATAAATTTAGAGTACCCAATTATTATTATTTTTTTCAATTAAGGGTCAATTTTAGCGTGGCCAAGCCACGCAGACAGTGACCCAGGGCCGGGATTTGAACCTGGGTCCTCAGCGCCGTAATCCCAGTGCTAACCACTGTGCCGTGTGTCGCCCCCTTGCTTTGTAAATCTAACCAGAACACTAGTGTACCCAAGAATCACTAATTATGATAATTAAAGTTTTCATATTCTTAATGTATTTTTTATCCTCTTATGTACACTTTGATAATCAATGCAACAATCTTTCACTCTGCAAACTCTTAAAGCATTGCATAATTTTGAAAACTGGCATTAAATCCATCTTGATATTCTCTACCAATTTTGCATGACTTTTTTCTTTCTCCAGTGAATCTTCGCAGTAGACTTTCCACGGCTCTAGTTCCCACACATTGGGCAGAGTTTTCCCCAAAAATGGCAAAGAGTCAGGTTCTGACTGAAAATCGGCGAGAAATGGCAGGTTTTCATAGAACCATAGAATCTCGACAGTGCAGAAGGAGACCATTCAGCCCATCGAGTCTGCACCAACCCTCTGAAAGAAAGAAGCCCACGCCACTGTCCTATCCCCCTAACCCCACATAACCTGCACATCCCTGGACACTAAGGGGCAATTTTATCAAAGCCAATCCACCTAACCCGCACATCTTTGGACTGTGAGAGGAAACCAAAGCACCCGGAGGAAACCCACGTAGACATGGGGAGAATGTGCAAAATCCATACAAACAGTCACCCATGGCGGGAAATTAACCAGGTCCCTGGCGCTGTGAGGCTAAGATCTTAAGCCAAGATTTCCCTAGCGCAAACCCCCTTATGCCTCCTCGTGTGAGTTAAGGGGTCATAACGGGATTTGTACCAATGGCAAACAGGCCTGGAAAGCACCCCATTGCCTAGACATGTGTGCAATACTCTTACTCCGACCTGACCAAGATTGAGTACAAATTAAAATCATCATCTTGCCTTTGCATTCTTTTCTCCCGTTAAAAAAATCAATCTTACTTTCTTTTTTATGGCCTTTCCTCTAGGCATTTTAACTGATAAAAACAGATCCATTTGCACATCTAGACATTTTTCCTCCTTCAATTTGATATGCTTGCTTCCACTGTTCCTCCAAATTAAACTGCACCTGTCACAATCCTGTCAATAAACCGCAATCTTCCTCACAATTTGCCAGGGCCTCTAATTTGGTAAATCAATAGACTTCACTACAATTCCTTTTGTACCTTTATTGAAATAACTTATGATGAATAGAAAACAGTGTAGGCCTCAATACAGGGGCTGGTTTAGCACAGTGGGCTAAACAGCTGGCTTGTAATGCCAGCAGCGCGGGTTCAATCCCGTACCGGTCTCCCCGAACAGGCGCCAAAATGTGGCTTTTCACAGTAACTTCATTGAAGCCTACTTGTGACAATAAGCGATTATTATTAAAGGTATCTGGGATCACGTGACCACACATCTACCACTGATGTGAAAAAAAATTCCTTTACTCTTACTCCACAGCTTTCCCCTCACCTTGCGTCCATTCATGCAACTACATTCTCTGTAATCCTACAAGCTTTAATTTTCACCGGTCTTTTCTTTATCACAAGCCTTCCGAAAATCCAGACATACACCATCCACAACATTACATTCAGTTTTAAAAATAGGTTTTATATCTGAAACATCAATTGTCTTGTGTTTTCTCAATGATTGCTGCAGCATTTTCTGTTTCAATTCCAGATTTCCAACATCTGCAGTACATTGCTTTTTACTTACTGTGCTTTTTTATTAACTGCACTCCGCTTATCTATAACCTCACTGACATCATCTGAAGACTACTTTTGTTGAGTATAATATGCTCTTTATAAACTCATGCTGATCAGCCCAGTTTTAATATTGTTCCCTAAATTTAAACCATGGGTGGAATTTTAATGCCCATCCTGCTGGGGGATCTACCGTTCCCACCAAAGCCAGTGGTGTTTTGAACGGTTCACAGCATTTTTCTGCCCAGTCCCAAACCACAAGGGGCTATAAAATTCCATAATCTATCATGAATTCTACAGATTAAATTTTGTGAGGCTCCAAACTCAGTGAAAAGAAAGTTCGTCACGGAGGCTAATGATTCTGCTTTACCATTCTTTATGGTACCGAGGCCAGACTCCAATTTATATTAGGAAACCAGACAAGGCCCCAATAATTTTTCAATTTGTAAACTGAGGAAAGGATATTTCGCTCCGGGAATGATCACACTGACTTCTAGGGATCTTTTGTATTAAAACAAACTTTATTTATTAACATAGGATTAACCCTAATAACAGCCAAGAAAAAAACAGCTTTACAATTCACAGTTAAACTGTCCTTACACAAAAAGAAAGGTCTTTAAGCATACTTTCCCATCGACTCCTAAACTTTCAATTCAACAAAATCAACACATCGAGGTCAAATGCCACTTATTAATACAGTTAACACTCAGTGGCTTACAGATTTATTCACAATGGCCTTGGGAGAGAAGCTTCTGGAAATCAGTCCGAGAAATAAGGACAGCACGGTAGCACAGTGGTTAGCAAAGTTGCTTCACATCCAGGGCCCCAGGTGCGACATTGTCTGTGCGGAGTCTGCACGTACTCCCCATGTCTGCGTGGGTTTCCCCCGGGTACTTCGGTTTCCTCCCACAGTCTAAAAGATGTGCAGGTTAGGTAGATTGGCCGTGCTAAATTGCCCTTAAGTGTCCAAAAAAGATTAGATGGGGTTACGGGGATAGGGTGGATGTGTGGGGTTAGGGTGGAGGTGTAGGCTTCGGTAGAGTACTCTTTCCAAGGGCCAGTGATGATTCGATGGGCTGAATGGCCTCCTTCTGTACTGTAACTTCTATGAACTCACCTTCTCTCAGAATCCAGAGCAGAACTCTAAAAACAAAATTGAAAACAACGGACACAGGACAAGGCTGAAAAACGAAACTAAGAACAGACTCAGCCTCTCCCATGGGTGACATCGCAGCCTCCCGAGCTGTTAACCCCTTAATGGCAGTTTTAGCAGATATTCAGAGCACGATTTACTGGCAAAGTTTCTAAGTGGTAGGGTGCAGGAACTGCTGCGAACTCCCCAATGCTCGCCCTGGCGAGACCGTCACTGCTATAAAATGTTATGTGGTCCACTTAACGAGGCCCCACAGACCTCATGCCACAAATGACTGTCCCACCAGCTAATTTGCCAGGACTGCGCTCGCCAGCTCCCATTAACAAGGGAGAGCAGCACTTAAACCGCTGCTACACTGTCAACCCCACATAACTCTCAGTAATGCCACCAAGATGACCAGCCCCATGATTCAGGGATGCCGACCTGGCCAGATTGGACGTAGTTAAAATCAGATGGGATGACCTGCTCCCCCGAGAGTCTCAGAGCAGCCAGTGCCACCTGGGAGGAAGTGGCAGTGGCCATCAGCTCAGGGAGCATCACCAGGAGGACCGGCACCCAGTGTCGTAAGATGGTCAATGGCCTCCAGCGAACTGCATGGGTGGGTTGGTACCGGCCCCGCCTAGCACCCCTCCCCCCGAGTATACGCCTGGCACGTCCCCCGCCCAGCATTGGTCCATGCTCCAGCCCACCCGAGTCCAGCAGTCCTGCCCATGTCGCCCCCTCCCAAACTCCCCACCCCCCCTCCATACCTCCATCTCCCCCCATTGTCCCAATCCATCCCTATCCTCCCATCCCCCCATACTCCCCTTCCCTCCCATACTCCCTTTCCCCCCATACTGCTCTTCCCCCCCAGATACTCCCCTTCCCCCATATTCCCCATCCCCCCATAATCCCCTTTCCCCCCATACACCCCACTCCCACCAAACTCCCCACTCCCCCAAACTCCCCACTCCCCCAAACTCCCCACTCCCCCCATACTCCCCACTCCCCCCCATACTCCCCACACACCCCACTACCCCCATACTCCCCACACACCCCACTCCCCCATACTCCTCACACACCCGACTCCCCCCATACTCCCCACACCGCCCATACTCCCCACTCCCCCCACCCCCAAACTCTCCACTCCCCCCAAACTCTCCACTCCCCCCAAACTCCCCACTCCCCCCAAACTCCCCACTCCCCCCAAACTCCCCACTCCCCCCAAACTCCCCACTCCCCCCCAAACTCCCCACTTCCCCACTCCCCACAAATTCCCCACTCCCCACAAATTCCCCACTCCCCACAAATTCCCCACTCCCCACAAACTCCCCACTCCCCACAAACTCCCCACTCCCCACAAACTCCCCAAGCTCCCCACTCCCCCCATACTCCCCATACCCCCCACTCACACCATACCTCCACTCACTCCATAGCCCCCACTCACTCCATAACTCCATCTCACTCCATACCCCCCACTCACCCCATACCCCCCACTCACCCCATACCCCCCACTCACCCCATACCCCCCACTCACCCCATACCCCCCACTCACCCCATACCCCCCACTCACCCCATACCCCCCACTCACCCCATACCCCCCACTCACCCCATACCCCCCACTCACCCCATACCCCCCACTCACCCCATACCCCCCACTCACCCCATACCCCCCACTCACCCCATACCCCCCACTCACCCCATACCCCCCACTCACCCCATACCCCCCACTCACCCCATACCCCCCACTCACCCCATACCCCCCACTCACCCCATACCCCCCACTCACCCCATACCCCCCACTCACCCCATACCCCCCACTCACCCCATACCCCCCACTCACCCCATACCCCCCACTCACCCCATACCCCCCACTCACCCCATACCCCCCACTCACCCCATACACCCCCACTCACCCCATACACCCCCACTCACCCCATACACCCCCACTCACCCCATACACCCCCACTCCCCCTATATTTACCCCCCCACTCCCCCTATTCTTACCCCCCCCTCGACTGAAACCCCTAACCCGCGCGATGAACAACACGTGCGGCTCATGATGCCCTGTGCCCCAGGGAGAGGTTGGCCCTCAACAGACGGGAGAGGGCCCAGACAGGCGGCTGGTTGCCGGACATCAGATCCCTCACTCCCCTACGAGGAACGGGCACCAGAGGTTGCGGGGGTGGCTGAGGACAGATCGGTCATCGATGTAAAGATTGGCATACGGCGCAGAGGTGAGGATCCACTGGCCGCCACCCGGGTGACCTGCCATATGTGAGTTGTTACTGCCACACAGAATGCCCGTTCCACTCATCATATGTCCAGTCTCCCGCAGGATCCTCATCCGACGATGCCGGCTGAGCCTGGTGTTTCTCCCCCGCCTTCCATGGGAGTACGTTGAGGGGAGCTCCAAGGAGACCACTGTTTTACGCGGCACAGCTGTCAGCCCCACCCTCAGCTCAGAGACACCCACCTCAGTGGGCGACAGTAGTAGACAGGCTTCTTGGGCACATTCTAGTGAGCACTACACATTTGCCGATGCACATCAGGTGGGGGCAAGAATGCCAAGGCGAGACAACAGTCGGAGATCAGTTGGATCCCAGCACCCAATTGTGCCCCAGTCAGATTCTGACTCTATGGACCAGATTTACCCGGAGCTGATGCAGTCACTAGGGTACGGCTGTGAGATTCAGAGGGAGATGTCACTGACAGTTCAGCAGGTCCAGAGCTGATTGGAGGAGTCCCAGAGGCTAAGGGCGCAGGGGATCGTACCGCCAATACATGGCACTGAGGCCAACACTGCTAGGGCGGAGCAGTGGAGAGTCAGCAGCATGAGTGGAGGTATCCAAGGCGTGGCTCAGTAGGGGACGCCCATGGCTGAGTGCCTCAACAGCATGTCCCAGTCGCTGGAGGACGAGTCACAGTCCCAGGTGGACCTTGATGAGGCCCCCTGGAGCACATCCCAGTCACAGTCACCCCCAGAGGATGCCCACCAGGATTAAAGGCCATGGGACGTGGCAGGCAGCAGGCTTCCTCCACCTCTGGTGTGCATCATGGGATACACCTTGGTGCAGCGTTAGAACGTAGAAAGCTAAGCAGGTTGAGGATAAACTGAGAGGGCACGAGGGGGAGGGGGATTGGTGGGAAGGGGGGTAGGAAGCGAGGGGGAGAGTGGGAAGGTGGGGCGGCACCATTGGAGAAGTTGCGGACACATATGTATAGCATTAAAAGAAGTTACGCTCGAGAAATATGATGTCTCTGGCACTTTTTTCTGCAATGCGGCTGTGTGTGAACGAGCAATCAGTGAACAGGCAGGATTCTGACTGTGGCATAGATCACGGAGCACCAACGCTCAGTTCTCAGCAGGTTATCATCACCCCCCTGTCCTCAACAGTGATCTGCCGACAGAGTCCCATCGCCCTGGAGTGATGTTAAACAGACCCTGCGAGGGTGGAACAAAGTGGTGGGGGGTGGGACGGAGAGAGAGAGGGGGGAGTGGAAGGCGATGGGGGGGGGGAAGGCTGAGCAATGGAAAAGGGGGCTGGGGAGCAGGGGACATGACAGACGAGACCATGTCCTCCAGCCTCCGGCTAGTCCTTTGGTTCATCTCCAGGCCTCGTCCTCCTCCTCGGGGGTGGTAATTTGTTCCTCTTCCTCCACCTCCAGCCCGTCGCCCCGCTGCTGTGCCAGGTTGTGGAGGACACAGCAGACCACCACGAAGCGGGAGACCTTCCGGGGGGTGCATTGCAGCGCACCACCAAAGCGATTGAGGCATCGGAACCATATTTTGAGGAGTCGATGCACTGCTCAAGGACAGACCAGGTGGCCACATGGGCCTCGTTTCATGAGGTCTCCACATCAGACACCGGCTTCCGTACTGATATCATCAACCAGGTCTTCAGCGGATACCCCTTATCCCCCCAAGGGCCAACCGGCCATCCTGGGGTGGTCCTCGAAGAGGCCAGGGATGTCCAACTGCTCCAGGATGTAGCTGTCATGCACACTCCCTGAGAAGCATGCACATGTGCAGAATTTTTGTGTGGTGGTCGCACGCAAGCTGGACGTTCAGGGAGTGGAACCTCTTCCTGTTGATGTAGGGCACTGCCTGACAGTCCGGTGAGTGTATCTATTACTCCCTGGACCTGGGACATCCTGGCAATGGAGGAGAATCCTGCTACCCTGGCTTCCTTTTGGGCCTGGTGCATGTCAAAGTTTATAGAGTTTGCTGCCCGGAAAACAGGGCATCCGTGACCCCATGGATGCACTTGTGCACTGTAGTTTGTGAGATGTGACACAAGTCCCCGCTCGAGCCCTGTAATGTTCCTGAGGCGTAAAAGTTCAGGGCTGCGGTGATCTTGACGGCCACCAGGAGCGGGTAGCCTCCTCCTCCATGTGCCATACCGTCCCGTTGTCCGTCACCTGATTGAAAGAACAGCAATGCCTGTGCACATTGGGCCGACACGGGCCTCCCCCTTTGGGTCCCTCCCCATCCTGATGGGCATCCGGGTCCTCGGTGTGGGGTGGGGTCCTACACGTGGGCCTCCACCTCAATCCTCTATTGACGCGGCTGCTGCAGCATTCTCCAGCGTCTGGCCCCCTGGCCTGCCAGCAGCACCACGAGGGCAGCTTCTGCAGGGTCCAAATTATCATCCATCCTATGTAATATCTGTAAGGAATTGGAGAGGATATGAGACAGACAACTAGTAGTGTCTTGCACGCCGGGACCCTCCATTCCCCCATTGCTCTCCCTCCTCCTCCCTTCTCCTCACCACACCCCTGCCATCCGACACGCACTGTCCATGCCCCCTCGGCACTCACGTTACCTGGACCGGGTGTTGGACCCCTCCCCGCTGCACCCACCCACCCCCCGGTCGCCATGATGTCCCCGTTGCAGCCCTTGGATGTTCGGATGTTGACCGTTGTGTCCATGGGGTTGTCTCCTGCAGTGTACACAATGTTCATGCATCATGGTCTGATTAGGATGCTAGACAGTAACCCCCTCATAATACATGCCTACCTACGGGAATCTACTTGGGAGCTGAGAAGTGCTGACAATTGCCAATTCCCAATTAGCAACAGCCTCCAGCCATGGGGCCAGAGGCCTCCGCTGTCAGTGGGTGTTATGGATGGCCGGTGAGGCAGACAGACAGGTTGCCCCCGGAAAGGGAACATACGATCCAGGGCATGGCATCGCAGACCCAACCCCCGCTCAGGCCATAGACAGCTACGACCCGGGCTCCGCACACCCTCCACCAAATGGCGGGACACCCCGACCAAGACCACCCCCGCTGGCCGCACAGCTGAAGGCTATTGCTAATGGGGAATGGGCAATTCTAGTAACGTGAGCACTTCACAGTTCCCAAGTGGATTCTCATGGGTAGGCATGCCACGAAGCAGGCGGTTGTTACTGCCTAGCGTCCTAATCAGACCATGAGGCCGGGACACTCTGCCCGAGCCCCGGAGGCAACAACACCACAGAGGCAGCAGCCAGCATTCTAACACCCAAGTATTGGGCCTCAGCATTGGGAACATCCCTGCGAACACCCCTGTTGGCGAGGGGAGGGGAAACCCCAACACCCGTCCAGGTAAAATTTCCAGCAGGTGTCTGGGGTATAGGGTCTGGGGTCTGGTGCCAACGGGCCACTGCTGTGGCTGGGGATGCATGTGCACAGCGTATTGGATGGTACCATGAGCGAAGGTGAGGTGGGGGATGCCTGGGGAACCCGTGGGGCTGGGGTAGAAGCCAGAGCTGTTGTCAGTCTCTCACCCTCTCCAATTGGCATCAAGGCAGCATTTGACTGAGTATGTCATCAAGGAGCCCTAGCTAAATTGGAGTCAATGGGAATCAGGGGGAAACTCTCCATTGGTTGCAGACATACCTGGCATAAAAGAAAAAGGTTGTGGTGGTTGTAGGTCAATCATTTCAGCACCAGGACTTCACTGCAGGAGTTCCTCAGAGTAGTGTCCTAGGCCCAACCATCTTCACCTGCTTCATCAATAACCTCCTTTCCAGCATAAGGTCAGAAATGGGGGTGTTTGCAGATGACTGCACATGCAATGTTCAGCACCATTCACAACTCCTCAGATAATGAAACGCTCCATGCCCAAATGCAGCAAGACCTAGACAATATCCAGGTCAGCTCCAACAACACTCTAAAAGCTCGACAAAATCCAGGACAAAGCAGTCCGCTTGATTGCTCCTCCTTCCACAAATATTCAAACCCTCCACCACCGAGGTGTAGTGGCAGCCATATGTACCATCTACATAATACATTGCAGTAACTGACCGTGGTTCCTTAGACAGCATCTTCCAAACCCACAACCACTGCCATCTAGAAGGACAAGAGCAGCAGATACCTGGGAACCCCACCAACTGGAGGTTCCCCTCCAAGTCACTCACCACCCTGACTTGGAAATATATCGCCATTCCTTCACTGTCGCTGGGGGAAAATCCTGGAACTTCCTCCCTAACAGCTCAGTGGGTGTGCGAGGACTGCAGCAGTTCAAGAAGGCAGCTCACCACTACCTTCTGAAGGGAACTAGAGATGGGCAATAGAGATGGCCTAACCAGCGACGCCCACATCCCGTAAATGGAAATGAATTTTTAAAACAAATCTTTACAAATATCACATTACGGATGCTATTGCCGACGCCGTGGAAGCTGTTCTCGCGGTGGCGTTGATAGGCCAGGTGGCCCGACACCGGAGAAGGCAGCGGCAGCAGCGTCAACAGAGGCTCGAGATGGTGGCCAATGTCCAGGGCCCCACCCCACATCCTGAGGACCTGGCTACCCATCAGGCCAGGGAAGGTCCCAGAGAGGAAGGACGGCAATGGTCCAAGGTGTACAGGCATCGCTCTTTCGAATTGGTGTCGGACAGGATACGCCGCAGAAGGCTCCGCCCGAACAAGAGGATGGTGCTTACCTGTGCCATGTCCTTGCGGACTTGGCACCACATGGAGGAGGAGGGTACCTGCTCCCAGTCGCCGTCAAGGTCACCACATCGATGATCTTTGATTTTTGATTTGATTTATTATTGTCACATGTATTAGTATACAGTGAAAAGTATTGTTTCTTACATGCTGTACAAACAATGCATACCGTACATAGGGAAGGAAGGAGAGACTGCAGAATATGATATTACAGTTATAGCAAGGTGACACCAGTACGGAGGCCAGTGACTGATCCGGAGATCCAAAAAATGTGGCCACCTGGACTCTCATTGAGTGGTGCATCGGACTGCTGAAAATGTGGTTCTGATGCCTCGACTGCTTTGGTGGTGCCCTGCAGGACACCCCTCGGTGGGGTTGCCCGCTTCGTTGTGCTCTGCTGTGCCTTCCACAACCTGGCACGAGAAAGGGCTGCAGGACGAGCCGGGGTAGGACCTATGGGACCAGCTGGAGGGTGGTGGACAGGCGGCAAGGGTCCAGCATGCCTGGAGGACAAAGAAGGCCCTCATCTTCGCCCCTTTCGTCTGTCATCACACCCCCTATCCCCATCTCTCCCACCGTCCCCCACAATCGTGCTCCCCCCTCCCCAACCCCACACCCCCATTGGCCTGTTCCACCCTCCCGGGTCTATGTTGTAGCACACCACGGTGATGGGCGTGTGTTGGCATTACCAGTAGGTCAATGTACAAGGCAGGAGAGTGATGATAACCTGCTGTGAGCTGTGCCCTGGTGCTCCTCAATCTTTGCCATTGTCTGACTCCTGTCTGTCTGCTGAGTGCGTGCTCCCACCCGTCACCTGCACGTGGTCGTGGTATGCCTTTGGTGTGGGACGGGGGGTGCGGGAAGAGTGCCCTATCAGTGATCCTCAATGTGCTTTGCCCTCCGTGCTCTACCCTACATCTAGGTGTCTCCCGAGGATACATATCAGAGGTTGAGGCAACCTGCTGCTTACTGCATCCTATGGCCTTTGATGCCTCTGGCAGGCATCCATTGCAGGACCTGGGGTTAGAGGGTTTCTGCCGACCTGGTGGTGGCACATGCCTGGGTGTGCCACCCTGTTGTGCACGCAGATCCTGAGACACGCCGCTGTCAGGGTGGGTGGACTTGGGAGAACTGGTGCCCACCATCGTCTCCCGGTAGGAAGGCTCCAGGTCGGCCTCCAGCGCTCCCTCGTCCCGATGAGTGCCCATGGGGCCCTGGGGGTCACCTTTGGATGGAGAGGCAGCTGGATTGCGCTCCAGAGCCCCTACGTCATCTGACTCTGCCAGCCCTTTCGGCTACCCAATGTCTGCATCATGGTGTCCATGCCCTCCGCGATGTCCCCTTATGAGCCGGCCATGTGCCTCACCAATGTTCACCTGCGTCTGGGACATGATCCTCAGTGACCTGCACATGCACTGAAGCGCCTCAGCAATGCCCACCTGAGACTGGGAGACATCCCCCAACGTCTGGGACATGCCACAGGCATCTGCAGCATGCTCCGCAGCGCCTCAGAAAAGTTCACGTGCATCAAGGACTCATCCTCCATAATCTGAGCCATGCTGTCAAGGCCGTCAGCCAGGTGGTTACTGACTAATCCACGCCTTGAACACCACCACTCATGGTGCTGACTTTGTGCTCCAGGCTCTCCATTGCAGGCGCCACCCTAGCAGTGTTGGCCTCAGTGCCACACATTGCCGGCACAACCTCCTGTGCCCTTAGCCTTTGGGACACCTCCAATCAGCTATGGACCTTCTGGACTGTCGCTGACATCTTCCTCTGAATCTCACGGCCACACCCTAGCAACTGCATCAGCACTGGGTAAACCTGGTTCAGAGGCTCAGCATCTGACTGGGGCCCAGCTGTGTCCCGGAATCCAGCAGACCTCTGACAGCTGTCTCCCCTGATGTTCCTGCTTCTGCCTGATGTGCATCAACAAGTTTGTGATGCTCACCAGATTGTGCCCCAGAAGCCTGTCCGCTATTTTCACCAACAAGGTGTGTGTGTCTGCACTGGTGGAGGCTGGGGATGACAGCCATGATGCATTGATGGTGGCATCCGCGGAGCACTCCTCCAAGGTGTTCTGTTGGACAGCAGGAGGAGGGGCCTACCCAGATGAACCAGCACCATCCGATGGAGATCATGTGGAAGAAAGGACGTGTCATCAGTGAGGGGGTATGATCATCATGCTGGCATGAATAACTCATGTGTGACAGATCATCTGGGTGGGGATGGTGGATACTCACCTCTGCGGCATAGGCCAATCTCAACAGCAGTGACTGATCTGTCATTGGCCACCCACGCGACCTCCAGGGTTCATTCCTCATAGGGGGTGAGGACACGGCAACCCACCAAATATAGTTGTGTCCAATCCTATACACCATCTTACCACATATTGCACATTCAAATTTGTCACTAAGAAGACATGACATATAGCTAACTTTTATATACTCCAAATATAGTATTAATAAAAACAAATCTCTTCTTGCATTGTTAATTAAGACACCATTGCTTTGAGCTTAAAGTCAAATCTACAGTTCTAGCAAACAGTTATCAGTGGGCTGAAAATCCTCCTCATGTAATGTAACCTTCTCTGGTCCTAATTTTGTACTTGTTAAAAATAATATCTAACTACATTCCCTATCAACTTTGATCCAATAGCTTGCATTTTACAGGTCTATAAATGGTTACAGGTGGCACTGGTTTTATATGAATAAGTACACGGAGTCCCCTGACTTTCCTGGTATTTTTGAGCCTGGAACATACAATACATTAACAGTTCTACAAATTTTTGACACCATCTAACCCTCAAGAGTATTGACAGTCAGAGAGATCTAGGTGTACAGGTCCACAGGCCACTGAAAGGGGCAACACATGTGGAGAAGATAGTCAAGAAGGCATACGGCATGCTTGCTTTCATTGGCCGCGGCATTGAGTATAAAAATTAGCAAGTCATTTTGCAGCTGTATGGAACCACACTTGGAGTATAGTGTCCAATTCTGGTCGCCACACTATCAGAAGGATGTGGAGGCTTTAGAGAGGGTGCAAAAGAGATTTGCCAGGATGTTGCCTGGTATGGAGGGCATTAGCTATGAGGAAAGGTTGAATAAACTTGGTTTGTTCTCACTGGACTGAAGGAAGTTGAGGGGTGACCTGATAGAGGTCTACAAAATTATGAGGGGCATAGACAGAGTGGATAGTCAGAGGCTTTTCCCTGGGGTAGAGGGGTCAATTACTAGGGGGCATAGGTTTAAGGTGCGAGGGGCAATGTTTAGAGGAGATGTACGAGGCAAGTTTTTTACACGGAGGGTAGTGGGTGCCTGGAACTCGCTGCCGGAGGAGTGGAAGCAGGGATGAGAGTGACGTTTAAGGAGCACCTTGACAAATACATGAATAGGATGGGAATAGAGGGATATGGACCCCAGAAGTGTAGAAGATTTTAGTTTAGACGGGCAGCATGGTTGGCGCAGGCTTGGAGGGCCGAAGGGCCTGTTCCTGTGCTGTACTTTTCTTTGTTCTTTGTTTGTTCTACTACATTGACAATTGGAGGTTAGAGTGACAAATAAGAACAAGGTTTTGCTTTCTTTTGGGAATGCCAGAATTAATGAACTAACAAACATTTATCGACCAAAGTATTTTAAATTTGCTACTTGTATTAACTTTTTCAGAGTAATAAAGCTGAACGAGAAGTGCCTATGAAATCCGTAAAATTCTACCTTGGCCTGAAAAAGAAACTGAAGCCTCCGAGTAGGTAAGCATGTTTAGTAGTTGGGGACAGAACACAATTCCAGACATGAGAGGCAATGTTTCATTTGTGAAAATTGCTTTGGCAGCTACACCTACACAAAATGTAATTTTATCCTATTTGCATTCACCGCACAATATGAAATACACAAACACATAAAAAGCAACATAACTAAGCACTCGAACACCCTTTCATTGTGTAATCTCCTGGAAAACGCAAAAAAAAACCACATAAAAAAGTCCCAAGGCAAATTCAGGTAAATAAAATCTTGAAAATTCCTCTCCCAATCCCCCATTAGGCAATGACAAATGAGGCATGCAATACCTACTCCGAATCCCACCTGCCTTTTACATATTTATGTTGGACACAGGAACTCACTCAGTTTCATTTTTAATCATTGTCAGCAAATCTGCATATGCCACACAAGTCGATAACCTATTCTCAGTGTCGTTAACCTTCTGCACAAAGGAAAACCTCCTGACATCTGACTGAGGGCGCAATTTAATAGTCTCGTCACGGCCGACTTGGTTACGTGACAGAGTCACTGAATCTTGCAAGTAATTCACAATGGTCAAAACGCCTTGCAAGATTTAAAAGGATCTCGCAAGACGTCGTGATCTGGATTCCACCCTCGCTAGGCGAGAGCTACATATACATATTTAAATTAGTTATTCGGCTAATTTAAATATGTCTGCTAATTTAAATATATCTGCGCCATATTCTCCAGGGGCCTGGGAAATAACAGCCCCACCTGGGAGACCTTGCTAGGGCGCTGTTTGGCATCGGTTTGCACTGAGTGTTGAATTTGGTGCATTTGAGTGCTATAGTGAGAGTTTGGTGACTGAGGGAGTATAAGGGTTCATTTTTATCTAAAGTCTAGTCTTTCTTTTATTTAGTTAATTAACTTAAACGTTGCTGTTTGGTTTAGAAGAAGGTGAATTTTAAATCAGCTTTAAACAAAGTTTCTACTTGTAGGTACTTGCAGCTGGAGCTTGTTAATTAGTTAATCGGATTAGGCCAGTTTTTCAGAGGCTAGATTCACAGTATAAAAGTGATCCACAAAGTCTGCACTGAATGCTGAATTTGGTGCATTTGAGTGCTATAGTGAGAGTTTGGTGACTGAGGGAGTGCTGAATTTGGTGCATTTGAGTGCTATAGTGAGAGTTTGGTGACTGAGGGAGTGTTGAATTTGGTGCATTTGAGTGCTATAGTGAGAGTTTGGTGACTGAGGGAGTTCGGTGAGGAGGGAGTAAGGTGCTCCTTTCATTTTGTTTCCTACATTTCCGCAAAGAGAGAGCCAGGAGTTTACAGAGAGTGCAGCTGACTGGGAGCAGAGTCGGAGGGCGGGGGTCCAGTTGGTCCACAGGGCAGCTATATTTTGTAAGGTAAGAGGGATGGAGGCTAGGTCAGTTGCATGCTCCTCCTGTAGGATGTGGGTGGTGAGGGATACCACCGGTGTCCCCGCTGTCTGTACCTGCGGGAAGGGCACCCAACTCCAGCTCCTCAAAGACCGTGTTAGGGAACTGGAGCTGAAGCTGGATGAACTTCGGATCATCTGGGAGGCAGAGGAGAGTTACAGAGGAGATAGAGAAGAGTTACAGGGAGGTAACAGCACCCAAGGTACAGGACAAGAGTAGCTGGGTTACAGTCAGGGGAAAGAAAACAAACAGGCAGACAGTGCAGGGATCCCTCGTGGCCGTTCCCCTTCAATACAAGTATACCGTTTTGGATGCTGTTGGGGGGATGACCTACCGGGGGAAGGCCCTAGCGGCCACGTCTCTGGCACTGAGTCTGGCTCTGGGGCTCAGAAGGGAAGGGGGGAGAATAGAAAAGCAATAGTAGTAGGAGATTCAATGGTTAGGGGAATAGATAGGAGATTCTGTGGTCGCGAGCGAGACAACCGGAAGGTATTTTGCCTCCTGGGTGCCAGGGCCAGGGATGTCTTGGATCGTGTCTTCAGGATCCTTAAGGGGGAGGGGGAGTAGCCAGAAGTCGTGGTGCACATTGGTACCAACGGCATAGGTAGGAAAAGGGGTGTGGAGGTAATAAACGAGTTTAGGGAGTTAGGCTGGAAGTTCAAAGCCAGGACAGACAGAGTTGTCATCTCTGGTTTGTTGCCAGTGCCACGTGATAGTGAGGCTAGGAATAGGAAGAGAGTGCAGTTTAACACGTGGCTGCAGGAATGGTGTAGGAGAGAGGGCTTCAGGTATTTGGATAATTGGAGCGCATTCTGGGGAAGGTGGGACATGTACAAGCAGGAAGGGTTGCATCTGACCAAGAGGGGCACCAATATCCTGGGAGGGAGGTTTTCTCGTACTCTTTGGGAGGGTTTAAACTAATTTGGCTGGGGAATGGGAACCGGATTTGTAGTCCAGCAACTAAGGTAGCCGATATTCAGGACTCCAAAGCGTGCAGTGGGGAAGGGAACACTGACAAAGGAGAGTATTTGCAGGCACGGAGATGGGTTGAAGTGTGTATACTTCAACGCAAGAAGCATCGGGAATAAGGTGGGTGAACTTAAGGCATGGATCGGTACTTGGGACCACGATGTGGTGGCCATCACGGAAACCTGGATAGAAGAGGGGCAGAAATGGTTGTTGGAGGTCCCTGGTTATAGATGTTTCAATAAGATTAGGGAGGGTGGTAAAAGAGGTGGAGGGGTGGCATTGTTAATTAGAGACAGTATAACAGCTGCGCAAAGGCAGTTCGGGGAGTATCTGCCGACTGAGGTAGTATGTGGTGAAGTCAGAAATAGGAAAGGACCAGTCACCTTGTTAGGAGTTTTCTATAGGCCCCCCAATAGTAGCAGAGACGTGGAGGAACAGATTGGGAAACATATTTTGGAAAGGTGCCGAAGTCACAGGGTAGTAGTCATGGGTGACTTCAACTTCCCAAACATTGAGTGGAAACTCTTTAGATCAAATAGTTTGGATGGGGTGGTGTTTGTGCAGTGCGTCCAGGAAGCTTTTCTAACACAGTATGTAGATTGTCCAACCAGAGGGGAGGCCAGGTTGGATTTGGTACTTGGTAATGAACCAGGGCAAGTGATAGATTTGTTGGTGGGGGAGCATTTTGGAGATAGTGACCACAATTCTGTGACTTTCACTTTAGTAATGGAGAGGGATAGGTGCATGCAACAGGGCAAGGTTTACAATTGGGGGAAGGGTAAATACGATGTTGTCAGACAAGAATTGAAGTGCATAAGTTTGGAGCATAGGCTGTCAAGGAAGGACACAAGTGAAATGTGGAACTTGTTCAAGGAACAGGTACAACGTGTCCTTGATATGTATGTCCCTGTCAGGCAGGGAAGAGATGTTCGAGTGAGGGAGCCATGGTTGACAAGAAAGGTTGAATGTCTTGCTGAGAGGAAAAAGGAGACTTATGTAAGGCTGAGGAATCAAGGTTCAGACAGGGCGCTGGAGGGATACATGATAGCCAGGAGGGAACTGAAGAAAGGGATTAGGAGAGCCAAGAGAGGGAATGAACAATCTTTGGCGGGTAGGATCAAGGAAAACCCCAAGGCCTTTTACACATATGTGAGAAATATCAGAATGACTAGAGCGAGGGTAGGTCCGATCAAGGACAGTAGTGAAAGATTGTGTATAATGTCTGATGAGATAGGAGAGGTCTTGAATGAGTACTTTTCTTCTGTATTTACAAATGAAAGGGGCCATATTGTTGGAGAGGACAGTGTGAAACAGACTGGTAAGCTCGAGGAAATACTTGTTAGGAAGGAAGATGTGTTGGGCATTTTGAAAAACTTGAGGATAGACAAGTCCCCCGGGCCTGACGGGATATATCCAAGGATTCTATAGGAAGCAAGAGATGAAATTGCAGAGCCGTTGGCAATTATCTTTTCGTCCTCACTGTCAACAGGGGTGGTACCAGGGGATTGGAGAGTGGCGAATGTCGTGCCCCTGTTCAAAAAAGGGACTAGGGATAAGCCTGGGAATTACAGGCCAGCTAGTCTTACTTCGGTGGTAAGCAAAGTAATGGAAAGGGTACTGAAGGATAGGATTTCTGAGCATCTGGAAAGACACTGCTTGATTAGGGATAGTCAGCACGGATTTGTGAGGGGTAGGTCTTGCCTTACAAGTCTTATTGAATTCTTTGAGGAGGTGACCAAGCATGTGGATGAAGGTAAAGCAGTGGATGTAGTGTACATGGATTTTAGTAAGGCATTTGATAAGGTTCCCCATGGTAGGCTTCTGCAGAAAGTAAGGAGGCATGGGATAGTGGGAAATTTGACCAGTTGGATAACGAACTGGCTAACCGATAAAAGTCAGAGAGTGGTGGTGGATGGCAAATATTCAACCTGGATCCCAGTTACCAATGGCGTACCGCAGGGATCAGTTCTGGGTCCTCTGTTGTTTGTGATTTTCATTAATGACTTGGATGAGGGAGTTGAAGGGTGGGTCAGTAAATTTGCAGACGATACAATGATTGGTGGAGTTGTGGATAGTGAGGAGGGCTGTTGTCGACTGCAAAGAGACATAGATAGGATGCAGAACTGGGCTGAGAAGTGGAAGATGGAGTTTAACCCCGAAAAGTGTGAGGTTGTCCATTTTGGAAGGACAAATATGAATGCGGAATACAGGGTTAACGGTAGAAATCTTGGCAATATGGAGGAGCAGAGAGATCTTGGGGTCTATGTTCATACATCTTTGAAAGTTGCCACTCAAGTGGATAGAGCTGTGAAGATGGCCTAGGGTGTGCTAGCGTTCATTAATAGAGGGATTGAATGTAAGAGCCATGAGGTGATGATGCAGCTGTACAAAACTTTGGTAAGGCCACATTTGGAGTACTGTGTACAGTTCTGGTCGCCTCATTTTAGGAAGGATGTGGAAGCTTTGGAAAAGGGTCAAAGGAGATTTACCAGGATGTTGCCTGGAATGGAGAGTAGGTCTTATGAAGAAAGGTTGAGGGTGCTAGGCCTTTTCTCATTAGAACGCAGAAGGCTGAGGGGCGACTTGATAGAGGTTTATAAGATGATCAGGGGAATAGATAGAGTAGCCAGTCAGAGACTTTTTCCCCGGGTGGAACAAACCATTACAAGGGAACATAAATTTAAGGTGAATGGTGGAAGATATAGGGGGGATGTCAGAGGTAGTTTCTTTACCCAGAGAGTAGTGGGGGCATGGAATGAACTGCCTGTGGAAGTAGTTGAGTCAGAAACATTGGGGACCTTCAAGCAGCTATTGGATAGGTACATGGATTACGGTAGAATGATATAGTGTAGATTAATTCGTTCTTAAGGGCAGCACGGTAGCATTGTGGATAACACAATTGCTTCACAGCTCCAGGGTTCCAGGTTCGATTCCGGCTTGGGTCACTGTCTGTGCGGAGTCTGCACATCCTCCCGGTGTGTGCGTGGGTTTCCTCCGGGTGCTCCGGTTTCCTCCCACAGTCCAAGGATGTGCAGGTTAGGTGGATTGGCCATGATAAATTGCCCTTGGTGTCCAAAATTGCCCTTAGTGTTGGGTGGAGGTGTTGACCTTGGGTAGGGTGCTCTTTCCAAGAGCCGGTGCAGACTCAATGGGCCGAATGGCCTCCTGCACTGTAAATTCCATGATAATCTATGATTAATCTAGGACAAAGGTTTGGCACAACGTCGTGGGCCGAAGGGCCTGTTCTGTGCTGTATATTTTCTATGTTCTATGTTCCAAAATTGCGGACCAGGTATAATGGCACCTGGGGGGTCACCCAGGCCATTAGAGACCCCAGCTGGTTGGACACTGGGCAGGCTAGTCCCCTGGCTCTCCCTCTAGCACCTGGGCACCTTGACATGACCAGACTAGCATCTTGAAACTGCCCCCTAGGCACCCTCACAGTGCCACTCTGGCAGGGGACCTAGGGGCCGGTTTAGCTCAGTTGGCTGGACAGCTGGTTCATGATACAAAGGGAAACCAACAGCATGGGTTCAGTCCCGTACTGGCTGACGTTATTGGTGAAGGTCCACTTCTCAACCTTGCCGCTCACCTGAGGTGTGTTGATCACCAGTCAGCTCTCCCCCTCAAAGGGGAAAGCAGCTTATGGTCATCTGGGACTATGGTGACTTTACTTTGTTATGGTACTGAGGGGGTACTGCACTGTCGCTGGTGCCATCTTAAAGATAAGATATTACAACAAGACCCCATTTGCATGCAAATGTGGATGTGAAAGATTCCGTGGTGTTAGTCGAAAAAGAGCAGGGCATTAGTCCTGATATCCTGGCCAATATTTCTCCTTCAACCAACATAGCTAATACAGATGACCAGATTAGTTTTAAACTGCTATGTATGAGCCTGGGCTGTATGTAAATCTGCAGCCTCGTTTCCTTCTATTTACTCTCTGGTATTTAGGTGAATGAGAGATGATTTCATTGAAACACACAAGATTCTGAACGGGCTTGACAGGGTAGAGACAGAGGAGCTGTTTCCCCTGTTTGGGGAATATAGAACATGAAGGCACAGTCTCAGGATAAGGGATCAATCATTTAAGGCAGAGAGGAGAAGAAATGTCTTCACTCAAACGGTTGTGAGTCTTGGGAATTCTCTACCCCAGAGGACAATGGATGCTGTTTTGTTGAGCATATTCAAGTTAATATAGATTTGTTATGTCTCAATGAATCACAGTGTGTGGGATGTGGGTGGAAAAATGGAGATGAAGATCAGCCATGATAGCATTGAATGGTGGAGAAGATTCAAGGTCACCATTCCTGCTAATTTTCCTGTACTGTGCGTGGTCTGTTTGTTGCACTGCATGGTCCATTAAGGTTGCTATGTGACTGCACATATGCAAATCTTAAAGGGACCGCTCTTGTGTGCTGCCTGTTTGCCTGCTATGTGGCAATTTCCGGATTGCACAGCTGCGAAGCCTAGAGGGAACATTGTTGGAGGAGCCATATGGTCTACTCCTACTTCTATTTCTTATGTTCAAAGTTCTTTCATTTCTTTTTAACCTTTTACGCAGCACATTGTCAAAAACTTTCTGACTCACATTAATTTTCACACACTTATTTAAATGTACATCCTTGGTGATGCCAGAATTGAATAAATGCGTGACAATAAAATGTTATCTTGTTTCACCCCATCATGAATATTAAATGTAAGGAACATCACAACAAATAGAGCCCATTTCACTTATTCACTGAGGACAGTTAACCATTTAAACATTTGTGAGAGTTATTCAAGATTTGTTGAAACAGGAAGTATACTAACAAGCTAATTTATCAGAATGCTGATTTATCATAAAGGTAATATTAGGGCAATGCTGGTAAGAAAATTGCAGAAGATTAGCATTGAAACAAAAGCCAGTTCTTAGAATGAACTTGTACAGCTCTGGCAATGATCAACGTTAACCTGACCTATGCACTGATATGGTAAAATAACACCATCCTAGTACAAAGTGATGGTTACAACATGGTTTCTCCTGAGCAGTTTAGAAACTCATTTTCAAATCATTATAATGTTTGCCACTTATCCTCTGCTAACATTAATCAGTTGGGGAACAAGCATAGTGCACCTGGCAGTGTAATATAACTCTGCCAGTGTCTGAGGTATAAATAGCACTCTAAGAAAGCATATAACTTTGCAAGTTAAATGATTTCCACAAAAATATGTGGCCACTTTGAGGTAGTTATATTGCACCATTATAAAGTGATTTCAAGAACACAAACCTGGACTTTATAAAAATAAAAGGGCTCTGCACCAAAATGGTTCTGGAGTCAGGAAACCAGAAGTCCTGAACCTGGCATCCAATATCTTCATCAGTGTGGGGGAGTTGGGAACAGGGACAGGATATATGTTGACCATCCACAGTTCATGGAGGCAGCTTCACATTTAAAAGTGCTTCAAACAGAAGTAATCATGGTCCTCAAAGTTTCAGAAAGTTTAGACATTTGAGCGAAAGGTCTGAACCTAACTTCTTTGGAGAGTTAAGGTACCCCTTTGGGAGAGGTCAGGTACCCTTTAGGAATGTTGAGAGTAGACATCAATGTGTGTAAAACGTTTATAAGCTCTGTGGTGCTGTAAAGTTATTTAAATTTCCTGCCCTTTAAATTTTGAAAATATACAACCAGTTGAAAAAATACAGTTGAAAAAAATTGTTTCTTTCAATTTCACTAGATGGCAACATAAGCCTGAGTGCTAACATTATATTATTTCAGTTAGACTTCTTCCACAACTTATTATCACAGTGGGGGACTTGTAACTTCAGTTTGATTGAAAAATCCAAGTTGTTATCTGGCAGGATAATGGCAACCGTGATCAAATCATTAATCGCTGTATATCAGACAGTCATGAATGGACCTAAGGTGGTTTATCCCAGATTACCCTAGAAGGGTAAGGTATCTCAAAAATTTGAGCAACAGGCTAGTCATTTAATGCTGTCGGTATGCAGTAGCAACACGAGTGCTATTCTCCACGAATTAGATGCTCTTGTCAAGCCAAACATACTTTCTGCCTGTCACACAATTAGCAGTGTGGTGCATGAATTTCAGTGCTGGTGTAATGCCAGGTATGTAGACCATAGGGCAGAATTCACCACCCCTCTCCCCATGCTGTCCATTGGGGAACCTGTGGCATGGGTCGAATTTGTTGGGACTGGAAAATCCAATGAGCAGGAAGCCTGAATATTTCTGCCCATGGTATATGATATAAGATGCAATTTTGTGATTGGACAACACTTACTAAACAATCCCAATTGTGCTAAGAACACACTGGTGACCAATTTAACTTATCAGCGTTACTTGCAATGTGGCTCACTTAAATGTGTTGGAATCTACACATATTCATACAAAGGACCTGTCATATCCTCTACAAAAAGAAAGAATTTCCCGAGGCTTAACTTAACAAAAGCTTAGGAGATAACTGTTTCCCTGCTGCATTCTCCATGGCAACACCTCTAACAATCTATCAGCACACTTTCTCATGCAGTATAAGCTGCTGTTCACTTTAAAATTTGATTTCAAAATCCTGGAGCTCTCTCCCTAACACTAGGTGTACCTATCTCACATAGACTGATTGGTTCAAGAAGGCAGCTCTCCAACACCTTCCCAAACCAATAAATGCTGGCCTTCTCAGTGATACCCATGCACCAAGAATGAATCAAATAAGTTTGAGAATCCAGAAAAACAATTGGACATTGTATTTGGGTTTCCAAAAGCTTTTCGATAAGGTCCTACATATGCATCATGGTGGCATGGTAGCACTGCTGCTTCACAGCTCCAGAGTCCCAGGTTCGATTCCCAGCTTGGGTCACTGTCTGTGTGGAATCTGCACATTCTCCCTGTGTCTGCGTGTGCGTCCTCCGGGTGCTCCGGTTTCCTCCCACAAGTCCCGAAAGACGTGCTGTTTGGTAAATTGGAAATCCTGAATTCTCCCTCCGTGTACCCGAATAGGCATCGGAATGTGGCAACTAGGGGCTTTTCACAGTATCTTCATTGACAATAAAGATTATTAAGATTAAAACATAGAAGATTACTGCACAAGAAATGGCTCATTCTGTTGGGGTAATATATTGTCAATAATAGAGGATTGGCTAATTGACTGGAAATAGAAAGTCTTGATGAATGGTTCATTATCAAGTTTGCTAACTGTGGGATGCCACAGGGCAATTAGTGATGGACAATAAATGCTGGCCTAGCCAACAATGCCCACATCCCATAAATGAATCAAAATAATTGAAAAAAATATAACTCTTGAGTTCTGCCCATGGTGGATACCAGATGAGATAGCATGGAGGATGTATAGGGTGGTGAATGGGGGGGGGGGGGGGGGTTGGCACTGTTGTCATAGGAGCTATGAACAACCATGGGGATGGGATGAGTGGGGGGTCATGGGTCAGTTCGAGTTGGCATAAGTTGGCATGCACAATATACAGCGAGCAATGATCAGATTGGGGTAACCATTATCCTGCAGAATAACCGCTTGGAGCTTGTGGCACCATCGATAACACACGAGGCGAGAAGAGATGAAGTCAATCGAGGCTTTATTGAGCAGACTTGTTCCCCAGCAGCTCAGTTACAGAATGCGGCTGCTGGGAGAACCTGGGTTCTTATACCCCACCTTTCTGGGTGGAGCCCAGTAGGCGGCAGATCCAATCAGGTCCCAGTATCTGTCCACCAATAGCCCCTCAGCATCATGGTGTACCGTATTACCCCTAATACATACCACCACAGACCTGTTATCAAACTGTGAACTTACAGTCCTTCTCCCCCCCCCCCGCCACAGTGATTATGATAGGTTGTGGAAATGACCGAGCAGAATTTATACTGTATTGGTAGCACAGAAGCTGACGTCAACAAGCATTGAATAGAGATGCAAACACTGATCTCTGGGGTCGGTATGGTGCCTTAACCATTAACTATGTACAACAATGCCGCTTTTACTGGGCCGCTGAATTATTTACATTACTTAAACCGATACGATGAGCCGAGAGGGTGCCCTGGTCTCCCTTTCCGATCGGCTCAGCCCGGGTGGTGGTGCAGGCTCGGGTCCGGTCGACTCTGGGAGCATCGCGCTGTCCATCCCTGTTTCCTTACTCCTGGGCGGGCCTGGGAGGAGAACCGATCCCCCCGGGAAGGGGGTGGCTGTAGGGTGCACCGGCGGGAGTGAGGGGGTGGTGATTGGTGTTGGGGAGGGGGGGGGTGGGAGCTCCGGCGGGCGCCAGGTCCCGCAGAGAGACCGTGTCCTGTCGGCCGGCGGGGTACGCCACGTCGGTGTACTGCGGGTTTGCGTGGAGGAGACGTACCTTTTCCACCAGCGGGTCTGATTTGTGCGACTGCACATCTTTCCGGAGCAGGATGTGTCCTGGGGCTGCCAGCTAGGTCGGAAGTGACGTTCCAGAGGAGGACTTCCTAGGGAAGACAAGGAGGCGCTTGTGAGGCGTTTGGTTAGTGGTGGTGCACAGCAGGGACCGGATAGAGTGAAGGGCATCCGGGAGGACTTCCTTCCAGCGGGAAGTTGGGAGACTCCTAGACCGTAGGGCCAGTAGGACGGTCTTCCAGACTGTTTCGTTCTCCCTCTCTACCTGCCCGTTCCCCCGGGGTTGTAGCTGGTCATCCTGCTCGAGGCTATGCCCTTGCTGATCAGGAATTGACGCAGTTCGTCACTCATGAACGAGGACCCCCTATTGCTATGGATGTAGGCGGGGAAACCGAACAGGGTAAAGATGGTGCAGAGGGCTTTAATGACCGTGGCCGCGGTCATGTCGGGGCAGGGGATGGCGAAGGGGAAACGGGAGTATTCGTCAACGATGTTAAGAAAGTACGTGTTGCGATCGGTGGAGGGGAGGGACTCGTCGATGGCGCGCATCGTGGCCTTTGCGATAACCGCTTTGATGCGGCTGAAGGCCTGGCGGGCCTCTGTCGACAGTGGAAAAGTAGTGGACTGGATTAGTGGGCGGGCCTTGTCTGCATATTGGGGGAACCACTGGGCGTAATAAGAAAAGAAGCCCAGGGGGGTTAGAATTGGCAAGGATGGGATACGGGGAGTGCATTAGAATTAATGGGGTTTGAGGTTTGAGGGCTATTTTTGGTTTTATTGTTGTGTTTTTTAAATTAATGAATTACTAGTCTTTGCTCTGTCTTGCCGCTGCCTCTTTCTTTGTCAATATCCCGTTTGTAATATTGGAATATTTGCTGCAATTATCAATTGAGTTTTGAGCCAGTTAGAGCTAGGTATTTGTGTTTCTCACATCGTACTTTTTAACAACCTATTCATCACTTTTGCCATTTAAATTGATCAGAGTAAAAAACTTCTCATCAAAGGCATCATTTTAACCCTTTTACTGTCGGTATACAAATGTCTTGTTTCTAACTTGATGCGTACTGAGCTTTCCCGATATTTCAGTGCATCAGCAGGTGTAAATTAATAATAGCATTGAACGGTGGCAGCTGAGCAGGCCTTACTATTACTAATAATCCTCCGAACACGCAAAACATAAAACAAAATGCTTATACACTCCCTTTCATGCCCCCTCAATGATCCAAAGTGCTGGACAATCAATGTATTAGTTTTATATGAGCAAACGTGGCAGCCAGTTTGCACACAGCAGTCCTGCAGTAAGACACAGACACGGTTGATCTGATTTTCGAGATGCTAATTGAGGATAAATGTTGATCAGGCCACCAAAATGACTCAGCTACTTGACTTTGAATCAGTTCTTGCACATTCACCTGAACTGGCAAGTGATTTTAGCATCTTTGAGTGATGGAACCACTGACAATGGGGTGCTCAATTATTAGTTTGTTAGGCATCTGCTTTGATAAATATGTTTACGCCCCTTGAGTGGATTAGCAAAACGAAAGTCAGATCCTCCTGATTGCTACCTAAGAACACTGCTGATAAGGGTTTATGTGAGGCAATGTCACCTGAGGACAGGATCTAACATGGATGTGATTAAAATTACTTGCTAGCGCTCACATAAGGCATGGTAATGAGACTCTTTCTTTTGGAGACCTCCTTGATTCACTGGCCTTCCGTATCAAAGAGAAATAGGTTTTCCAGCAAAGTTGAGATCCATGGAATAAAAGAGGCAGTGTCGGTAAAGAAATGAAGTTGCTTGAGTGACAGGAAATAGAGAATAGAGGTGAACCATTTTTTTTTTGACTGGTGGAATGTAAGTAGCGAGATTCCCCAGGGGTCACTACGAGGACCTCTGCTTTTCTTGATCTATATTAATAGCCTAAATTTAATGTACAAGGCAACATTTTATAATTTGCAGGTATCACAAAACTTGCCGATATTCTGAATTGTGAGGAGGATAATGATAAGACTTTAAGAGGACATAGACAGGCTGCTGGAATTGGCAGACACACAGCAGATGAAGTTCAATGCAGAGAAATATAACGGGTGCATTTTGGTAGGAAGAACAAAAGAAACAAAATAAATGGAACAATGCTAAAGCAGGGCTAGAGACAGAGAACTGAGTTATATGTACTCAAATCATTGAAGGTGGCAGGAAAGGTTGAAAAAGTGTTTAAAAAGGCACATGAGATCCAGGGCTTTATAAAATACAAACATAGGCTGGGATTTTCCAGCCCGGCCTCGCCAGGTTCCCCGTTGGCGGATGTAGCGAGCCATTCATTGACTTCAGAGGGACTGGAAGGCCTTGCTGGCAGGAGGGACTGGAAAATCCGTCCATAGTGTACAAAGGCAAGGATGTTATGATGAACCATTATAAAACACTGGTTCAGTTTCAACTGGAGTATTGTGTCCAATTCTGGACACTGCACTTTGGGAAAAATGTGAAGGCTGTGGTGATATGCATCACTGTATATACACTACAACTAAGTAACCACTAGAGGGAACACCAGAGATGTCTTAACATCCAGACATACAGCCAATGGGTCATTACAACAGGACACAACCAATGGGTAATCAGGACATCCAGAGGTGGCATTACCACAAGGGGGCACTTCACAACCCATATAAAAGGACAGGGCACACATGCTCTGCCTCTTTCCACAGACTCACAACTAGAAAGTACATCAGGGTTGATCAGAAGCATCACACCTAGCATGTGGCTTAGAGCAGACTGGTTCAGTTAGACTGAGTTACTACAGTTAGATTAGTAGGAGAGTCGAACTCATTTAAGAACTGTGTTATAGTTCAATAAACATATTGAACTCATTACAAAGTCTTGACCTTCCTTTGTCAAAGCATACATCAAGGAAGCAGCTTATGCTACACAAAGAAGCATAACACAACACAGGGAGTGCAGGAAAGGACAGGGGAGTGGGCTTAGCAGAGTTGCTCTTGCAGAGAGCCAGCATTGACTTCCTTCTGCAGTGTAATTATTCCTTGGGCTGGATTTTATGGTGCACTGTGGACTGCGACCACCCAGCTAAAAAGTCAGTGACGAGACTGCCCGCCATAGTGATGGCTGCCCCTCAGCAATTTAATGCAGAGAGCAGTATTAATTGCTTTAAGGTGAGGCTTCGTTCCCTGTATCGGGAGGATGACCCACACTCTGTAGCCCCAGTAGTGCCAGACAGGAGTGCTGGTCCACTGGGATTACAGGCAATCCTGACAAAGAACAGCCTTAAAGAAAAGATTGAAAGTAAGTACGCGGTATCACCCTGGCCAGGCTGGAAGGCCCTGGCAAGTGCGATGGGGGCAGGATTTGTGAGGCTGGCGGGGGGGAAGATTAAAGGGGGAAGATGGAGTTGGGTGCTTCCAATCGGTGCAGGGCACCTGAAAAAGAGATTTCCCCACACGCTCAACTCCCCTTGTCTAAACCTAGCCCACGCAGCTAAAGCTGTTTTGCTTCCCACATGGCATGGGCCTAAAATAGCAGTGGGGGCAGGATGGTGCTCTAAAGTGGCCATTAATCAGCAACTTGAGGGCCTCAATAGGCCTAAGAGCAGGCGGACCACCTTATGCCACCACTGTCCCTCCATAAAATGTGAGCCAGGTTAGAGGCAGGTGGGTAGGTGGCAGGCAGGCCATGTGCTGGATTTTATGAACCCCTCCACCCCAGCCTTCAAATCCCCGAGCAGACAAGCATAAAATACAGCCATATGACTCTGCAAAATACATTCTGGAAGGTTGTTGTTCTTATTAAAAATGTCATTTATGTAAAATATATTCGGAATCATGTTGCACATATTAAATTTTCCAAAAATTAATTTGCAATCACCTCCTCGTTAATGTGGTCTGCACTCCTTGAACTGTTCTACTTTCAAAAAACAATTGCCGCCACCAACTGCCAACAATCTCACAAATGTGACCTTGGAATTAGTGACCAACGGCAGGATTTTACTGGCCTTACATTGGCAGACTAGGAAGAGGGGTAGCTGAGAAAATATCAGGCTGCCACCTGCCATGGCTCTCCCACACAGTTTTGCCTTCCAGCAGTGAAGTTTCAGTGGCAGGACTGGATATGGATCGGCTGCCTGCCAAATGGAGATATAAATAATTAGAGGCCCTATTAAGGACAATTTTCCCAGCCCGCTGGCATTGTGTCAGATAGCTCTGCTTGGCCCCTCAGATTTAAAATTTTTTCCTTATCCCTCTTTCAACATAACCTCAGGCCTGCCTCAAACAAACACCCACCACTCCCAGCCGGCTGCTGAGGCTTTACTATATACTGGCCTTAAGACAGGAGACAGCATCTATATCCTGCCTCAGGATGGTGGTCCGAAAGGCAGGCAATCAGGAGGCCACCTCTGGGGAAAATTGCTGAGCCGGTCCAGCTTCCAGCCAGTATGGGCTCAGGACCCCTGTTTGGTGCCAACGTCGGGATCCCACGCCTGGGGTAAAATCCAGCCCCATGACAATAATACCATTTGATGATGTCTGTGCAGGGAACATTTTTTTAACAAAGATGAATGCCAGGATTTCCCAGCACCACTGCATTGAGTACTGCTGCGGAGGGTGCAGCAGGCCAGCCAAAAGCCAATTGACCTTTAGTGGAATGGAAAATCCCAGCGGTGGGCAGGGCCAGAAGATCCCAGTGACAGGCGGGACTGGAAAATCTCAGCCTTAAAGCACAATTTATGTGAGATATTTATTGTCTTCTACACTTACCACTGATTCAATTCCCTCACCACTAATTCCAGCCCCCTCCGTGACCATCCACTCGGGCTGGACCAAATTGTTTACAATCTCAGCATCCTGTTTGACCCCAAGTTGAACGTCTGACCTGATGTATTCTTTATCACCAAAGATGCCTTTTCCAACTTTACCTCTGGTTCAGTCCATCTGCCACTGAAACTGTCATGCATGTTGTTGATACCTTCAGTGCTGTCATGAATGGCTTCCCACCATAAACCTCAGTCCATCGTCATCTTGGATCCTATTGCACAACAAGATTTTCTGATCTCTTGTTGATCTACGTTGGTTCCTCCTTAACATCACAATTTTTAAATTTTCATGCTCTTGTTTAAATACTGTCATAGCCTCACCCCCCCCCCATTCTTTGTAAAATCTTTTAGACCATGTCCCATTGGACCATTTTGCGAATCATCACCTCCCTTCGCCCAACCATAAACAATTGTCTGTGTATCTGTCTAGGGCCCTCTCTGGAATTTCCTCCTTTACTGTTTCCATCTTTCACACCTCTCTCCTCTCCTTTAATATTTTCTTTAGAACCCCAAGCTTTTGTTTGATCACACCTCCAAATATATTTTTGTTTGTCCTAACATCCATTTATTTCCGGTTTTGCATCAAAAACAGTACTACAGGACATTTTTCTGCATTAGGGTGCTATGACAAGATAACATTTTGTTGATATACAACTGCGTTTGGAGTTTTATAAGCCTTAATATATCTTGTCTGCATTCACTGATTCTGTCTTTTAAAATTTTTGGCATCTTTAATCATCTATTTTAATAATAGTTTGAAGTATAGAAAATCATTATGTTGTCAATGGTCGGAATTCTCCAGCCGATGTGACTCACTTTTCCCGTTGGCAGTGCACCCCTGGCCACAGATTTCCCAGTGACATGTTGTGGTTTCAATGGAAAATCCCATTGATAAACAGCATGAAGATAGAATCCCACCATAAGTGAACGGCGCGCCGCTGAGAAACAGGTGGCTGGGGAACCAGAGAATCCGCCCAATATTATATCTTAAAGCCTCCATATTATGAAGCTGAGTTAATGCTTGTTCCTGATTTATAATGGGTTAAACCTGCTCCAGGCAAAGTGTTCAGACTTGCAAGGAGATTAATCCAAAAACAGTTTTATGTATTGTACTAAAATAGATTATATTATTATCAATCATTCAGGTGAAAGTGACGTTAAATTGATAGGTTTATTTGGTAATAATAGAATGCGCAATCAGTCCAACTTAAGTGAGCCTCTGATAATCGCTTAAATAACCATTAGCCTGGTAGATACAACAAATAACAGAGTTTTGGTCTACAGGACCTTTCATTAATTTTATATACTCTATCTGCTGATTCGCACTTTTAAGTTTTTCATTCCTTTCGAATTGATTGGAAGATGGTTTCTTGTTTCTTCGCGTGTGCAATACTTACTTGTAAATGGCACCTTTGGGATCCTCAATTCTTCCCCTGTTTATTGCATTCTTGCCTCCACCAGCGTTGTCTCGTGATAAAATGCTTTCCCTATTCATTACCTTCTAAGAAGGAGGAAGAGATGCCTGTTAACATGTTCCTTTCTCTATTACACAGCTTGGGCTTTACACTTTGTTCAGAAAAACAACAGTGGTAAGTTGTGAAATTAGGTCCTGTCCGAATTAGTTTTAATGTGTTGCATTTGCAGTAGTTGATTGTTGAGTCGCAAAGTAAAATAATGGTATTGGAAAGAATATAAGGTGTTCCAAATGAGATCCTCTTACCATATTCAATTTGCAAGAGGCAACTAATGTGAAAACATAAAATAAAGATGAAAGGGAGAGGATTGTAGGACCGTGCAAAGAAATCAAATATTTTGTTTGACATGCCAAGCTAGTCATTTGATCAGAAGGATTTTAAAACTTTTTTGTGATAAAATCAATTATATTATGATAAATGGAAGACTTTTCCATATAAACTGAAATCACTTATTTTGAGAAAGCTGTGTCAGATTGTAGAAAAATATTCCCCCATTAAGAAATCGTCATTTTATTATGTACAGAAGTTTGAGAAATGTGTAGTACTCATTTGTTTGTATTATGATGTGAGGAACAAGGAGGTATGAATGCAGAATCTGTATTCGGCAAAAAAAAAGAGAAAACTGATTTTTCCATGCAGTTATTGAGATGGTTTGCCACAAGTAGGCATTTAAGTTTAGTCAACCCCAGCATTTTGGTCGGAACTAGGTAATTGAGGAAAAATATTGAAGGTTATTGAAAGGAATGAAATGGTAGACATGCCACTTAATTGCATTATATCAGTTAGCACAGGATAAAATACCAAGAGATACAAGGGAATCTAATCATAAATAAAGGGAAGAGCGACCTCGATTTATTGTAAGGGAAAAAGTGACAATAGTAAAAGTAATGAGCATGACAATAGAAAAATCTTTGGGATTGGATGGTTTCTGCCCCAGGGTAGACAAATAGATAAGGAAAGTTTAGATGCTTTAATCATGATCTTTCAAAATTCTCTTTATGCAGGAATTGTCCCCTTGGATTGGAAAACTGCCTGTATTACACCACTATTTAGGAAGGGTGACAGAGCGAGAGATCAGAAAACTATATACCTAGAATTCTAATATAGACTTCTAGGTCTAGTCTGAATGTCAGTTTCAGGGGAGTTACTAGGAGCTAACATTTGGGATAAAGTCATATCCAACTAACCTCATTGAATGTACTAAGGTTCCACGCAAGAAATGATGAAGCACATGGAATTGGAGACATTTCAACATGAGCAGGGAATTGTTTCAGAGATAGAAGACAGAGTGCAGGCTTAACAGCTATGTGCTCCATTTGAAAGAAAGTGACTGGTGGTACCCCAAGTGGACTAGGCTGGATTAAAATAGGAGTCGGGCCTGGTCACTCCGATTGAGTGCAGAGGCTGCCGGTTGCAGGGCAGGGTGGGAGCAAGGTCTGCCTCTGTGTTCTCGCACTGCGTTTAAATAAATAAAAAATAACAGTTTTTAAAAAAATAATCCCTCGGCCTCAGCCACCCTCACTCCATCTCACAGCCACCCTCATCCCACCAAACAGCCACTATCGCCCCACCTCTCAGTCCATCTCACCTTACCTGACAGTTATCCTCACTCAACCTCACTGCCCTCCGCATCCACCCCACTGCCCTTCTCACCCCACCTCACAGCCCCCTCAACCCACCTCACAGACCCCTCACCCCACCTCACAGACCCCTCACCCCACCTCACAGACCCCTCACCCCGCCTCACAGCCCCCTCACCCCACCTCACAGCCCCCTCACCCCACCCCACAGCCATCGTCACCCCACCTCACAGCCCCCTCACCCCACCTCACAGCCCCCTCACCCCACCTCACAGCCCCCTCACCCCACCCCACAGCCATCGTCACCCCACCTCACAGCCCCCTCACCCCACCTCACAGACCCCTGACCCCACCTCACAGTCCCCTGACCCCACCTCACAGCCCCCTGACCCCACCTCACAGCCCCCTGACCCCACCTCACAGCCCCCTCACCCCACCTCACAGCCCCCTCACCCCACCTCACAGCCCTCTCACCCCACCTCACAGCCCCCTCACCCCACCTCACAGCCCCCTCACCCCACCTCACAGCCTCCTCACCCCACCTCACAGACCCCTCACCCCACCTCACAGCCCCCTCACCCCACCTCACAGCCCCCTCACCCCACCTCACAGCCATCTTCACCCCACCTCACAGACACCTCACCCCAACTCACAGACCCCTCACCCCACCTCACAGCCCCCTCACCCCACCTCACAGCCCCCTCATCCCACCTCACAGCCATCGTCACCCCACCTCACAGCCCCCTCACACCAACTCTCAGACCCCTCATCCCACCTCACAGACCCCTCACCCCACCTCACAGACCCCTCACCCCACCTCACAGACCCCTCACCCCACCTCACCCCACCTCACAGACCCCTCATCCCACCTCACAGACCCCTCACCCCACCTCACATACCCCTCACCCCACCTCACAGACCTCTCACCCCACCTCACAGACCTCTCACCCCACCTCACAGCCCCCTCACTCCACCTCACAGCCCCCTCACCCCACCTCACGGATCCCTCACCCCACCTCACAGACTCCTGACCCCACCTCACAGACCCCTCACCCCATCTCACAGACCCCTCACCCCACCTCATTGACCGCTTACCCCACCTCACAAACCGCTCACCTCACCTCACAGACCCCTCACCCCACCTCAGAGCCCCCTCACCCCACCTCACTGCCATCGTCACCCCACCTCACAGCCCCCTCACTGCACATCACAGACTCCTCACCCCACCTCGCAGCCCTCTTCACCCCACCTCACTGCCATCGTCACCCCATCTCACAGCCCCCACACCCCATCTCATACCCCAATCAATGCCAACCTATGCCCCACATCCACATCCCATGACCCCTCACACCCCCTAGGCAAACCCAAGCCCACTTATACCGCCTACGCTAACACATGTCCCTTTACCCAGCTACTAAATCCCCCATACACCATGCCAATTTAGTGCCAACCTATATCCACTACCCTTTACCCCCACCTTCCATGCCACTCACCTAGTCTTTGACAGTTTCTTGACAGCTTTAACACTTCCTTGACAGCTGGACAGCTCTTCAGCTGTTCCTTGGCAATTGGACACTTCTCCCAAAAATATATGTTATCTCTTAAAAGATGTACCCTGGCTGCACAAATGAATCCACCAAGACTTCCTCTTACTTGTTCTAATCTGCACACTCCAATTTTGCATTCCTGAGCTTCCATAGTTCCACTTCAGTGGAGGTAAATGCTGATTAAATTTTTTAGAAAATAATACCGAGTGATGAAAGTTATGGAACAGTTCTGGTTAGGCTGCATTTGGAGTGCTTTGTTCAGTTCAAGGCATCACTCCTCAGATAAGATATATTGGCATTGGGGAAGCTGTAATGCAGATTCAGCTTAACGATAACAAGCTAAAACAATTAAATTATGAGAGTTGATTTCATAGACTTAAGGTTGTATTTCCTCGAGCATAGCAGATTAAACAATGATATCATTGAGGTGGTTAAGATGATTAATGGATTTAATAGGGCAGATATTGAAAAACTATTTTCTCTGATGGAGGGGTCCAGAGCAAGGGGTGCATGATCTTAAAATTAGAGCTGGACCATTCAGGAGGATATCAGGAAGCACTTCTTTATACAATGAGTAGCAGAACTCTGGAACATTCTCTCAAAAAATACGTTGCGACTAAGTGAATTGAAACTTTCAAAACTGGCATTGCTTGCTTTTTGTTAAGCAAGAGTATAAAGAGAAATAGAATTAAGGCAAGTAAATGACGATAAGATTCAGATCAACCATGATCCGATTGAATTGCAGAATAAGCTCAAGGGCTAAATGACTCAGTCCTGCTCTATATTGCTTTATTAGAGGGAAAGGGCAGGAAAATGGTGATTAGAATAAGTAGTTCCAGCAGGATGGTAGCAGGTGCAATAGGACAAATAGATTCCATTGGACTCAATTCTTTTATTATTATAATTTCTACATGGGCACTCTGAGTACATTATACTGATTTGCAAAATATGTATTCATCTACAGGTATTTGTGCTGTGATAAGGAAGATGCACATGTAGAATGGTTAGCTGGTTTGCTCAATGCACAGGTAAGTACTCCTATTTAATATTGTCAATAGTTATGAATCATTTACCAATCTATTATTTTTCTTCAGCATTTTCATATTCTTGTACAACTTTAACTCATACCAAATGTATTTGAATATAAAACCCTATTAATATTAATATTGCAATAAAATTTGGCATCGCCACTCTTATAGTTAATTACATAAGCAGCTTTTGGCAACAATATTGAAGCAAAATTTGTAAATGTTAGTTGTCATTATTACCTCATGCTACCAAGGAATTATTAATAGCAGGATACTAAAGCATGACACTTGCGATTGCTTCAAAGTCACATTATACTACTAGCTCTGGGCTTCTAAAAACAAGAAGGATTGACTTAATTCTTTACCATGCAGACAGTGTAAATCTTTCATATTCAATATTTTTTGCTTGAATCTATGGCGTAGATTTTCTGCCAGTATCTTTTCAGAAGCAGAAAGCAGAGCTGGAAACTTGAATAATTGGCAAAGATGCAAAATATTTATTAATCATTTCAGGTTTTGCTTCAGTAAACGAAAATATATCTTTTTAGTTATGCAATCGTGGAGCAGCCAGTCTTAGCTAGAGAATTAGCGAGAAAAATATTTAGCATCCTTGTGCTTTATCTTTCATCATTTTTTAAACTATGGCCTTAAGTATATTGTGTATTGTAGAGTTTCTATAGAAACAGGCACTGAATCCTGACAAGATCTGTCAAAAATGACAAAAGGTTTTACCACAGACAGAGAGGTTCAGAGGTTATAGATAATCTTTGAAGGGCAACTCATTAGAAGTTTTCTCCTGGCCTTATTGGCATGTTAACAGAGTAGGTGAAACAGTTATTGTCATAAAAGCAGTACAAGATAGAGCAGAAGAAAACAGACTAATGCCTTGCAAATCTCATACAAACAGCTGCAGGAATATACATCCCGGTAAAAAAAGTAGATGCTGAGCTTTTGCAGGATGGTCACGACTGATGGCTATAACCTTGGACAGCGATGGACTTTGGGAAGTTGGGAAGGAAGTAAAGAGATGGAGAGGCCTGAGTAAAGATATTATTGAAGAAATCTTAGTGTTTAACGAGGGAGATGTAAGAAAATTCAGTCCAGAAATGGTATCGAAGATGTATTGAGCAATTTAGGGGTTAAACCGACTGAGGAAAAATACTGCTAGCAGGAGGCAGTGAGATACACCCACACCCAGTGAGTTACATTGTCCCAATCAGACTTAAACTCGTTAATGTGAATACAGCGGATGCCCCAGATCCATTGTTCTTCTGGACACTCGTGCCTGACCTGCTATTAACCCTGTAGTGATATCATGATTGTGTTGTAATTCACACCCTAACCACGAGGAGTCCCATTAGTATATAAGTGAATGTTAGAGTCAGGTGACCCCTCAGATTAGCTGGAGAGAGAGGTTGCATGTGCATGATCATACTGCTATTCATCTGCTGTTTTGTATATATATTTTACCCACAGTTAATGTTAATAAATTGTTTATAGCTTTAGCTACAAGTGTTCTTATAATATAAATCAGACCATCTGACAAGAACATTACATGGTACCGGGTGTGGGGTATTAAACACTGAAAAAAAACGATCAGCCTGCCACGAGGTCCACAGTGATTTGAAGATTTTGCAGACTAACAGAATTATCAACTGGAGTCGTTGAAGCCACCAATGAGTCTCAGATTGCATGGTAATATGGACAGCAACTGGCATGTGGTTAAACAACAATTTGATCTGTTTCTTCAATAAATTTAGGAGATCAATCACATTTGTTTAAGGTAGCGATGCTCCTAACAGCGGCAGGGCCCGAAGTAATTGCTGTGTTTAATACATTTAAATTTGCAAACGATGAAGATAGTAAAAATTTTAATGAAGTAATTTGAAGATTTGATGCACATTGCACCCCCAGAAAGAATGAAATTGATGAACGCTATGTGTTTAGATCACGTTTACAGAAGACAAGAGAGTCCACAGATCATTTCATCACTGATTTAAAGTTAAAAGCTAAAACCTGTAATTTTTCTGCGGTGGAATCTTCCATGATTCGGGACCAGATTGTATTTGGTGTGAATGAAATTAAGCTGAGGGAACAGTTGCTGAGGGAATCTGAGCTGTCTTTGGAACAAACAGTTAAGATTTGTCAGGCTCACGAGCTTGCAGCACAGCATTCTAAAATGTTTCTCAGTAATGGTGGCGTCTTCTTGGAGGAAAACACTCCGGTTGCTGCCCTTTTTCCAAAAAGGCGGGGAACTTCCAAAAAAAGGTAGGAACGTTCCCACAGCTCCTCGCAACAAAGAAGTTAAAGATCAGGACAAAGTATTTCTGTGCAAAAAACGTGATCAAAGGCCCAAATTAAGACAATGTCCAGTGTTTGGCAAGTTTGGTACCAGATGCAAAGGGAAAAAAATCCCTTTGCTCAGAATTGTTGCTCTAAGCTCAACCCCAGATCAGTCAGCACAGTGGAAGTTGCAGTCTCCAGTGATGAAAGATCATTGTTTGTTGGAGTAATAACAGAGAAGAAGAATTTTTTGGAGACATCAAAAAATTCTCCAGCACTTGAAAAAATGCAAACTGATGTTTCATTTAAAATACATGCAGTTGATGAGGACAAATGTCTGCTACCACTTGAAATGAACGGTACAGTGGTCCAATTGAAGTTAGAAACTGGTGCCAAAGCCAATTTAATCAGCATCACTAATTCATCAGAAAGAAAGAAGAACCTACCGACTGGGTAAACGCCATGGTTTGTGTAAAGAAAAAGGATGCCGATATTCGCATATGCATGGATCCTAAAGATCTTAACAAGAATATCAAAAGAGAACATTACCAAATACCATAGCAGGAGGAAATCACATCTGAGATGGCTGGTGTACAATTCTTTATGAAACTTGACGCATCTCAAGTTTTCCGGCAACTAAAGCGAGAAGAACAAAATACAAAATAGTGCACTATCAGTATGCCATTTGGACGACACTGTTTTCTGAGAATGCTTCAGCATCAGAAATGTTTCACTGTACTATGGAGCACATAATCGAAGGTGGACATGTGGATGTGGATGATATCATAGTTTGGGGCTCAACAATGTAAGAGCACAATAAGAGGTTGCTTAAAGTTCTAACGAGCATCAAGAGAAATGGCCTGAAGCTCAACAAGCAAAGGTGCCAATTTGGCGTAACTGAGGTCACATTCCTAGGTGACAAGCTCTCATTGCACGGCATTGAACCTGACTAACAGGTTCAAGCAATTCTCAACATGCCAAAACTACACAACAAGAAAAACATCTTAAGAGTGATGGGTATGATCAATTTTATAGGGAAATTCATTCCAAACCAGTTCAGCAAAAACAACACATCTAGAACATAGAACATAGAACGATACAGCGCAGTACAGGGCCTTCGGCCCACGATGTTGCACCGAAACAAAAGCCATCTAACCTACACTATGCCATTATCATCCATATGTTTATCCAATAAACTTTTAAATGCCCTCAATGTTGGCGAGTTCACTACTGTAGCAGGTAGGGCATTCCACGGCCTGACTACTCTTTGTGTAAAGAACGTACCTCTGACCTCTGTCCTATATCTATTACCCCTCAGTTTAAAGCTATGTCCCCTCGTGCCAGCCATTTCCATCCGCGGGAGAAGGCTCTCACTGTCCACCCTATCGAACCCCCTGCGTAACCCCCCACCCTATCCAACCCCCTGAGACATCTGCGTAATCTCCTGCACAAGACAACGGATTTCACAAGGACTGAGCAATATGAGCAAGAGTGGAAGAAGCTCAAGACTTCACTAACCACCATGCCAGTTCTCACATGTTTTGACCCAACTAAGCAGATTAAAGTGTCAACAGACACATACAAAGATGGTCCAGGAGCAGTTCTTCTGCAACTCGGGCAATTAGAAACCAATCGCATATGCATCACGATCCATGACAACAGAGTAGAGGTACATTCAAATCGAGAAAGTATGCCAGGGTTTAGTTGTAGGTTTGGAGAAATTCCACGACTATGTCTATGGGCTTCCAACTTTCACAGTTGAGACAGTTCACCTTTGGTTCACATCATCAAAAAAAGTCTCAACCGTGCAAGGTTGATGATGAAGTTACAACGCTATGGACTTCAATCTCATCTACATGCCAGTGAAATATTTGTTCTTAGATTCATTATCGAGAGCACCGATATAAAGTATTAATAGTGGAATTGCTGCAGAAGTAGATCTGCATGTCAATCTTACCTCCACACTACTACCAGTAACAGCTACGAAACTATGTGAGATCCAGGAAGAGACCAGGAAGGATCAAACTCTTCAAGAGGTGATGAGGAACATCAACTCACACTGGCCCATGAGTCAATGTGTGGAGTTCTACAATATAAGATCTGAACTCGATATCATTAATGGAGAGGTGCTTTATTTGAACTGTATTGTCATACATCAATCTCTTTGTAAGGATATGCTAAAGAGGATACACGAAGGACATCTCTGGATTGAAAAATATAAACGGAGAGCTTGTGGTTTGCTGGCCAGGTATAAACCAAGATATTGACAGGATGGTCAGTTGTTGTGACGCATGCCAGTCGCATCGTGCAAGCAAACAAGAGAACCTATGCAGCTATCTGATTTACCTACGGCACCATGGCAGAAAGTAGCTATGGATCTCTTCCACCAAGAGGGAAAGATTATTTCATGATCATCGACTATTTTTCAAACTATCCCAAAATGGCTCTACTGTCAGTATAACGGCAAGCAGTGTAATAACTGCATACCAAGTCAATTTTCTCCAGACACGGAATTTCGCAAGTCATCATGAGTGACGACGGTCCATGTTTTAGCTGTAAAAGTGGCAATACTTTGCAGTCACATATGATTTCAATTGCGTCACATCGAGTCCGTCGTGCCCACAAGCCAATGGAAAAGCCGAAAAAGGTGTACATATTGTTGAGCAATTGTTGAAGAAAGCAATGGACAGCCAATAAATCAAATAAATCATCGCGCACTCTTGAAAACCAGAGAAGACTTTCACAACAACGTGATGGATGGCGAATCCACGTCAGAATCAAAGTCAGCTGCAGTGTCAGATAGTTCAGCAGTTCATGAGCATGAGAATATCACGGAGAACATTGAATCTACAAGTTCTGAGCAGCAAGATCAAACTTTGAGAAGATCAACCAGAGTCAGAGGAAAACCTGATCATCTCAATTTGTAGATTTGCACTATTTGTATATACAATGCTTGCTGTTAGTGTGTGTGTGTGTGTGTGTATATATATATATATATTTGTTAACCCATTTTTAAAAATAAAAATAAAAATTAATACTGTCAGACTCACAGGCTCATGATATCTATCACATGTAAATATAATGATTAATGTATTAATTTATTTCTTCAAAGGAAAAAGAATGTAGTGATATCATGGTTGTGTTGTAATTCACCGACTGACCGCTAGGAGTTTTGTTAGTAGATAAGCGAATGTTAGTCAGGTGACCTCCTCGTACTAGCTGGAGAGAGATTACTGCTTGTGCATGATCATACTATTATTAATCTGTTGTTTTGTCTATAGTTTACCCACAGTTAATGTTAATAAATCATTTATAGCTTTAGCTACAAGTGTCCTTGTGATATATATCAGATCATCCGACAAGAACATTACAAGCCCATTACAGACTCTGATGGCCTCTTTGCTTGTCAATGGGTGGTTAGTTGCATATCAATAGCATGAATCTGTTCTTTTGTATAAATGGGAGTTGGCAATCAAACAGCTAAGAAAACGCTAATGGATTCAAGCCTGGAAACTCCAACAGAGAACCTTCGTTTGAGGGGCTGGGCAGAACTTAGAAAGACAGAAGGAATGTTGTTCTGAACTGTTACAGAGTTGAAGGCTTTGGAAATTGACCGAGACAGTCATGGAAGTTGACACTGAGGCAGGCTTTGGAAAAAGGGTTCAGAATAAATGGATCCACCCGAAGAAAAATAGCTTTGTAAATGCAAGTGTTGCCTTTGCCTGCCTGTGAAAGTGGCATGAGAACTGCATGTTCTGTTGCAGTGTTGTTTAATACAAACTAGTGTTAAAGTTATGAAACTGCATGTAATCTGTTATTGTTGGGATTTACATTTTAAATTTTAAATCTTGTTTTGTTTTAATAAAGTTTGTTTATAAAATAACCAAGCCCTATTTCTTATATTATCACTCCTGGAACAAATCAATCATTACGCACCATCTTAAAACTTTTTAAAAGTTATGGCTCTGGTTCAGCTTCTTGGCCACTGTTAAAAGCTGACCAGGCGCCAATGGTGGGTTCCTGATTTTGCCAACCGGAGCGGGCCGGTTAGATTGCAAATCGATCGGCGCCCGCTGCTGTTCTCATTTTTGCCTCTGTCTACTGACTGAGGAAGGGCATAGAAGGAAAATGTTGGAGGAGAATGATATGATCAATCATATCCAATATTACAGACTTCAATGATGTTAAAGGGTACTGTGGCAGGGAATATCCTATCAATAGCATGAATCTGTTCTTTTGTATAAATGAGAGTTTGTATAAATGAGAGCATTAACCAAGATGTTCAGTGCTGAGTGGGGTGGAAAAAGACTGAAGAGGGAATTGTCATGCACAGAAATTGCTGCAAATCATTTCAAAAATGATTGGATAACTCCACCCTTAAATGGAATACTTACAGTGACTAAAAAACTGGTAAACATCTTGATGAATTACACCGCAATGAAAATTGAAAGTCTAAGAGATTCTCCATGTATTTTGTAATATTTTAATAAACAGAAATGCCTGATAAAACTGAAAAAATGAACTCACTGAAGGAATGTTATCTTAATTTTGTGACTGCTGAAACTTGATTTTCCCCAATTTGATGAAAAGCAATTGAATTTGTCATGCAAGAACTCTGATTTTGATCTGAAGACAACAGACATAGTTTTTATTTCATGACTTTGCAATGCCATCTATACTAATAGAATTTTCTTTCAGTGATTTGAAAAAATAACTTGCTTTTGTTGTTCAGCATGAAGGTGACCTTTGGCAACTCGATGGACAGTTACATATTTCGTCGGCGATGCTAAGTGCAAAACTTGGGAGCATGGGTTTAACTCCAATCCAAAAAAAGGTTGATGGAAGGAAAATGGAACAAGCACAAGTAAGTTGTTTGCCAGAGGTGGTTCTATTTGGTGCAGCTCGCATAGGCTGCCATTTCAACTTGGTGCAAAGTAATCTTGCCTGCACATGGCATGGCAAAGCGGCAGTATATCTCTGGGATCAGTATTCCACATCCATGAAGATACACCCCTGTGCCTCATACCACTGGCTATTAATTCCCACAGTGGTAAAGTATGCTTGCTGACCATTGATAAACTAGTGGTACCGAAGGTCCAGATGGTCCATTTGATTTTCTGGGCATTTCCTAATTTTCTTTCTTTTCACTTAATAAATGGTGCATTTACACATTGGGTGCTAAAGAAGTTAATTTTCATTTGGTGCATCAAATTGTTTCTCAATGATACTCTGCACAAGATATTAGTTGTTGCTGCGTTTAGATGTGTATTGTTTTAAAGTTCGGAAGATATAATTCCTTAACGTTTTTAAAATGAATTAGCTTCTGATCAGTGAGATTAATCTGAGTTCAGACTGACTTTTTTTTTTCTTTTTTTTGGATGGAATTGTAAACGTCAGTCAGAAGTTGTAAATAGTCTGGCCACCTTTATTAATAAGATATTTTGATCCAGAAATTCAACCATTAAGCACCAGCTTCTCACATGTCAAATGGCCTTGTAAGCCTCCAATATTACAGGAAAGAAGCGCATGCTTGTTACAAATTGGGGGGGCAACTGGGGGAGCAACTGCTCGCGGCACCACCATGCCAACCCCTGGATCGTGTGTATCCATTCCAGGAGCAACCACTGTCCCTGCCCATCTGCCTTACCAACCACCCATAACCCCCACTGACTGCTGAGGCCTCTGGCTGCGCGGCTGAAGGTTATTGCTAATGGGGAATTGGCAATCGTGGCTTTGTGAGCACCTCACACATGTCAAGTGGATTTATGTGGATGGATGGGTCATGTAGCATGTAGGGGTCATTGACTAGCATCCCACTCACACCCTGATGCCTGGACTCTGTGCTTGAACACTGCTGGAGGCAACACCGCACACACAGCAGCCAATATCCGAACACCCTGGAGATGGTACACAGCTCCAGGGACATGTCCATGGCTGCAGAGTGGATGAGCACCATGCGCAGTGGTGGGGTTGGTGGGGTTGCCTGGAGAGATGGGCATAGAGCCCGTGGATCAGCCCGCATTGCGAAAGGAAGTGACAGAGGCATCATAATGGTTGAGCGAAAAGGTGTTTAATGTGTTGTATAAACCCCACTCCCCATGGTGCCCATCACCCCAACACCCCATCCCCACCTCCGACCTACCCACCCCCTCCCTCCTCCCCCGGTGCCCTCAGTGATCCTGAATGTGCTTGGCCCTCCTAGCTCTACCACTATGTCTTGGTGTTTCCCCAGGATGCACATATGGGGTGGAGGCTGCCAGCTGCCTACCTCATCCAGTGGCCTTCGATGCCCCTGGCGGGCGTCCTCTGGGGGCTCTGAGGCCGGAGGGCCCCGGCTCCCTTGTTTGCGGCACGTGTATAGCTGTGCCGCATTGTCTCATGTGCTGACTGCAAGATACGGCCTCATCCGAGGGGCGGAACTCGGGAGCTGGTGGCCATTGTCGCCACTCTATGGGACGGGTTGGCTTGGCATCCGGCGCCCATCCTCCCGATTGGTGTCCATAGGGCCCTGGGGTTCACCTTGGGATGGAGGGGCAGCTGGTTCGAGCCTCTGCTGCCCCTGTAGCATCTGGCTCTGCTAGACCATGTGGTTCTCCATGGTCTGCACCGTTGTGTCGACACCCTCTACAATGCTCCTCAGTGACTGGGCCATGCTCTGCAGTGCCTCAGCCGTGCCCACCTGTGATTGGGATGAGTTCTGCAGCGCCTCGGCCATTTCCATCTGAGAGCAGGACATGTCCCACAGAACCTCATCAAGATCGGCCTGGTACTGGGTGACAACCCCCAGCGAGTCAGACATTCTGCCGAGACCCTCGGGGATGGCCGTCACCGACTATGCGACGCCTCAGACACCTTCACTCATGGTGCCGACATTGTGCACCAGGCTTTCCATTGCAGTCGCTACCCTAGCAGCGTTGGCCTCGGTGCCACTCATTACCAGTGCCATATCCTGCGCCAGTTGCCTCTGGGACTCCTCCATATGGCTATGGTTCTGCTGGAGTGACGCTGACATCTCTCTCTGAACATCCAGGTTGGTCCCTATCATCTCCATTAGCTCCCGGTAACATGTATCATAGGCTCAGCATCAGGCTGGGACCCGTTGGGTCCTGGAATCCAGCAGCCCTCTGACTGCTGTCTTGCCTGGGGATTCCTGCCTCCACGCGATGTGCATCATCAGCAGTGTGGTGCTCACACAATTGTTACCCAGAAGACTGCCCACTAACATGTCCCACCGAGGACATGTCTATCTGCGCTGGTGGGGGGTGGGGATGACAGCTGTGCCAGGACAGCGATGGGATCCTCGGATTTCTCCTCCAAGGTGTTCTCCTCGTAGTCAGGAAAGGGGGCCGCCTTTGATGGATGGCGCCGTTGGCTGGAGGACCTACGGGAGAATGGGCATGTAGTCAGTGGGAGGGATGGTTCAGCCAGTAAGGCAATCACTACTCATGTTTGACAGGTCCCCCATCCGCCAGCCTCCTCATGGCTGACCAATCCATTCTCGGCGACCCCCGTCACCTCCAGAGCCTGCTCCTCGAAGGAGGTGAGGATTCTTATGTCCGCCATCCATCCGCCAGACTGAGCCCTCTCCTGACGGTTATGGGATGGCTTTTTCTGAGGAGACACAGGGAGGGCACGTTAGCCACACTCGTGGTTCACAGTGGTGGTGTGAAGGAGGGGTTGAGGGGGGCGGAGGAAGGGCTGTGGGTCTCATTGGGATTTGGGGATTGGTTGCTCCCACAGTGGGGGGGGGGGGGATTGGTGTCTACTCTCTTGTGCTGCCCAGTGTAGGTCGTTGCACTGAAGGCCAGTCCTCCTGGTCGCACCCAGAGCTGACAGCTGTCGCCATCGCATCCCACACAGCACTGACTGCCTTGTGGCCCACCGTCTAGGACCCCCGGGGGAGCAAAATATCCCTTCTGGCCTCCACCGCGTCTAGCAGCCTCCCCAGGCCAGCATCTCCAAATATTAGGGCCGGTCTCCTGGGTGCCATTAGTGTGAGCTGCCTGGGTTTGGCTGAACAAATGCAGCTTAAGTGCTGCTCGACCCTTGTTAGCGGGGGGCTGACGTTCCCGGCAAATCAGCTGGTGAGTCTTCATTTGCGATGAGAAGCCCGTGAGGCCTCGTTAAGTGGACCAATTAACATTGAATTGCATTGCTGGCCTCGCTGGGCAGAGCACCAGGAAGCCCGGGGCAATTCCCGCTCGCTACCACACTTAGAAATTTTTCTGGAGAATTGCGTCCTTTGCAACCTACCTGGTTTGAATTCAACAAAACTTGGCAGTCAACTGTTCCCTAATTCATTCTACACGACAGAGCCCCCTTGCCAACCAACCAGTACTCTCGTCTCGTGCAGTATAAATTGTTGTTCATTGGTTATTGATATTTTTGCAATCTGTCCCGATGAGTGCACGACAAAAAAAGCTTAAATAGTGGGTGGGATTCTCCGGCCCCCCAACCACGTGGCTCTCGGCTGAGGGAGGCAGCACGGCGTTCGCTGGTGGCAGATTCTCTGTTCCTGCTGCTGTCGATGAGAATTCCGATTGAAGCCACCCCATTCTGCCAGGAAACCCGCCGGAGGGGGTGTGCTGCCAGTGGGACCAGAGCATCCCACCGCCAGTGAACGGCCGGAGAAATCCGGCCAATATGTCTCTTTTTCAGCAATTCTCAAGTTCTGTACTACCAAATGAAGTTACCGGATGTGGAGCCAGGACAGGCAGGGGTGCTCTCCATCTGAATACCTCCAGTACTGGTCATCGCCCCCTCCCCAACCCCTTTTCCTCACTTATTCTAAGCTGCTGTTAGCACCCTGTTAATGAAAACACGCTTTATTCAGCAAGCAGCCGCTTCTCTCTGTAGCTTACCCACTTCGTGGAAATTAGGCCCGTGGTTCAATATCGGGAGCACTTTGGGCCCCACCATTCAGATGCAGGGATTTAATCCTGCAGCCCAAAATTCCTGAATTTTATGTCACTGAGGACGTTTTTATGTTGCTTGCAAATGAGCGGTGCTCTTTGTCCTTTTTCCACATTATATTTTTACTGTGACGCAACTTTAGCGCACAGTAAAGTACTATGTCCAAATGTAAAGCATGTTAGACACACTGAGGAGAATTTCTGCAAATCTCCTGTTAATACATTGCAATGTTGGCAGAAGGGCCATACAAATTCCGAGTAAGACAAGTGTTCATTTCAAGTGGAAAAATTAATGTTAAAACTTGTTCTCACATTTTTATGCAGATGAACAGAGAGAGATGTAGAGATAAGTGTGGGATGGAATAATGGGTCATTAGCCGTGTTGCAAGAAAAGTGATTCAGTCCTGCACTCCTGACGTAAACTGTGCACGACGCTTGAGTTCCTTGCTTTTAGTTTTGCCTGGAATTTCTTTTTAATGCTAGTTTTTTGCTGGCCAGGAAAGTTAACATTGTGGTCATGAAAGTAGAAATGCTATTTTAAGGACACCAGCAACACCAAAGTGCCAAAATAATGATGTCCTTCAAAGAGCAGCAAATCTAAAAGCAGGAGGGACCCACCCTCAGGACTCAAACTAAGTGCTGGTTTAAGAAATAATCCATTGCAAGTAGACCACTGAAATTCCAGCCATTTGTGTGCTGTGAAAGTAAGTGGACATCAGAGATTAATGACCATGTGTTGGTGTATGAAAACAGCTAATGTGTATGAGCCATATCCCTAGGTATGTTATTTTGGGGAAACGTGCTCTTGCAGTCACTGCTCTCCCAAAAATAGAAGTATGTGTCACTTGGTGAAGAGAGATAGTGGAGGTGAACAGCATGTTCTGGGAACATGACTTATAACCATCCGTCTATTGGTAGAGATTGAATTTCATTATATTCAAATTGGGAAAGGAATATTTCATGTTGGTTTCCTCCCTTTACATTTTCCATTTGCTAAGATTTGAAAGGTTTCATGACCCAAAATGGAGGGAGGTCGAACGGTGTGAAAGTATTATAAACTCATTTTTGTTCACTGTTTTACTTCAGAAATTGAGAAAAGAAACTGAAAATTAGTCATTGGTGCTCATAAGATTGCAGAGAATATCATCCCTTTGAATTTATTGTTAGATGATGCTCGAATTTGAAAAATGTATAGTTTAGCAACTATTTTTATATGAAAAGCCGTGTGTTATGTTGGAGAATACTATCCAGTTAACAAAAATAGTAAATGCTGGAAATATGTAGCTATCAGTCCGTGTGTGTTTATGGATATGGGAGAGGTGTTGGATAATTTTTCCTTTTCCCACCTCTTGACTGACTGCAACATGGTGTATTTAAACTTCTTGAGCGCTATTACGTTAAAGAACATACAAAACTAGCTTTTTGTAAGTTTAAGTCAAGAGAACGGATAAGCATTTAATTGGGCAGCAGCTGACATGTATATAACAAACACCCACTTCTCATGCTCTCGCTCTCTCTTTTTCTCTTTCACACTCTCTCTCACACACACACACACACACACACACACACACTCACACACTCTCACACACATGCACACACACGTAAAAAGATGATTTCAAAAAATGTAACATGGACTTACATTTCTTAAAGTCCCAAAAATCTGTATTAATCTCCAAGAAGATTGTCAAAAGTTTTACATGCCTGGAAATGTTCTTTCAGTTCACAGGAGAAGATAAATGAAAGGCAAAGATTTCTGACAATCAACTCACAATAGTTTTCCAAATAGTAACACATTTCTTGCTTTTCATTCCAAGTTATGATTAGGTTGTTGTGAGGAAATATAATCTTGCAGTTAAAATGACCTAGCCTCACCTGTCTACCCAGAATGGATCTTTTTCAGGTAGGGTCTTCCCTTATACTGTGATGTGGAGATGTCGGCGTTGGACTGGGGTGAACACAGTAAGAAGTCTTACAACACCGGGTTAAAGTCCAACAGCTTTGTTTCGAATCACTAGCTTTCGGAGCGCTGCTCCTTCCTCAGGTGAAGGAAGGAGCTGTACTCCGAAAGCTAGTGATTCGAAACAAACCTGTTTGACTTTAACCTGGTGTTGTAAGACTTCTTATTGTTCCCTTATACTGGTAGAGGGGTGGCTTCCTTCTGGTCTTCATATTCCAGACTAATGCTCTCTGGGCTCTTCTTAGAATAAATAAAATACTTATTATCTCAAGCTAGTTTCTGTTATAGAACAACAGTATCAAATATGTCGCATTGCCTACACATGGGTTGGTGGTAGGTGTAATTGTCACATAGGATGTGTTTGCTATCCCATTAACATTCTAACACGAGCAGCCTCCTGAATGCCTTGGCTTGAAATGCCATCTTCATGGGCCCACTGATCATTTTAAATCTCTTCTATTGAAAGGGAGAGGGGCAGTTATCAACACCTGAGCAAGATTGTTTGCAGCTTCATGAATTTCCAAAGACATGTTTAGACATGAGTTGATCCTTGTTCTCAGAGAAACCACAAAATACTTCACTTGAGGCTCTGGGGTGCATTTTGTCAAGGTAATTTGTCCATTGCATTCTTTTGTGAAGTGTCCATCTTCCTAAAGTTTTATTGGCTTTTGACATGACCACAACAAACAGGCTAATGTTTCAGGCATGGAGCTTTAAACAGAGCAGCTCTGGCAAAGGGCCCACATTTGAACATCAACTCCTTTGTTTGCTACACAGTTGCTGACTGGCTTGCTTATAGAATCCAGCATTTGATGTGCTTGTATCTGATTTGTAGCACCAAGAGAAGGGAATATCAGAATATGTTTGTCGCCTAAGATAAAATATGGTGGGAGAAGGCTGTGTGATGCTTAAAGTCATGTACAGGAGTTGAGCTGAATGGCTTATTTCTGTGTTGTCACGTCGGTGTAATTCCATGCAATCTGCAGTGTTATGCTTTTTGATCATATATGCAGTTAATTGTGTCCTGAACCTACCCAAGCTGATTGAAATTGAAGGCAACCCTAATTGATAAAATGTCTTAAATCTTTACCTGTGTTGTTAATTTTGATTCCCTTTGAACACTTGATTTCTCGTTAAGTAGATTTGAAGTGATTATGACATGAAATCTTATCAAATGTTGTTTGTTCCTTAAACTAAAGCTTGGTTTGGAACTCAACAAAGATAATTACGTAGAAAGTATAGTCAATATTTAAAAAAGGGAAGCTGAGGAGAAGAGAGAGTTTTTAAAATTCATTTATGGGGTGTGGACATTATTGGCTAAGCCAGCATTTATTGTCCATCCCTAATTGCCCTTGAGAAGGTGATGTTGAGCTGCCTTTTTGAAACGCTGCATTCCATGTGGTGTAGGTGCTATTAGGGAGGGAGTTCCAGGATTTTGACCCAATGACAGTGAAGGAACGGCGATATATTTCCAACTTGGGATGATGAATGACTTGGAGGGGAACCTCCAGGTGGTGATGTTCCCATGTGTCTGCTGCCCTTGTCATTCTAGATGGTAGCCGTCGTGGGTTTGGAAGGTACTGCCTAAGGAACCTTGGTGACACCCTGCAGTGCATCTTGTAGATGGTACAAACTACTGCCACTGTTTGTGGTAGTAGAGTGGGTGACTGTTTGTGGAAGGGGTACCAATCAAGAAGGCTGCTTTTTCCGAGATGGTTTTGAGCTTCTTGAGTGTTGCTGGAGTTTCACTCATCCAGGCAAATGGAGTTTATTGCATCACGTTGCTGACTTGTGCCTTGTAGATGGTGGACAGGCTTTGGGAAGTCAGGAGGTGAATTACTCACCATAGGATTCCTAGCCTTTGACCTGCTCTGGTAGCTAAAGTATTTCTATCACTAGTCCGGTTCAGTTTCTGGCCAATGGTAACTTCCCAGGATGCCGATAGTGGGAGATTCAGTGATGGCAATGTCACTCGCTAAAGCCTGCTCACCATCTACAAGGCACAAATCAAGAGTGTGATGCAATGACCAAGGCTGTAATGAGGTCAGAAGCTGAGTGTTCCTGGCGAAACCCAAACTTAGTTCAGTGAGGTCATTGCTAAGTAAGTGCTGCTTGATAGCACTGTTGATTATCCCTTCCATCACTTTAGTGATTACCAAGAGTAGACTGATGGGGTGGTAATTGGCTGGGTTAGATTTGTCCTGCTTTTTGTGTACGGGACATACACAATGATGCCACTGTTTCAGCTGTACTGGAACAACTTGGCTAGGGGTTGGAAACGAGCAACCTGCCTATAGCTGACTCCAAACAATGGAGATAACAGCAAGTGTGAGAAATAGGAAAAGGAGAAAAGAAGAGTTTTTAGTTGTACAAGGAAATTTCATATGACAATATCGCTGTCTTAATATCTATAAAAATGTTAATAAATCATGATCTTTATTTCAAGACTCTGCTATCCAGTCATTTCCATTGTTGCCTCTCACCTTTTGAATGGGCCTCAAGGAGAATAGTATGACCAGGTCGAAGATAAGCAAAGCGTAAGAATGAGACCGAGGGATTTCTTACTGTGGGAATGTTTGTGTTTAATGGAGGTGAAATGGTCTAGTGTGTTTAGCACTGTGTTCCCACAAGGTTTCACATATTCCTATTATCTGAAGCATGCATGTATGAGCCCATATGGGTTTCTCAGCCAAGTGAGTGGCATTCTTCTCCTTCCTCCTCCTGCAGCTCCAGCCCTCTCCGCAGCATCATTATGTCTAAAGCATAGCAGACCATTGCCATTCTCCACTCCGTACATACTGGAGGGTGCCCCCAGATCTGTCCCAGCATCTGAATCCAATGGCTTGCTCAATGGTCTCTCTCAAGCGCATATGACTCCTTTTGTACCTTTCCTTTGAATCAATGTTAGGACTCCTCATAGCTGTCACCAGACTCCTATCTCACCCACTGACTCTGCTTCGAGATGCAAAGATATGCAGGAGATGTGACTGGTAGAGAATCAAGGAATCATGGCAGCTTCCAGGATATCTTGCAGATGAAAATCTGTCTGTGGTCACATTTCAGCTGAACATTCATGAAGTGGAATTGTTTCTGAATGACAAAACTACAGGCTGAATTGAGGGGGCCTTGACTGCCATGCATGCAGTCAATGATTTTATGTGGGAATCCAATCAAAATATTAGAGCAAATATGTGAGAGCCCCCTGGTTCTGACTGGCCTCTCCAGTCGCAAAGTGGATGCAAGTGGCAGCCCTGACGAGCATGGTATCAGTTACCTAGAAGATGGACTTATGAGCAGCAGATTCCTGGAAGAAGCCGAAAACTAAGAAATTCAGGGCTGGGTTGTGACAACATAATGAGAAATGTACAGAACTGTAAGGGTTAATGTTATTTCCAAATCAACTACTAGAGGGAGCTATATAAAGCATTGATGCTAAGCCCTCTGGAAGAATGTTGAGGAGAAGGCGAGAAGACAGACTGTAGGAAAGATATTGTGAGTGAGAGCAGATCATAGTTATTATGTTAGTGTGGAGATTAGTGGTAGATGAGTGTAGATTGTATTTTTATTGTCAGTTGTTTATTATATAGAATTAAGAGTCAAATTAAATTAAGTAGTATAAATAAGTCTTTAGTTTTGTTCAAAAAAAAAGTTAGTTGTAGTCTTTGTGAACACCACGCCAACCATCCTAGGATCTGAACCACAAAGAATACCATATGGGTGATCTTGACAGTCACCAATAATGCATGCCCACCTGACCAGTGTGGAAGGAGGTCTTGTTCCAGGAGACTGAAGATGTCAGCAACAACTTGCCATGTAATTCAAGGCCTGAGGCACTGCTACTCTGCCACATCAAGAAAGCTAATCCACTGGCTGTACACACTGTGCTGTGGGGTGTTGCATCCGTTCAGCTGTGTCCATCTCGTCTGTCCTTTGGAGTGACATTTAGCTGCAGGAAAGGTGATTGTTGTTCCTGTTGTTCTTAGCAGAAGGTGGAGCTGCATAAGCTACTTGCATGCTGCAGTTTAGGCTGACAGCAGGGGGGTAAAAGGGGAATGAAGTCCAAGATAGCAAAATAACTTCCAAAGTTGGAAGTCATAGAATTTACAGTGCAGAAGAAGGCCATTCAGCCCATCGAGATGCACTAGCCCTTGGAATGAGCACCCCACTTAAGCCCACGTCCCCACACTACCCCCATAACCCATGGCCCCCAGCTAACCATTTGGATGCTCAGGGGCAATTTAACATGGCCAATCCACCTAACCTGCACATCTTTGGACTGTGGGAGGAAACTAGAGCACCCGGAGGAAACCCTGGCAGACACGGAGAGAAAGTGCGAACTCCACACAGACAGTCACCCAAAGCCGGAATTGACCCCGGGTCCCTGGAGTTGTGAGGCAGCAGTGCTAACCACCGTTCTGCCCCACCTCTAAAGTCACCTCGAATGCAGTGAAAGCACACTCGCAGAATAATTCCTCTGAGTGAAAAACCTTTCATCTATGCAAGGAAGCAGCTATTATTCAGTATTTAAAGGCTTTGCAGCCTGTCAGTTTGATAGAATCGTCACCATGTGCCGTGCTGTTGCCTTATTAACCCTGGCGAGTTTCAAATAGCATGGGAAGGCTGCACTCAATTACGTGTAAGTCCAGCAAAATACAGATCCCCCCCACCGCCATTGGATTTCTGTCATGCCAACATTTTTTTGCTGATTTAAATCCCTGTCCACATCGGCACCCAACCACTTGCAAGTTAAAATGCTGCTCAGAATGCAAAAGCAAGGAAGTGAGGCAAAATCTTTCTAAAATGCTGGAATTTTGTGTTGAATTCTGAGCACCACTTCAGGAAGGATGTCAAGGCCTGAGAGAGGACATAGTTGAGATTTAATGGAATGGTACCAGGGTCAAGGGGCAGGAAACTTCAGTGGATGCTTGATGGAGATGTTTAAATTCCTGAATCGTTTCGTAAAACTGTTTCTAGTTGCAACTGGGTCAGTAACCTGTGGAGACTGGTTTGTCAGATGATTAGCAAAAGTACCAGAGACAACGTGAGGAAACTTTTTTTTAAACACAGCGAGTTGTTGTGATCTGTAATGCACTCCCTGAAAGAGTGGTTTACGCAGATTCAGTTGGAACATTCAAAGAAGAATTACATAGTTTCTTGAAGGAAAAAATAATTATGGGCTATGTGTAAGAGCAGGGGAGTGTAATTGTTCTATGTTAATGAACTATGAAAATATTTGATGCGCTGTAACATCCTAGTTTTAACAGAATGCAGGTTTGTTAAGTTGCAAAAGCTGTGTTTCTGCCGGTATATTAAATTCCCTCCATTCAGCAATTAATTTCTCATTGCAGAAGGACAGCAGGAAGTTGAAGTTGAATAATGTCCTTCATCAGACACTTCGTGGAGATGCGCCAGGGAGATCTCATCAGTTGGCTGCCTGCCTACAACACTCCGAGGTTTTGACGGCCAATGCACAGGAGTCCAATAGGCCCACTTTACACCCAGGTCAAACTAGTACAACGCAAAGCAGCACAAAGTTAAGACGCTTTCAAGGATCATCGGGTCCAGGTCAAGCAGAGGGTGCTCTTAATAAAACAGTTTTTGGAACTGATACAAAACTACACTCGCAGCTCATGCAAGAACTCAACACTGTTTTTCTCAAAAGTAATCCGCTGGTAAAGAATGAATGAAGTGAGCCCTCATCTGTTAAATTGTATGGATAGCTATATTCTTTATAGTGAACATTTTGTATGGATGGTAAAATTAAGATATTTTCATTTGTAAGAATTCTAAATGAGCAAGTTCACTTCATGAGGCAATTTGCATCATTCCATATTTATTGTATGTTATTAAGCAACAGCATGGATCAATTCCAATTGCCTGATTTTTAAAAACACTTTGAATCAGAAGAAGTACCCAAAGTAGAATCCTGGGCATGCACATGGGACATTTTTTATATGGACTGTCCTCAATGCTCTTCTTCTATTAAAGTTGAATTAGCTGGTACTTGCAACTAAGTTCGATGTTACTTGTCAGGGTATTTGAGAAGAATTGTTGCTGTGCATCCTGCATATTATGTACTATGGTTTCCTGGATAAAGGCCTGGATTTTCATCCTCAAGGTGGGTAGCAGGTGTCATGAAAATTCCTGGTTCAACCCACTCGTGGGATTTTCATTGTGGGGGGGAAATGGATACCGGCTGGAGTTGTGCCAGCCGACTCAGGACAAAGTTCGGAGGCAGCCACAAGGGCTGCTGATTGAAGAGGTGGGCTGTTTAACTGTCTCAGTTATAAAAAAAACACAAAGGTCCTCCAGACTTTATTCCTCATATCCCCTCGCAACCACACACTTCTAATATGCCATCCCTGCCACCTCATGACAGCCACTCACCCCTTCTGCCCCTCCAGAAATCCCTAAGGCCCCCATACCAAGGGATGCTCCCCACCAACCCCTTTTAGCTCTCATGCCCCAGTGCCAAGGGATGAATCCTAAGTAACCCCTGACCCTCATCCTTGCCAAGGTATGCCCCTCCATCCACCTTCGCCCTTATGGCAAATTGTGGCAATTCCACACCCATTGACCCACTGTACATTATTTAGAACCAATCAACTCCATTGTGACAATAGGATATGTAAAAAAGCTTTAAAAGATGGATCATTCATAACGTTTTACTATGTTTAAAAAAAGTTATTTTCCTACATGACAAAAGTGTCAATCGTTCAGACCCTTTAAAATTTAGATAGCTGAAATGAAAATTACTTGACATCTTTAAACCTAGTGTAAATAAACATTGTGCAATTGACAGGGGCAGCATGGTGGTACAATGGATAGCACTGTTTTTGTTTATTTAGTGTACCCAATTAATTTTTTCCAATTAAGGGGGCAATTTAGCATGGCCAATCCACATAGCCTGAACATCTTTGGGTTGTGGGGGTGAAAACCACGCAAGCACGGGGGGGGGACGTGCAAACTCCACACCGAGAGTGATCCTGTAAATTCTATGACTCACAAAGGAAGATGCTTGTGCTGGTTGGAGGTCAGTCATCTCAGCTCCAGGACATCACTGCAGGAGTTCCTCAGGGCCTAGGCCCAACCATCTTCAGTTGCTTCATCAATGACCTCCCTTTCTTCCAGTCCAAAGATGTGCAAGTTAGGTGGATTGGCCATTCTAAGTTGCCCCTTAGTATCCAGGGATGTGTAGGTTAGGTTACGGGAATAGGGCGAGGTGATAAAGGGATTGGACGTGGGTAGGATGCTCTGTCGGAGGGTTGGTACAGATTTGATGGGCCGAATGGCCTCCTTCTTCACGTTAGGGATAATAATCTTTATTATTGTCCCAAGTAGGCTTACATTAACACTGCAATGAAGTTACTGTGAAAATTGCCTCGTCACCACACTCCAGTGCCTGTTCGGGTACACAGAGGAGAATTCAGAATATCCAATTCACCTAAGCAGCACGTCTTTCAGGACTTGTGGGAGGAAACCGGAGCGCCCGGAGGAATCCCACCCAGACACGGGGAGAACGTGCATACTCCGCACAGACAGTAATCCAAGCCGGGGATCAAACCTGGGGCCCTGGCACTTTGCTCCTATTAAGAAAGCCCAGATTATGATATGCTTTATTAACTGCTCTCTCCACCTGGTCTCTCCTCTAATCTCTAATGATCTGTGGACATATATACCCAAGTCCCTCTGCTTCTGCACTCCTTTAAGAATTTTACACCATAGTTTATTTGTGTCTCTACTTTCTTCCTACCAAAATGCATTACCTCACACTTCTCTGCATTGAACTTCATCTGCCCATTCTACCAACTTGTATATGTCCTTTTGAAGTTCTACACTGTCCTCTTCACAGTGGAGCCATAGGGGTTATTTGGGGGACATATTTCTGCATGGGAAGGCATGATGGGCAATAGGGGCTGTTTGGAGGGGCATATGCTGACGTGGGGGCATGAGGAAGACCTTTTGAACTGATCTTTTAAAATGTCCCTCATGTAGACTAGGGTTCACGACAACTCTTGATGTACCATGAACCGCGGCTCATTGGAAACCTGGCTCATATCCATGAAAATTGTGGAACACTAAGACATGCCTATCCCCGCAATGGAACCAGCCAGGTTTAGAATGCAGGGTGTTGGCTTTTGATTCAAGCCACCCTTCACCCTTAAATGTTACTCCTTAAAATTGGAATTCCTGGCAAAGTGGGCAAGAATCCCGCTTTCGGGTCCAAGCCACCACTTTAAAACGGCTCCCATGGCATCCTGACTCAGTGAAAATACAGCCCAAACATTCAGTAAATTTTGATAGTTTGTCACAATCAATGAACAACTATTAGTTGTTCATATTGTGAATCGACTGTGATGTTTATCTTCTATCAGCTGAACATGGGACCAAAACGTGCTATACGTATTTCTTATAAAACAGTTTAAAATGTACAGACCTGTACCCTGATGACTGATTTCCTCAAAAGAGCTGCTTTGCCGGTGGTGTTGTCAGTCCCTAATGTATGTTCAAGAAAATTGGAGTAGAATGCAGAAAGGGAAATGTTATATTTCAAAATGTTGTCATTTATCACCTTGTGAATGCATCAATTATAAAATAGTCATTGATAAGCTTCTAGATTTTGAACTGTCCATAATTATGGCAACATTCGAAACTATATAGCACCAAGGATCTGGACAGTCTGCAGACTGATGTGACCAAAAGTCACTGTCGTTTTCTCTAGCTCCTAATTTTATTTCATTCATTTACATGCACTCTGCCCAAAAGCAGGTACTTGGCTCGTTTCTACTCTTGCTTCATCCTGAGCTGTTTTGCTTGGCAGTTCTTCTCAGTGATGGTCTTCCACTTCCACGCGAGGAAGCGGGCCCCATTTCTACCTCCACCAAATGGGAATGGAATCGAACTTGTACTGTTGGCATTCTTTTGAACCACGTGTTAGCCACCTAGCCAACTGAGCTAACTAGCCCCCGGGCTCAGCGCGTTCAAGATATTTTTCCAGGAAATTAAATTTGTTATTCAAGCAAATTAGATCTGCAGCACATAACTGGTCTATTTGATCCTCGACCTCAACCACGAGAATGCTTGCTTTTGTTTGCAGAACTTCTCGTCACTAGATTTGGCCAATGAAAAAGGAGTTAAATAATAATAATCACTTATTGTCACAAGTAGGCTTCAATTAAGTTACTGTGAAAAGCCCCTAGCCGTCACATTCCGGCGCCTGTTCGGGGAGGCTGTTACGGGAATTGAACCCAAGCTGCTGCCTTATTCTGCAAGGCAGCGATTTAGCCCAGTGTACTAAACCAGCCCCTATAAGTTGTATTTATACAGCACTTTTCATGACCACAGGTCACCCCAAAGTGCTTAACAGCCAATGGAGCACTTTCACTGTTGTACTCTGGGAAATTCAGCAAACAACAAGCCTGAAATCACAATGCTTGTTGCTGGTTATTACATGCCATATATGAAATTGTTTTTTTTTAAACACTAACATCGCATGTATTATGCATAGAACTGTAATCTGTTTCATACATTGAAAATGTGATCAATTTTATACTGCTCTGTCTTACTAAATGCACCATAAAGAGCTTTTGAATATTATTACCTGAGAGTATTTCATAAAAAACATGTGCTAGTTTAATATAATGCTGGTTTAAGTTCTCCCTCAACACATGCTTCCCCATTGCCTTATCAAGGCAGAGGAACTTGCATTTAATAGCCTTTGTTTATTTTACAACCTGGTGAAGATGTTTCTTCACATTTATATTCAAACTTCAAAAAATAAAATCAATCCACATGTGCCCCTGGTGGTCTTCACCATTGACACCACCAGACTATGTGGAGTCAGTGCGTGATCATCGTACTTAACTATTTCTGACAACTGCCAATGCCAATAGCAGTGCATCGTGGGTACCTGACAGTCCATGCAGACTGCCACAATCATTGACTTGATGAATGTTCACTTAGTCTTATTATTTGAGGAAGGATTAATGTTAGCTAGGTCAGCAGGAAGTTACCTAGCTTATCTCCCAACATTGCCATAGGATCTTTATTATCCACAGAATTATTGGGATGGGAAGGAAATGGATTTAACACCTCAATCGAATATTGGCACCTCCAAATCTTAAGTATGCATGGTTGGCCAAGTTAGATTATGTGCGAAGGTCCTGGAGTGGAGCTAATTTCTGCCATTCTGAAAGAATTATTAATGCCTGTCCTGAATCCATTAAGTTTGTAAATTCAATCTTTGATTCGCTGGAATATCCCAATTTTCCAAAGTTCAGAATCAAATGCAAAAATTACTTTTGGGATTGATGTCCAGTTTAACATGTGAGACAGAATTTGGCATTGGCTGTGTTCTACCTTCATGAGCCCAAATAATATTAAGGAAGTATCCTGCTACTCAGCTGAATAAAATTCAAAGATGATGGAAAAACCATATAATTTCCTGTGTAACAGACACCAAAGTTTATTGTGGAGCTGCATGATGCCATCAGTCAAATAATTCAACACTGAAAACTTTTACTTTTAATGGGCTTTTATAGGAAATCTTTCTTTATGAAGGAAATAGCTAGTTAAATGGTCACCATTTGTTTTCTTGAATTCTGAAGGTTTTTTAAAAGTCAAAAACAGGAAAAGTAAAACTTTCAGGAACCTAGTTTGCAGTTTTCTATTTTTTAAAATAAATTTAGAGCACTCAATTAGAACCAATCCACCTAAACTGCACATCTTTGGGTTGTGGGGGTGAAACTCCACACGGACAGCGACCAAGGGCCGGGATTCAAACCCAGGTCCTCAGTGCCGTAGGCAGCAGTGCTAACCATTGCGCCACCATGCTGCCCCCAGTTTGCAGTTTTCAAAGAGCAGAAACCTTTTCCTTTTGAGAATTGTTAAGTACGAATGCTAAATCGCGTTTTAATTCCATCCAGTCTCAGTGGCATTGCTTCTATCATTCCTACAGTTTATGTTTCAGCATTAACTCATGTTGACATAAATTTTCCCGCAAAGAAACTTTCTGCCAGGCGATTCTCATTGGAATACATTTTGAAGGAGTGGGATAAAAGGCATAAAATAAATATCATTGTCTACTTGGAAACCATCAGACAGTACCCCTCCACCCACCCTTGAGATCCTCAATGGCCCTTCACTCAATAAAAAATCCGAGAGCAAGCCACAGTGCAAACCTTTTATGGGCATCTCTATGTTTGAGCAGACAGAATGCATTCGACGTAGCAATAGAGTCAAGGCAGCTCATTTACATTGCTGTGTCTATCCTGTAGTCACAGGCCAACTCAACTGGCAGGTCGATTTCTTGAGGAAATAGGGCCAGGAACAGGGCAGCATGGTGGCTGGCACTGCTGCCACACAGCATCAGGGATCTCTGTTTGATTCGGGCCTTGGGTGACTGCGGAGTTATCATGTTCACCCCGTATCTGCATGGATTTCCTCTAGGTGCTCCAGTTTCCTCGCACAGCCAAAGATGTGCAGGTTAGGTGGATTGGCCATACTAAATTGCCCTTTAGTGTCCAAAGATGTGCAAGTTCGGTGGGTTGGCCATGATCAATGTGCAGGATTACGGGGATAGGGTGGTGGAGTGGGTCTAGGTAGAGTGCTCTTTTGGAGGGTCAGTGCAGTCTCGATGGGTCGATTGGCCTCCTTCTGTACTGTAGGAAGTTTATGGATGTTATCACTAATATTTACTAGTTACCTGTCTGAGGTTCAATATGGCATAATATCTATTTACCCCAAATTTCTACTTATTTTTCCCCAAAACATTTCTTGCAAGCACAATGTCATTTTTGCAACATAGGTATTGTTCTGGGATAGGGAAGTGCCTCACTAAACTCTGTTCTTTGAACAGATAGCTCAGTGGTACTGAGAATTCAGCATGTAGACAACTGTGAGCACCCTAAGGTTCTATGCTCTTTATGTCAATGACCCTCGCCGCTTGGTGGTTGTAGTCACAAGGTAAATCCCCCTAATTACTAAAATTTATCATGTATTTTAATCCTCTTTTCTTCTTTCAAATCCATTTTCACACATTCAGAAGTGTCAGAATAGTATTTAAATACGGATTACCAATGAACAACTATTTTTTTTAAATGGCAAAGATATTGAGTGGAATATATGTTTACTTGTCAAAGCCAGCAATGTGCTGCCAAATTATCAGGAAGTCTAATTTGGAAAGTAATTTTGCTGTTTTCCTGTCATGTATCTTTCAAAAAGCACTTGTACATCCCTATTACTTTTAATTAACTCTGAGTAATTCAAAGTCAATGTGAATTTATAAATGTTGTAAATCAATTCTTTGGAAATGTATAACTATCATGCTGGCACTTTGCATCCTGTATTTTAAAATAATTACTGCTACTTAAAAGAAAGTCCAATGTGGTGTTTAATATTTTAATTTTGTGAAATACGATAGGTTAAGGACAAATGATGCAACGAAGGCTTCAAGGGTGTGAGTGGGAAGAACATGGCAGATGGAATATAAAGTAGAAAAATGTGCATTTTAGATATCTGCTTTGGGAGGAAAAGGATAGATGGAGACTATATTTTAAATGATGTGAGATGGGGAAATATTGATGTCGAAAGGGTCCTGGATGTCCTTGTTCATGCGTCACTGAAAGCCAACATACAGGTACAGCAAGCAATTAGGAAGCTAAATAGCATGTTGGCCTATTGCAGAAGGCTTTGAGTACAGAAGTAAAGATGTCTTGCTGTAATTGTAAAGAACCTTGGTGAGACCACACCTGGTGTATTGTGTTCAGTTGTAGTCTCCTTACATAAGGAAGGATATTCTTGCCATAGAGGGAGTACAACAAAGGTTCACCAGACTGAACTGGGGAATGGCAGGATTGTCCTGTGAAGAGACATTGAGAAACTGGACTTATATTTTCTAGAGTATTGAGGAATGAGAGATTACCACACTGACGCATACACATTTTGTACAGGGCTGGACAAGGGTAGTTGCAGGAAGGATATTCTTCCTGGTTGGGAGATCGAGAACCAGGGGACACAGTTTCAAAATAAGAGGCGAGCCATATAGGACTGAGATGAGGAGGAATGTCTTTACTGTGAGGATGGTGAATATTTGGAATTCTCTAACTGAAGGCTATGGAGGCTCATTCATTGAATATATTCAAGACGTAAATCTATACATTTCTACATGTTAAACATACAAAGGGATATGGAGATAATGCGGGAAAATGGCATTGAGGTTGAATATCAGTCCTGATCTAGTTGAATGACATATCAGGTTTGAAGGGCCAAATTGCCTACTCCTGCTCCTATTTACCAAGAGTTTCAAACCCCAACAGACCTTGGAGCAGACTGGGAGCGGGCTGCATATGCATTGTTTGGCTCAGTGTGCATGTGCATGAAGAAAAGCTGCAAAATGCAGGTCAGATGACCAGGAGCAGAGCACCACTGAGGACGAAACCCAGGCAGGGGACAGGGAGAGGTCCGAAAAGGAGAGGGGACAGGGTGCAAAACCCTAAAATGTCCCTGATAGGAAACAATCCCAGTTCAGTTAAAAAAAGAGGAGCAGAGAAACATCCACCAAATGAGATTAAGGCTGCTCGAAGACTTTAAGTGAAGAGGGTTAGGAGAAGTCTTGAAGATCAAGTCTTGACTGCATGTTACAAGCCATACGATGAAGATTCCCTTTGGAGCAGAAGTCTTGTGCTTGGCATCGTTGAAGAGCTCAAGTTATGCTTGTGAGTTGATGCTTGAGTGCATACTCTGGAATGCAGGAGAATGGAATCACGGGAGGTGATTTTGAAATCCTGCGAGTTTGGCTGTCGTTGATGCTATCTGATGTGTGAACTTCTTTTGAAGAGGTTTGATCTTTGAAGAATTCCTAGGTGAGATCTTAAAATGTGAAGACTGAAATCCCTCATGAGAGAAACAAAGTTTCAGCAAGATTGGTGACTCAGAGTTTACTGACGTCTGGGTGGGTTTGGGGAAAACCGTGGCATCTGTCTTGGTCACACCTGTCATTTGAAATGTGTGTTTGACCAGAATTTGTCTGTTAAGTCACATGTATCTCATATTAACCCTGAATGTTAGAGCATAAGGTAGATATTGTGAACTGTTTTATCTTTCTAACCTTCTACAGTAAATTTTATTTTTCTTCTTTCAAAACCTATGGAATCTTTTGGTTTTAAAATATTAGGGAACATTGTCTACTTTAAGCACAATGTTATTGGTCCCTCATCAAATCTTACCAAAAACGTGGAGGTTTGGCCTGTGATCATAACAGTACCTAAGTACAGCCCTAAAAATAGAAAGCTGTGATTCCCCTGCCAGTTCTCAGATTGTCTGCCATTATCTTTTGCAAAAACCAGGTAAGTGACCTTGATACGGTTTCTGCCAAATTTACAGGAAGATAATGTGTATCATATTATGTTACTTTGGTCCAATAGGTAGCCTTCTTGTCTCTAGATCAGAAGAGTGTCTGTTCAACCCCACATTGGCCCATGACTTCATAAACTATATTGTCATTCCAGAGGGATACTTAATCACTGCAGTCATGGGATCATAGAATCAGTGGGCAGCACGGTAGCATTGTGGATAGCACAATTGCTTCACAGCTCCAGGGTCCCAGGTTTGATTCCGGCTTGGGTCACTGTCTGTGCGGAGTCTGCACGTCCTCCCCGTGTGTGCGTGCTCCGGGTGCTCCGGTTTCCTCCCACAGTCCAAAGATGTGCAGGTTAGGTGGATTGGCCATGATAAATTACCCTTAGTGTCCAAAATTGCCCTTAGTGTTGGGTGGGGTTGCTGGGTTGTGGGGATAGGGTGGAGGTGTTGACCTTGTGTAGGGTGCTCTTTCCAAGAGCCGGTGCAGACTTGATGGGCCGAATGGCCTCCTTCTGCACTGTAAATTCTATGATAATCCATGATACAGCACGCATCTCTGTGCAACTGTCCAATCAACTTTAAGTCAACTGTCCAATTACACCTGTCACAAACCACGTTGATGGTATCTGTGAAGGTATCCCAACTCGGAACACTGATTCATTTTTTTAAACAATGGAATGAGGAGTCAAGTGAAGCTCCAGTGAGAATAACCAGCTCAATTGTCACGTAACAATTATTAACGACTATTAAATTAAAGGAAATGCAAATCGACACAAACAGGACTACAATACTCTCCGACAATTAAGTATATGAACCATTAAACGCACATTTTATGTGAAATGTACCCCTCAGAACATAGAACATATGGTGCAGAAGGAGGCCATTCGGCTCATCGAGTCTGCACCGACCCACTTAAACCTTCACTTCCACCCTATCCCTGTAACCCAATAACCCATCCTAAGCTTTTTGGACAGTAAGGGCAAATTAGCATGGCCAATCCATCTAACCTGCATGCCTTTGGACTGTGGGAGGAAACCGGAGCATCCGGAGGAAATCCACGCAGACACGGGGAGAACGTACAGACCCGGCACAGACAGTGACCCAGCAGGGAATCGAACCTGGGACCCTGCAGCTGTGAAGCCACATTGCTAACCACGATGCTACCATGCAGCCCTTGTTCCAAAATATATCTATTATCCCTGAACTACGTAAGTTTTTCCCTTTCTCAAACAACATCCGAATTAAGTAAATCTGTAAGTCTAATCCAGTTTATCGTTACCACAAAATACAGAGCGGTTATTCAAGTCTGGGCAATGTCTTGTCCTGTTCCAGCGAAGATATTTAAACTGGCTTTATGAAGGTTTCTGCAAGAACCTAGTTCGAAGACTTAGGCGCTAGCCTCGACTCCTGACTGTTAGATTGGCCTCACAGACTTTCAGGTATAAACCTGCTCTCTATGTCTGGTAGATATCAACTGCTCTCCTTGGCTGTTGGGTCTAAACTGCCTTTCTTTTTGAGGGTGCTGGATACCTATGTGCCACCTGGACATCTGCATTTCATTACTTTTAGAATCAAATCTCATTATGCCTTTTGAATACTACTGCCAATGCTAGGTAGACTTCTACCTGTTGTTGGGAAGACCCAAGACACCTGTTGCCAGGCAGATCACATCCCACCATGCCTTGTTACATTCATGTTACTACTGTTACTAGGCAGATTTCTACCTGTTGCTGGGCAGATATATGACACAGTTCTTTCTCTTACTTTATAGCCTTGCAAATTCTCCTGCTTAAATATATAGTTACCTGTCTCCTATTGAATCTACTTCCAATAACTTTATGGCAGTGTATTGCAAATCAAAGAATTCTCTATGTTTAAAAAAAAAGTCATATTGTTTATCACCCTCACTAGCGTTGTGCAAATTCATGCTGAGTGTTTAGCCAGATGTGAAAGATTTTATGGCTTCCTTCTCTAGCACTAACACAAAATAGATTAACTAGCCATTCACCTCATTAGGATTTTGCTCGTGCATCCAATTACATACAGAACAAGTCACTGCACTCAAAAAATAATAATTTGCTTTGAGACACTTTTGCATAATATGTCACATTATATAAATGCAAGCATTGTCCTAGAACTCAATCATTTTTTTTTCATTTATTTATCAGATGTGGGCTTCACTGGTTCGGCCAGCATATATTGCCCATCCCTAGTTGCCCTTCAGAAGGTGGTGATAAGTTGCCGCCTTGAACTGCTGCAGTCCTTGAGGTGTAAGTACACCCACTGTGCAATTCCAGGATTTGTCCCAGCGACAGTGAAGGAATGGCGATATATTTCCAAGTCAGGGTGGTGAGTGACTTGGAGGGGAACCTGCAGGTGGTGGGGTTCCCAGGTATCTGCTGCTCTTGTCCTTCTGGATGGTAGTGGTCGTGGGTTTGGAAGGTGCTGACGAAGGAACCTTGGTGAGTTACTGCAGTGAATCTTGTAATGGTACAGAGGCTCCCACTGTTCGTCGGTGGTGGAAGATTTTTTATAATAATTATCTTTATTGTCACAAGTAGGCTTACATTAACACTGCAATGAAGTTACTGTGAAAATCCCCTAGTCGCCACATTCCGGAGTCTGTTCGGGTACACAGAGGGAGAATTCAGAATATCCAAATCAACTAACAGCACATCTTTCGGGACTTGTGGGACAAAACCGGAGCACCCGGAGGAAACATAGTTTCAGACTTAATATGTTAGATTATGGCAGCACCTTGTGAAAACATTGATAGTTCACTCTGCTTGTAGATTATTGTAAAGTTGACATAAAAAAAATCATTTGCAATTTGTAATACAGATGCTCAGTTATAAAAATGCTGCCTGGTCTGAAATGTTTTCTCAATACCTCCTGTGGATTCACTCCCTAACTGGAAGAGATTCAGCGGTTTTCTGCTCAGACTGATGAACACTGACAGTCGGAGACACAGTCATGAATCGCATATATAGCAATCAGTCATTGCTGGGACCAAGAAAGGAAAAGAGGTGGTTAGGCATTTCAAACTCATGAATTTAACATTGTGCTGTAAATAATACAACAGCCCAGACTATCAGAAGTTTAACTGCCTTTCAGAATCCCAAACTGACTGTGGCCTAAGCTCTTACTGGTATCGCATGGATGCACTGTTTGGCTGCATGGATTTTACTTCTATTCAACTAATAGTTTTGCATTTTTTAACGAGGTTGTCCATCCTCTTAGTTGCTTCTAGCAACTAATTATGAGTTGGCAAGCAAAGATTGATGGTTGAATTGCCCACATGTCGCACAGTATCAAAGAGTTTCCATTCCAAAGAAGCTTGCTGCAATGCAAATTTCACTCCCTATTGACTCCTGCGGGTAGAATTTTGCCAAAGGTTCCCTGATTTCACGGCATGACTTGGGGAGATTGGTGGTAACAGCCTTTCTGGCTGTTTCTCCATTCCAATTAAAATTCTGGAGGGAGATTCTGTAAAGGAGATACATAGTTACATGATGTTAGTATTCTAAACATCTAGAAATCCCAATTTTGGACTGAACCTTAGTAAAAAGAGACCAAAGGAACTATTCTAGGTTTGAATTTAGATTATGCATTCCGCACATTACCTGTGCAGAAATGGATGGAGAGAAAACTACAATATTTTATACAGTCATAGAATGATGGACAACAGAAGGAGGCCGTTCAGCCCATCATGTCTGTACCAAATTGAAATTTGGCAAAATTAAATTTTTGACATTCGGTTATAAATTTGGCCAATATGTGTATTAATGATAAACTAATCCCAAGAGAAATTAGATCAATTTAAATGGTTGAATAAAATGCCAATTTAGTTTTCATGATGTAGAACATTCATGTTTTAATTCATTAATCAATGTTGCCTTTTTGTTGTTGAACTACACAAATTCATAATTTGAATTTTGTGGTTAGGGATGAAGTGACGGTGCTCACTGCTGACCTGGAGGAAACTGGTAACAGATATCGATCAATCTGTGGTGTGGAGCTCTCCTTTCCCAACATTAATTTAATTCTGGTGACAGCTGTGGGGCTTCTGCATCCTGTAACAACAATGTCATCAAACAGGGGAGGCAGTGGTGTGGTGGTATTGTCGCTGGATCAGTAATCCAGAGACCCAAGATAATGATCTGGAGACCTGGGTTAAAATCCCACCACGGCAGATGGTGAAATTTAAACTCAATAATGTATCTGGAATTGAAAGTCTAATGATGACCATGAAACCATTGTCGATTGTCATAAAAATCCATCTGGGGTTCATTAAGCGCTTTAGGGAAGGAAATCTGCCGTCCTCACTGGTCTGGCCTATATGTGACTCCAGACCCACAGCAATGTGCTTGACTCTTCTTTCAACTGCTACGAAAATGCAAAAAAGGAATGAAACCGGACTGACCACCCAGCATCAACCCAGGCATCGGAAACGACAACGGCAAACCCAGCCCTGTCGACCTGCAAAGTCCTCCTTATTAACTTCTGGGAGAGCTGTCTCACAGGCTAGTTAAGCAACAGCCTGACAGTCATACTCACAAAATCATACCTTACAGATAACATCCCAAACACCACTATCACCAGCAGAGGTGGTGGGACAGTAGTATACAGTTGGGAGGGAGTTGTCCTGAGGGTCCTCAACATCGTGGCTTCAGGTTAAACATGGGTAAGGAAACCTCCACCACAGACCTAGTTGGTCAGGTCCGAAATGACATTGCTGTTAGACTGGGACTGCAGCAGGAACCAACAAGAGGGAAAAACATACTTGAACTCATCTGCACCAACTTGCCTGCTGCAGATGCAAAAGTCATGACAGTATCTGTAGAAGTGACCACCGCACAGTCTTTGTGGAGACAAAGTCTCGTCTTCACCCTCCATAATGTGTGGCACTATGATCTGGCTAAATGGGATAGACTTTGAACAGATCCACGAATTCCAGACTGGGCATCCATGAGGTGCTTGGGCCATCAACAGCAGCAGAATTGTATTCAACCAATCTGCAACCTCATGGCCCGGCATATCCCTAATCGACCATTACCACCAAGCCAAGGGATCAACCCTGGTTCAATGAAGAGTACCAGGAGAGCCTGCCAGGAGCAACATCAGACATACTGAAAAATGAGATATTAACCTGGTGAAGCTACAACACAGGACTACTTGTGCGCCAAGCAGCAAATAATAGACAAAGCTAAGCAATTCCACAACAAATACATCAGATCAAAGCTCTGCAGTCCTGCTACATCCAGCCGTGAATGGTGGTGGACAATTAAACAACTCTCTGGAGGAGGAAGCTCCACAAATATCCCCATCCTCAATGATGGAGGAGCCCAGCACACATGTACAAAAGACAAGGCTGAGGCATTCACAATGATCTTCAGCCAAAAATGCCGAGTGGATGATCCATCTCAGTCTCCACTGGAGGTCCCCAGCATCACAGATGTCAGTCTTCAGTCAATACGAGTCACTCCACATGATATCAAGAAATGGCGGAATGCAACGGTTAATGCAATTGCTATGGGCTCTGACAATATACCGGCAAAAGTACTGGAAGACTTGTGATCCAGAAATTTCTGCACCCTAGCCAAGCTGCTCCAGTACAGCTACAACACTGGCATCTACCCAGCATTGTGGGAAATTACCCAGGTGTGTCCTGTACACTCAAAACAAGCCAAATGCAACCCAGCCAATTACTGCCCAATCGGTCGACTATCCACCAACAGCAAAGTGATGGAAGGAGTCATCAATAGTGCTTTCAAGCGGCCCTTACTCAGCCATAACCTACTCATGGACGCTCAGTTTGGGTTCCACCAGGGTCACTCAGCTCCTGACCTCATTACAACGTTGGTTCAAACATAGACAAAAGAGCTGAATGCCAGAGGTGAAGTGAGAGTTACTGCCCGTGACATCAAGGCAGCATTTGACCGAATATGGCATCAAGGAGTCCCAGCTAAACTGGAGTCAATGGGAATCGGGTGGAACACTCTCCGCTGGTTGGAGTCATACCTGGCACAAAGGGTGATGATTGCGGTGGTTGGAGGTCAATTCTCTCAGCTTTAGGACATCGCTGCAGAAGTTCTTCAGGATAGTGCCCTAGGCCCAACCATCATAAGGTCCGAAGTGGGGATATTTGCAGATGACTGCCCAATGTTCGGCACCATTCGCAACTCCTCAGATAATGAAGCAGTCCATGTTCAAATGCAGCAAGACTTGGACAACATCCCCACTTCTTGAACGACTGCAATCCGTGCTCATTGTGCTGACAAGTGGCAAGTTACATTCACTCATCACAACTGCCAGTCTATGACCATCTCCTATAAGAGAGAATCTAACCATCACCTTCGACATTCAATGGCATTACCATCGCTGAGTCCCCCACAATCAATATCCTGACAGTTATCATTGATCAGAAACTGAACTGGACTCGCCATATTAATACTGTGGCTACCAGGGCAGGTCATAGGCTAGGAATCCTACAGTGAGTAACTCACCTCCTGATGCCCCAAAGCCTGTCCACCACCTACAAGGCACAAGTCAGAAGTATAATGGAATACTCTCCACTTGACTGGATGAGTGCAGCTCCAACAACACTCAAAAATCAAAAAGCTTGACACTATCTAGGACAAAGTAGCCAGCTTGATTGCTACCCCTTCCACAATAATTCAAACCCTGCATTGATGAACAGTGGCAGCCGTGTGTACCATCTACAAGATGCACTTCAATAATGCACCAAGATTCCCGAGACAGCATCTTCCAAGCCTAAGACCACTACCATCTGGAAGGACGAGAGCTGCAGATAAGTGGGAACCCCACCACCTGGAGGATCCCCTCCAAGACACCCACCATCCTGACTTGTAAATATATCGCCGTTCCTTCACTGTGGCTGGGGCAAAATCCTGGACCTTCCTCCCTAACAGCACTGTGGGTATGCCTACACCTCAAGGACTGCAGTGGTTCAAGAAGGCAACTCACCACCACCTTCTGAAGGGCAACTTGGGTTGGACAATAAATGCTGGCCTAACCAGCGACACCCACATCCTGCAAATGAATCAAAAATAAATTTAAAGACAGGATAAGGAACTGAGGAATTTTCACAAAGCAAGCCGGAAGGGAAAAAGCACTGATATCCATCACTTTTAATAATTTACGGAGGGTGAAATGAAGAGGGGGGTCTTAACATAGAATTAAAGGAGGAGCTGAAATATTATAAATCAAACTTTTTTGAAAAAATAAATAAAAGCCATAGAAATTGTCACAATGGAGATAGTTGACATTGAACAAAGGCAAAATAAGATTTTCTGAGCCAGAGAGGTAGTAAACAATAACTATGGCCTAAATTTTTATAAAGACTGAGAGGGCTCGGGCTTAGCCAAAATGGTGCGAAAAGTCTGAATCCAGAGATAAAATGGCAGCTGTATTCATTCAGATATGTTTTTTAAAAGGAAGAAATGGGGAATAAGACTCGTTCACTTTAGTCTTCACCAGAAGAATGTATACATTTTGGAGATGTAGGTTACCCTTCTGGGTGCATCCAGGGACTCCTTTGGCTAACTCTGAAAATTTGCAGCAACTGTCGTAGAAGTGGGAAAAAAAATTGATCTCGGGTGTCTGGCTTTAACCCAAAAAAGTTAGAGGGGGAGCTGTTGGACTTAGATGGACAAAGTGTTAAAAGTGTTTTACCCCTGTTGGTTCAGTTACCCAAGCGCCAAGAAGGAGTGCATGCAGAGAAGCAAGAATTGTGCAAAAAAGAGACAAAGCTGGAATGACACCGTCACAAATTGGCACCATAGAGGAAAGTGATCATGACCAATGTGAGATTACGGGGAGGGCACCAGGCCAGTGGATAAAGACAGCACAGCATAATCCAGGAAGGAGGCCGACCTGATTGTACCTTCAGATTGTACCTTGGAGGTCATATCTCAATAGGAATGAAAACCAATGTGGAACACAGCTAAGGTTAAGGCAAGAAGTGATCAGCAGCATATATGGCATGGTCACAGTCTATCAATTCTCAAGCCCTGCCAGTGCTCACAAGGTTACCATGGTTATAAATTATTTATGCACCAGGCTCTTTCCAGGACTCAGGAGGAGCCTCTGTGGAATCTCACAGTCAGCCACACACAGCTACATCAAGGCAGTCACTAAGGCTCTGTTTGGATTGGGGGGGCACATTCACTTCCTGGCATCTCACATAGAGAAGCTGCAAAGTTTGGACTATTACATGGCTTCCCTCAGGTGCTTGGGGTTTGTGACTGCACCAACACCACTGTAAAGGCTGCAACTCGAAGGGAAACATAGTGGCGCAGTGGTTAGCACTGCTGCCTCACGGCGCCAAAGACCAAGATTCGATCCCGGCCCCGAGTCACTGTCCATATGGAGTTTGCACATTCTCCCTGTGTCTGTGTGGGCCTCACCCCCACAACCCAAAAATGTGCAGGGTAGATGGGTTGGCCACAATAAATTGCCCCTTAATTGGAAAAAAGAATTGGGTACTCTAAATTTAGAGGACATTGTGAGCTGAACGCTTCATGCATCATAGAACATGTCCCACTCCTTCAGCTCTGTGTAATATTCTGGCAATACAAATTTATAACAAAAAAGCTCATGAAGCATGCAGTTTATATTGTTCTCGGAAACATTTGTGTGCTTACATGCACTCGCCATTGTGGTATTTAGACAAAAACGTCATGCCAACAAATTTAATGAGTTGGTATTTGCTCAAAGACCAGGGGCGAAATTCTCCTACCCGCCCCGCCACATTTCTGCCCCGACCGGCCGGCGGGAGTCTCCGTAACACAGGCCGGTCAATGGGGTTTCCCATTGTGGGGCAGCCCCACGCCGTCGGGAAACCCCGGGCGCCGGCAAAATGGAGACTCCCGCCGGCGGAGAATGACGCCCCAGAAACCAAACAGTTTTTGAAGCCGAAGGAAACAGGAAAGCAACATCACAAACACAGAAAGAAACCACACCAGACAACAAACATGGTTCAACCAGTCGAACACCTGATCGATTTGGACTGATAATTTGTTGGTACTGTAACACACTGAAGACTGAGTGTATTCTCAAATTTGTGGACTGTAAAAAAGTTTGAACAGTTTAAACAATTGTTAACTAGTACTCGATTGCTTGTAATGAACAAAAAATGATTTTGATCTCAATGATTTTGACGTAACAATCTTGCAGACAAGAAACAGGAAGAAAGTGGATAGTATGACATGCATAGTCATTAATAATGGAACAGGATATTGCATTTATGATTAATATTGCATGACATAAGAATCAAAGAAAAAGGTCTCAAACAAAGGATTCATTTTTCTTTAGAAAGAAAGGGTGATGTGATATTATCATAAATGAAGGCAATGCAAGAGTTAATGAAATGTATACAGACAGCCACTTGAGGGAGCTAGTCCCATAAGCATATAAGGGATGGGGCTAAGCCTTGTGGGTCAGTCGGATAGAAGAAGAAAGAAGAGACAGAAGGTTAGGCATGAGAGAGAGAGAACAGTTGTATACTTGAGAGTTCTTCAGTTAGAGATGGCATAGTTTAACATAGAAACCTTCTACTCTAGGAATGTGTATGAATCATAGTAAATAGTGTAAATAAATTTATAGTTTTCTTTGTTCAACACGACGCATCCAAGCCATCCAGGTAAGCAAAACAGAGAACAACATAACCATTTTCTCTATCTCCAACAGTGACTTCTGTTGTGGGGTGGGGTGGCAAATGGCTCTTCACAAATGCATTCTGCCATGGATTGGCTGCTGTCACTCCCAGATGACATGTCATGTTCCCGACTATTAACTACCCTACTGGCTTTTAAAAATTAATTTACAGGATGTGGGCGTCGCTGGCTAGGCCATTATTGCCCATTGTTAATTGCCCTCGAGAAGGTGATGGTGAGCTGTCTTCTTGAACCACTGCAGTCCCTGAGGTGTAGGTTCACAAAGAGTTCTATTAAGGAGGGAATTCCAGGATTCTGATCCAGTGACAGTGAAGGAACCCAGATATATTTCTAAGTCAGAATGGTGAGTGACTGGAGAGGAACTTCCAGCTGTCATTGAGTCTTGAGTTTTGCAGCACAGAAGGAGGCCCTTCGGCCCATCCTGTCTGCCGACTACCAAACACCTATCTCTTCTGATCCCATTTTCCAGCACTTGATCCGTAACCTTGGATTCTCACATTTCAAGTGCTTATCTATATTTTTCGGAAATGTTATGAAGGTTCCTGCCTCAGCCAACCTTTCAGGCAGTGAGCTCCAGATTTCCACCACAGTCTAGGTGAAAAAGCTTTTCCTCAAATCACCTCTAAATCTCCTGCCCCTTACCTTAAATCTATACCCCGTGGTTATTGATCCCTTGACTCGGGAGTGGGATAGCTTGATCTTGGTTTCGGACAAGGCTCGGCACAACATCGAGGGCCGAAGGGCCTGTTCTGTGCTGTACTGTTCTAAGGGGAAGAGCTTCTTTCTATCTGCCCTTTCTATGTCCTTCATAATTTTGTACACCTCAATCCGGTCCCCCCTCTGCTCTAAGGAAAACAACCCCAGCCTCTCTTCAAAGCTGAAAAGCTCCAGTCAAGGCAACATCTCGGTGTAGCTCTTCTGCACATTCTCATCTTTCCTACAGCGTGTTGATCAGAACTCCACTTCTAGCTGTAGCCTCATGACTATTTTATACAGCTCCACCATAACCTCCCTGCTCTTATGTTCTATACCTATGGCTAATAAAGGCAAGTATCCCATGTGCCTTCTTAATCATCTTAACTACCTGGCCTGCTGCCTTCAGGGATCTTTGGATCTTAGTGTTCCAGGTATCTGCTGCCCTTGTCCTTCTAAATGATAGTGGTCGTGGGTTTGGAAGTTACTGCCTTAGAAACCTTGATGAGTTTCTGCAGTGTGTCTTGTAAATGGTATACACACTGCTGCCACTGTTTGGTGGTGGTGGAGAAATTGAAAGTTTTTTGTGGAAGGGGTAGTAATCAAGATGGATGCTTTGTCTTGGCTGGTGTTAAGTCTCTTGAGTGTTGTTAGAGCTGCACTCATCAGGCAACTGGGGAGTATTCCATTACACTCCTGACTTGTGTCTTGTAGATGGTGGACAGGGTTTGGGAATCAGGAGGTGAGTTACGCACCACTGGATTCCTAGCCTTTGACCAGCTGGTAGCCACAGTATTTATATGGTAGTCCAGTTAAGTTTCTGGTTAATGGCAACCACCTAGGATGTCACCCAACCCACACCAGGCCCGCTTCTGTTCTATTTCCAGGGTCGGCGGGCCTGACTCCTCCACCCCATGAACCAAAATTGGAACACCTGGGGCACACTCTCCCGGGTCAGGCTTGCGGAGTTGGGAATTTTCCCAACCCTGTGCTCCCAACCTGGGAATGTAAATTCAGGCCGATAAGCCAGTGTGCCGTTTAAAACCTATTACACTTCACTCAGCAAGATGTTGCTTTGTCAAGGGCCTTTTCAATGAGACTCAATAAGATTAAAAAGTGGTAGTTCACGGCAAGCCAAGAGATGGGTAAGCTTCCCATTTTGGAGGAACTGAACAGCATACCCCATGGGCGAGCAGCTAATCACTGACAACAGCTTCTAGATTTTCATGCATTAAATGGGCATGTGAGAAGTTGGTGCCAGTTTCACATTTGGAGAGACAGTAAACATTGACAGTTTCGCTGTCATTACAACCACAAAATCAGTTGGACCAATGCTATTTATCATGTCGTTCAGCTGTGAATTAATTATGAGACTTGAGGGTTTAATCTAATGTTATTGTTTACAGTGTTTTAAGAGACCAAATATATATTTTTTATATTTTCCAATTTGGAGCAATTAATCGTGGCCAATCCCCCTACCTTGCACATCTTTGAGTGAGAGTGTAAGACCCACGCAGACACGGAAGACACCAGAGAGTTAATAATTGGAATGATATTGTGATTGACTATGGCATCATGACTTCTGTGAACGTTGAAAATGATATCTTATTCTTCGTTTCCCAAAATTGGAACAATATTAGAAAGAGCAGTGGGTTGAGGCTATATAGAATGTGAGGAAAATGTCAATCAGAGCAGTGAGGGTGAAACCCATCTAACCTTTATGTGGGTAATCTGATCCCCGATAGAAATTGCATCTTTTTAAAATTAGGTTGCAAACACATAGATGTTGCTAAATGGAGTGTGTATAGATGGAAGGACCAGCTGAGTTTGTGTAATAGAATACCATCTGCCCACTGATGTATAACTGATGCTGCTACTGCCTTGTTTTAGTGGAACATGGTCAATTGCTGGTTCATTTTAGCCATTAAGCAATGCAGAGATTTTGCTACCAGTGATGCAAATATGCCTCAATGTAAATTATGCAGCTGTCATTGGTAATATTAATATTCACAACAGTTCTTTTGTGATGGCTAATTTAGCAACAATTTGTCAATTTTGTCAACATGGATAATGATAGAAAAATAGGAATGTAAATACCTGCTTTTTGAAATTATACATTGATCGTGAGCAGTCAAGCTGTCACAAATCCTGTAAAATAAAAAGCTATGTAATTGTAACAAATTACACTGATAATTAAGGTCTGATATTGGTTCCTTCAACAGCTGATGTATTTTGACCAAATAAATACATCTGTTGATATTGAAAAGAAAAGCTTTGGCAGTATGAACAATGGTGTGTTTGGTTATTTTTAAACGTTTATGTTGCATTCGGATTTTGACTCGTCTCCACTTTCACGGATATCTTTCCTGTATGCAGTGTCAAAATTTGGATCGAATGTTAGATTAAATTACTTTTTAATCGTAAGACATATATCTGGTTCAATTGTTAGAAATTTCCCTCATGAGTCAGAGGTAGTAGGTTAATGTCCTGCTCTCGGACTTAAAGACACAGAATATGGTCAGACACTACACTACTTTACTATGGGATAGCTGTAATGGTGGAGATGTTGCCTTTACGTGAGATGTTAGACCTGTTTAGCTGCCTGTTCGGGGAAGAGACCTTAGGAACACTGGAAGAGCAGACAGTACTCCCAGTGTCCTGGTCATCATTACTCTCTCAAACAGCAGCACAAAAACAAAATAATTGGTTACTTATTTAATGATTACTTGGTGATATGTTGCTTTGTGCACAATAATCAATATATTTCTAATGGGTGGCATGGTGGCACAGTGGTTCACGCTGCTGCCACACAGCGCCAGGGCCCTGCGTTCAACTCCTGCCTTGATGACTGTGTGGAGTTTGCACTTCTCTCCATGTCTGTGTGGGTTTCCTCCGGATTCTCCAGTTTCCTTCCACAGTCCAAGGATGTGCAGGTTACATGGATTAGCCATGTTAAACTGCCCTTTAGTGTCCAGGGATGTTCAAATTCGGTTGCGGGTTTAATAATAATAATCTTTATTAGTGTCACAAGTAGGCTTACATTAACTGGCTGCAAAGAAGTTACTGTGAAAAGCCCCCAGTCGCCACACTCTGGCACCTGTTCGGGTACACAGAGGGAGAATTCAGAATGTCCAAGTCACCTAACAAGCACGTCTTTCGGGACTTGTAGGAAGAAACCCAGAGGAAACCCACGCAGACACGGGGAGAACATGCAGACTCCACACAGACAGTGAACACAGCTGGGTATCGAACCCGGGACCCTGGTGCTGTGAAGCAACAGTGCTACCCACTGTGCTACACAGGGATGTGGTGAGAAGGTCGGAGCAGTGGACCGAGGTAGAGTGATCTTTCGGAGGATTGGTGCAGACTGGATGCGCTGACTGGCGACCTCCTCTACTGTGAGCCAAGAACATCCACGGTTTGCAGCTGGGGGTGCTCAATGCTTGTGGCATAATCAGTGATCTGGCTGCATGTCAATTCAAAAATGTGAGTAACAATAAACTGAAAATTCAAACCTGCTTCCCTCGTAAATAAAAAAGAAACAAGATTGTCTATGCACAAAAAATTAGCACTACCTGCACACAAAACTCAAGACCATCATGCACTTCGCAAGAACATATGGCTTCAAGCAAAAAAATAATGCATCGACAGAAATATTTCTGACTGGATGATTGTCATTAATTCTGTGGGGCTCCGTAATTAAGAATAAGTAATGTTTTCATCTGAAAATTTATGTTAAAAATTGGTGTTCAGTGGTAGTCTGTTTCTAAATCATAAATTGCCATGCATGCCAGAAGCTAGTTCTGCAAAGCTTTGTATTCCTCTCTGCATTCCAGAAACAATGGTGGGAGTGGGAATTATTTTTATACTGCTTCGACTTGAACTTTGAAAAAAAAAAGGCACTACAGTAACCATTTGTATTTTCAACATGTAGTGTATCTGAAGAGGACCATGTCATGCTAAAATGAAATATGCTGGTAGCAGCAATCTGAAGTATTGAAATGAAAATGTCAAGCAGAACCTGACAAAATAGTGGAGAAAATCCAATTCTGGGCCCATTTGCCGTGGGCATAATCCCATTATGGCCTCGAACTTTCACGAGAAGGCCATAACCGAATTTGCAGTTGTGAGATCTCAGCTTGAGATATTCCTTGCCCCCCACCATGACATAATCAGATTCATGCCCAGTGAGGGCGTGAACCTGATTATCAGAAATTTAAATTCATTTAAATATGCCTAATTGGCTTAAGTCCTTATTTTCAGGCTTGTCTGGTGAGATGTCACACTGACGGGAATCACTACTGTTTTCCAAAAACGGAAAACAGCCATAATGATAATGCCAGAAGCTCGGAAGTGAGTATAGGCCCCGGGTGGTGAGAGACTTGGCTACCCCCTGGCACCGTGGCAGCGCCAACCCTGCAATTCCATTGGCAGGAAGGGAATGGGCGACCATCAGGCAGAGCAAGAGAGCTGGTCAGGCAGTGCAGGACTCTCCTGTGGCCATTCCCCTATAAAACAGATATATCACTTTGGATACTGTTGAGGGGAATGACCTCTCAGGGGACAACAGCAACAGTTAAATTCATTGCACCATGATTGGTTCTGCTGCAGAAGGAAGGAGTAAAAAGTGTGGGAATGCAATAGTTGAAGGAAATTCGATTGTATGGGGAATTTCTGGCTTTTCTGTGGCCGCAAATGAGACTTCAGGATGGTTTGTAGCTTCCCTGGTGCTAGGGTCAAGGATGCCTCTGAATGGTTACAGGTTATTCTGGAGGGGGAGGGTGAACAGCCACTGGTCATGGTGTACGCTGGTACGAACGATATAGGTAAAAAAAAAACGATGAGGTCTTAAAAGGAGAATATTGGGAGTTAGGAAGAAAGTCATACCTCAAATGTAGTGCTCTCAGGATTACTGCCAATGCCACATACCAGTCAGAGTAGAAATACTAGGATATATCATGTGAACACGCGGCTGAACAGATGGTGTGAGGGGGAGGTTTCAGATTCCTGCGGTGTGGGGACCTGTTCTGGGGAGCTGGGACCTGTACAAATTGGATGGGTTACACCTGGGCAGGACCAGGCTGATGTCCTTGGGGAGGGGGGAGGGGGTGGTATTTGTTAGGGCAGTTGGGGAGAGTTTAAACTAATGGCAGGGGGTGGGGACCTATGTAAGGATTCAGAGCAGGGGGAATCAAGAACAAGAGAAAAAGACAGAAAAGAGATTAAGGAAAGTGATAGGCAGCGAAATCAACATCAAAAGGACCAAGATTAAGGTTTTGTACCTGAATTTGCGGAGCATTTTAAATAAAATGGATTAATTAGTTGCGCAGTTAGCTGTAAAGGGAAATGATATAGTTGGGATGACAGAGACATGGCTCCAAGGGGACCAAGGATGGGAACTAAACATTGAGGGTTATTCAGTTTTTAGGAAGGACACACAGAAAGAAAAGGTGGTGGAGTTGCATTGTTGATTAAAGAAGATATTGACACAATATTGAGGGAAGGTATTAGTACAGATGATGTGGAATCTGCCTGGGTCGAGTTAAGGGGCAAAAAAATCATTTGTAGAGGTGGTATACAGACCACCAAACTGCAGTGGTAATGTTGGGAATAGACAGGAAATCAGAGATGCATGTGTTAAAGGACATCTGTTCCTTTGGATACTGTTTGGGGGGGACAACTTACCAGGGGTAAGCCATGGGGAACAGGTCTCTGGCACGGAGTCTGTCCCTGTTGCTCAGAATGGAAGGGGGGAGAGGAGTAGGGCATTAGTCATTGGAGACTCCATAGTTAGGGGAATAGATAGGAGATTCTGTGGGAACGAGGGTGTGTTGCCTCCCAGGTGCCAGGGTTCGTGATGTCTCGGATCGTGTTATCGGGATCCTTAAGGGGGAGGGGAGCAGCCCCAAGTCATGGTCCACATAGGTACCAATGACATAGGGAGGGATAGGGATGTAAGGCAGGAATTCAGGGAGCTAGGGGGGAAACTTAGCTCTAGGACCAACAGAGTTAGTATCTCTGGGTTGTTACCCGTGCCACGTGCTAGTGAGACGAGGAATAGGGAGAGAGAGGAGTTGAACACATGGCTACAGGGATGGTGCAGGAGGGAGGCTTTCAGATTCCTGGATAATTGGGGCTCATTCTGGGGTAGAGGGACCTCTATAAACGAGATGGTCTACACTTGGACCAGAGGGGTACCAATATCCTGGGGGGGAAATATGCTAACGCTCTTCGGGAGGGTTTAAACTAGTTCAGTTTAAATTGGGATTGGGATTGGGAACCTGAATTGTAGCTCCAGTATACAGGAGGTTGAGAGTAGTGAGCTCATGAGTAAGGTTTCAAAGTTGCAGGAGTGTACCGGCAAGCAGGAAGGTGGTTTAAAGTGTGTCTTCTTCAATGCCAGGAGCATCCGGAATAAGGTGGGTGAACTTGCGGCATGGGTTGGTACCTGGGACTTCGATGTTGTGGCCATTTCGGAGACATGGATAGAGCAGGGACAGGAATGGTTGTTGCAGGTGCCGGGGTTTAGATATTTCAGTAAGCTCAGGGAAGGTGGTAAAAGAGGGTGAGGAGTGGCATTGTTAGTCAAGGACAGTATTATGGTGGCAGAAAGGACGTTTGATGAGGACTCGTCTACTGAGGTAGTATGGGCTGAGGTTAGAAACAGGAAAGGAGAGGTCACCCCGTTGGGGGTGTTCTATAGGCCTCCGAAAAGTTCCAGAGATGTAAAGGAAAGGATTTCAAAGATGATTCTGGATAGGAGCAAAAGCAACAGGGTAGTTGTTATGGGGGACTTTAACTTTCCAAATATTGACTGGAAACGCTATAGTTCAAGTACTTTAGATGGGTCCGTTTTTGTCCAATGTGTGCAGGCGGGTTTCCTGACACAGTATGTAGATAGGCCAACGAGAGGCGATGCCATATTGGATTTGGTACTGGGTAATGAACCAGGACAGGTGTTAGATTTGGAGGTAGGTGAGCACTTTGGTGATAGTGACCACAATTCGATTATGTTTACTTTAGTGATGGGAAGGGATAGGTATATACCGCAGGGCAAGAGTTATATCTGGGGGAAAGGCAATTATAATGCGATGAGGCAAGACTTAGGATGCATCAGATGGAGAGGAAAACTGCAGGGGATGGGCACAATGGAAATGTGGAGCTTGTTCAAGGAACAGCTACTGCATGTCCTTGATAAGTATGTACCTGTCAGGCAGGGAGGAAGTGGTCGAGCGAGGGAACCGTGGTTTACTAAAGCAGTCGAAACACTTGTCAAGAGGAAGAAGGAGGTTTATGTAAAGATGAGACATGAAGGTTCAGTTAGGGCACTCGAGAGTTACAAGTTAGCTAGGAAGGACCTAAAGAGAGAGCTAAGAAGAGCCAGGAGGGGACATGAGAAGTCTTTGGCAGGTAGGATCAAGGATAACCCTAAAGCTTTCTATAGATATGTCAGGAATAAAGGAATGACTAGGGTAAGATTAGGGCCAGTCAAGGATAGTAGTGGGAAATGGTGCGTGGAGTCCGAGGAGATAGGAGAGGTGCTAAATGAATATTTTTTGTCAGTATTCACACAGGAAAAAGATAGTGTTGTTGAGGAGAATACTGAGATTCAGGCTACTAGACAGAAGGGCTTGAGGTTCATAAGGAGGAGGTGTTAGCAATTCTAGGGAAAGTGTGAAATAGATAAGTCCCCTGAACCGGATGGGATTTATCCTATGATTCTCTGGGAAGCTAGGGAGGAGATTGCTGAGCCTTTGGCTTTGATCTTTAAGTCATCTTTGTCTACAGGAATAGTGCCAGAAGACTGGAGGATAGCAAATGTTGCCCCCTTGTTCAGGAAGGGGAGTCGAGACAATCCCGGTAACTATAGACCAGTGAGCCTTACTTCTGCTGTGGGCAAGGTCTTGGAAAGGTTTAGAAGAGATAGGATGTCTAATCATCTGGAAAGGAATAATTTGATTAGTGATAGTCAACACGGTTTTGTGAAGGGTAGATCGTGCCTCACAAACCTTATTGAGTTCTTTGAGAAGGTGACCAAACAGGTGGATGAGGGTAAAGCAGTTGATGTGGTGTATATGGATTTCAGTAAAGCGTTTGATAAGGTTCCCCACGGTAGGCTATTGCAGAAAATACGGAGGCATGGGATTCAGGGTGATTTAGCAGTTTGGATACAAAATTGGCTCGCTGGAAGAAGGCAAAGGGTTTTGGTTGATGGGAAATGTTTAGACTGTACCACAAGGATCTGTTTTGGGGCCACTGCTGTTTGTCATTTTTATAAATGACCTGGATGAGGGCGTAGAAGGATGGGTGAGTAAATTTGCAGATGACACTAAAGTCGGTGGAGTTGTGGACAGTGCGGAAGGATGTTACAAGTTACAGAGGGACATAGATAAGCTGCAGCGCTGGCCTGAGAGGTGGCAAATGGAGTTTAATGCAGAAAAGTGTGAGGTGATTCATTTTGGAAGGAATAGCAGGAAGACAGAGTACTGGGCTAATGGTAAGATTCTTGGTAGTGTGGATGAGCAGAGAGATCTCGGTGTCCATGTACATAGATCCCTGAAAGTTGCCACCCAGGTTGAGAGGATTGTTAAGGAGGCGTACGGTGGGTTAGCTTTTATTGGTAGAGGGATTGAGTTTCGGAGCCATGAGGACATTTTGCAGCTGTACAAAACTCTGGTGCGGCCGCATTTGGAGTATTGCGTGCAATTCTGGTCGCCCCATTATAGGAAGGATGTGGAAGCATTGGAAAGTGTGCAGAGGAGATTTACCAGAATGTTGCCTGGCATAAGAAGATCTTATGAGGGAAGACTGAGGGACTTGAGGCTGTTTTCGTTAAAGAGAAGAAGGTTAAGAGGTGACTTAATTGAGGCATACAACATGATCAGAGGATTAGATAGGGTGGACAGTGAGAGATTTTTTCCTCGGATGGTGATGTCTAGCACGAGGGGACTTTGCTTTAAATTGAGGGGAGATAGATATAGGACAGATGTCAGAGGTAGTAAGGGCGTGGAATGCCCTGCCTGCAACAGTAGTGGACTCGCCAACACTAAGGGCATTCAAATGGTCATTGGATAGACATATGGACGATAAGGGAATAGTGTAGATGGGCTTTAGAGTGGTTTCACAGGTCGGCTCAACATCGAGGGCCGAAGGGCCTGTACTGCGCTGTAATGTTCTATGTTCTATATGTGATTATGGATGACTTTAATCTACATATAGATTGGGTGACTCAAATTAGTCACATTATAATAGAAGAGGAATGTCTGGAATGTAGACGGGATGGTTTTCTGACCAGTATATTGAGGAACCATCAAAGAAACAGGCCATCTTGGACTGGGTGTTGTGCAATGAAAAAGGATCAGTTGGCAATCTAGTTGTGAGAGAACCCTTGGGGATGAGTGACCATAATGTGGCAGCCATGATCTGGAGATGCCGGCGTTAGACTGGGGTGGGCACAGTAAGAAGTTTTACAACACCAGGTTAAAGTCCAACAGGTCTGCGCTCCGAAAGCTAGTTGGACTTTAACCTGATGTTGTAAGACTTCATGATATGGTTGAATTCTTCACCTCGGTGAATAGTAAGGTAGTTGATGCTGAGATCAGGGTCCTGAACCTCATTAAAGTTAACTATGATGGTATGAGGCATGAGCTGGCAGTGACGGACTGGGAAACATTACTGAAAGGAAGGACAGTGGGCGAGCAATGACAGGCATTCAAGGAACAAATAGGTGAATCCCAAAAGTTGTTTCTTCCTATTTGTCACAAGAGTAGGAAGGGGAGCATGGCCAAACCGTGGCTTGCAAGGGAAATTAGAGATAGTATTAGATTCAAAGAAGGGGCACATAAATTAGCAAGAAAAAGCAGTAGACCTGAGGATTGGGAACAGTTTAAAATGCGGCAAAGGCAGACCAAGGGATTGATTAAGAAGGGAAAAGACAATTTGAAAGTAAACTTGCGGGGAACATAAAATCTGACAGTAAAAGTTGCTATAGGTATGTAAAGAGAAAAAGATTGATAAAAACTAATGTAGGACAAGTCAGAAGCAGGGGAATTCATAACAGCGAACAAAAAATTTTGGAAACTGACCACCAATGGATCTACTATCAGGGAACAAAGGAATGGCTGAGGAACTAAATTGGTACTTTGCTATGTTTTCACAAAAGAAGACATGAATAATGTACCGGAAGTTCTGAGAAAAACAAGTTTTCGTGAGGAACTGAAGGAAATTAGTATTGGTAAATAATTGGTTTAGGGGAAATTAATGGGATTGAAAGCGGACAAATCTCCAGTGCCTGATAATCTTCATCCCACAGTATTTAAGAAAGTGGTCCTAGAAATAGTGGATCCCTTGGTGGTCAGTTTCCAAAATTCTTTAGGCTCTGGAACAGTTCCTACCAATTGGAAGGTAGCGAATATAACACCGTTATTCAAAAAGGGAGGTAGAGAGAAAATCGGGAACTATAGACCAGGGTTTTTCAAACCCAGGGTCGTGACCCCTGGGTGAGTCATGGACGGGTGTCGGGAGGGTTGAGGAGCGATCGGTCGTGGCGCTCCCGATTCCGGGAGAAGTGTCAACAGCCGCGACCGACTTTTAGATTGAGAATGCTGCCCGCATCTGCCAGCAGCCGTAGCATTTTGCCGTGCTGCATCTGATTGGCACCCAGATTATCCAATGGGTGATTAGCTTTCTGAACATCACATCCAGCACCCCATTGTTCCGCTGACCAATAGGAGGGGGTGGGGGTGGTATTTCCGGCGGTGGGACTATTGGAGCTCATGCCTGTGAAGGACACGGAGAGCGGGAGAGTGCAATTTGTGTGATGGGTGAGAATGGCGGGTCAAGGTGCTGGCAGACAGCACCAGTTCACTGGCTTCCACAAGTACTTCAATGCCTACACCATCACAGGGAGGAGGAAGTGTGTAAAAGCTACATAAACAGGGATTGCAGTAATTTGTTTGTTCTTCAAACAAAAAAGTCCAAGAAGAAGGCACCAGCAGCAATCACAGAGAAGAGATTATGTGTAATTCTCCACCAGGGCACGGCAAGTGGAATTTAAGCACCAGCATCTGAAATTTGTGTGCATCCTTGAAACCCCTGCAATCGTGTCACTATAATGGTGTATTTTAAGTTATCAGTCTTCGCAAATAAAACTCATGGGACACCATGTGCTGTTACAAAAAGAAAGAGAATGCCATCCACATGCATGCCCCCTCAGGCAGATCCGGCAGTGCACAGGTTGGGTGCCCAGCGGGGCAGACTGCCATCTTGTGACATCAGCGCACTGTCCCAGTACCACTTCCTCCTGGACCAAATTTCTCGCACCAGAAGTGGTGAGGGAGAACAGGTCATGCGCCCAGTACTTACACTGATGTCACGTGATCCATGCTTTAGCCGCAAAATCCTGAAGGAGAGATTCCTTCATTTTGTAGCTACCAGCAAGCATGCACCAGGAGTGTCATAGTACAGCATTTGGAAAGCAGTGGTGTGAAACGACAAATTCAGCATGGATTTACAAAAGGAAAATCATGCTGACAAATCTACTAGAATTATTTGAAGATGTAACTAGTAGAGTTGGCCAGGGAGAATGGTGGGTGTGGTTTATTTTGACTATCAGATGGCTTTTGACAAGGTCTCACACAGCAAATTAATATGTAAAGTTAAAACGCATGGGATTACAGGCAATATCTTGAGATGCATAGAAAGCTGGTTAGCAGACAAGAAGCAAAAATTTGGAATAAATGGGTCTTTTTTTGATTGGCAGGCAGTGACTAATGAGGTACCGTAGGGATCTGTGCTAGGACCCCAACTGTTCACATTATATATTAATGATTTTATGTGGGAACTATATGTACTATCTCCAAATTTGCAGATGATACAAAGTTGGGTGGAAAGGTGAATTGTGAGGAGGATGCAGAGATGTTTCAGCAGGATTTGGACAGTCAGTGAGTGAGCATATGCATGGCTGATGCAGTATAATGTGGATAAATGGGAGGTTATCTGTTTTGGTGGCAAAACTAGGAAGGTAGACTATTATTTGAATGGGTGTAAATTGAGAGAGGTGAATATTCAGTGAGACCTCGGTGTCCTCGTGCATCAGTCGCTGACAGTAAGTGCGCAGGTACAGCTGGCAATAAGGCAAATTGTGCGTTGGCCTTCATAGCTAGAGGATTTGAGTGTAGGAATAGAGATGTTTCACTGCAATTGTATAGGGCATTGGTGAGGCCACATCTGGAGTATTGTGTGCAGTTTTGGTGTTGTTACCTGAGGAAGGATGTTCTTGCTATGGAGAGAGTGCAGTGAAGGTTTACCAGGCTGATTCCTGGGATGGCGAGACTGACATATGAGGAGAGACTAAGTCGGTTAGGATTTTATTCATGGGAATTTAGAAAAGTGAGAGGGGATCTCATCAAAACGTATAAAACCCTAACAGGATTAGACAGGGTAGTTTCTGAAAGAATGTTCCCGATGGTGGGCAGTCCAGAACTAGGGGTTATAATTTGAGGATAAGGGTTAAACCTTTTCAAACTGAGATGAGGAGAAATCTCTTCACCCAGAGAGTGGTGAATCTGGGCAATTCGCTACCACAGAAAGTAGTTGAGAACAAAACGTTGTGTAATTTCAAGAAGGAGTTAGATATAGCTTTTGGGGCGAAACGGATTAAGGGATATGGGGTGGATGGGGAGGTGGCTGGATCAGGGTACTGAACTTGATGATCAGCCATAATCATAATGAATGGCGGAGCAGGCTCCTCCTGCTATTTTCTATGTTTCTATGTACCAACTTTGCACTGTCAGGTTGGCATTGCTGTGGGCTGGGCCGATAGGGAACCCCATTGCAGGGAGTTGTTTCCACTATGTGGGGATGCCGGCAATGATTGGGGTGGCGGGCACTGAAGCCCGGTCCTGGTGATAATGGGGGCGGGAGGGAGACTTCACTTCCTCTTTGAGATCGAGTCACCCTTTAAAAGGGCACCCCGAATTCTGTAGAACCGGCCTTTCTGACTCTATGAGACCCTGCCAGAATGACAGCACACAACACTTCCCCTCCCCCTGCTTTTTTTGACAAAGTGTCAGAAGATCTGCAATGAAAACGGGCCACTGTTTGGGGAGAAATGCACTGGTTTTCAGTGAGAACCTGTCTCTTTGCCATTTTTTAGGAAAATGTCACCCAGAATTTTCACAGCGCACAAGGAAGTAATTCTGTCCAGCTCTCCAATTGAGCAATTTACTTCATAACATTTTTCTCCTTTCTTCCTGTAACCCTGCATCTTTGTTCCTCTTCAAATAACAATCTAATTCCTTTTGGATACCTTGATTGAAACTGCCTCCACCACGCGCTCAGGCAGTGCATCCCAGACCCTAATTGCTCACTGTGTGAAAAAGATTTCTTCTCGTATCACTTTTGCTTCTTTTACAAATTAACTTCAATCTGTGCCCTCTTGCTCTCAATCCTTCCATAAGTGTGAACCATTTCTCCCTATCTACTGTCCAGACTGTTTTGTTATGCTTTTGACGTAGCATAAGCTGCTTCCTTGATGTGCACTTTGACAAAGGAAGGTTCAGACTTGGAGATAGCTTTAACACATTTATTACTGCTAACGATTCTCCTACTTGGATTCGACTCTACTGTTAATCCTGCTATAGCTACTCAGACTGATGAACCAGTCTGCTACAATCCACGTGGTGGGTGTGATGTTCAATCAACCCTGTGTCTGTACTCACTGAGTCTCTCCACTGGAAAGAGGAAGATCATGTGTGCTGTGTCCTTTTATATGGCTTGGTATAATGCCCTCCTGTGGTAGTGTCACCTCTGTGTGTATCGCGAATGCCCATTTGTCGTGTCCTATCTTACTGATCTATTGGTTGAATGTCTCTGGTGCTCCCTCTAGTGTCTAGCTAGTCTACGTGTATTTACATTAACCCCTTGTGTATTTACAGTGATGCATATCACCACACAGGCCCTCATGATTTTGTATGTCTCTATCAATCCCTCTCAGCCTTCTCCAAGGAAAACAGTCCCAACTGCTCCATTCTACCTTCATAACTGAAGTCCCTCAACCCAGGAGGAACAAATCGCGTAGATCTTGTCTTCCAATGGCCAAACTATAATATACGTCCCTCCACATGCCTTTATTTTTATTATGATCTGAATTTAAAACCCTAAACCTTGATTAATGCAAAATATATTTGTTGGATGTTTGACAATTACTTTGGTAACCATTGTTTCTTTGGCGAGTAGTGCCTAACATGCTGTTCATAAGCTAAATCCAAAATGGATTTCCTCATTCATTGAGGTAATGGTATGACTGCAGGGGGTGGGTTAAACTAGCAAAAACATGTATGCTGAAAATGTATGCTCTGTAAAGGGAAGGGTGGTGACATATGAGGAAGATACACTCAGTTATTGCGGCCAAAGAATGTGCCCAAAAGTTGGATTGAAATAGCACTGCTGGAAATAAGAAAGGGGAAAGTGAATGTTCAGTATTTGGGCTAGCGTGGGTCCATTTGACACGGAAAAAACCTACAAGTTATTCTTGTCATATTTGCTAGATTGATAATCTTGCAAAATATGTTTATATTTAGAATGAGCCAGAATTTTAACACAACATTTCAAAATGTACAAGGGGATTATTTGGAAAGTTTACAGTTCTCGCATTTCCTCTGCCTCCAACCAGTATGATCATCTGTTCACCTGGTGACAGATACACCTGTCCATGTGAGAGTCGACACAAGTCAACTCATGGGACATACCCTATAGAGCAGCTGACATTGGGGTGAAGTGTTAATGTAAGCCTACTTGTGACCATAATAAAGATTATTATAATATTATTATAAAATTCTGTTCTGGCGTTTAATTGATTTGTGTGCTGGTTAAAAAAGTGCTCATCAATTCTCTTGTAAATATTGAAGCAACACTGCACGTATTAAATATTATTTAAGACTGAAGAATAGATAAATGCATGACTGCATTTGTTTTTCAATGATACTGTGGTTGAGCTTTAATAAACGCCCTGGGACTGGTATGTTGAATTTTAATAAATGCAATTTAAATGAATAATTTAAGAGCAATTGTGATACAAGTAGGAAAAGCCACTGCAATATGGAAAGTTGTTCATAGTTTTAGTCTTTTGCATCTTTTCTCCTTGTCAAAGTACTAATTCATGCTGAGCTATAGTTCCTCAGGCATCTCCTGCCTTCTTGTATGTATCTATTCTTTATGTGTGAACCTATACAGTGAATGTTCGCAGATGACTTTGCTCTGAGGGTACTTTTGTGTTATTATGATAATATAATAGCCTGGGCTTATTTACTGTACAAAAAATATGCACCAATCACTCACAAGGATTTGGTAAACATGTGGGTCCATTTATTAAGATTAAGTACATGAGATGAGTTATACATAGTAATACAACTTGAAGGCATCAGAGCTGTGTCCATATGCTCTGCTCAAAGGAAAAGTGAAATTAAGACTGGGTGGCATGTTGGCACAGTGGTTAGCACTGCTGCCTCACAGGGACCCGGGTTTAATTCCAGTCTTGGGTGACTGTCTGAGTGGAGTTTGTATGTTCTCCCCCCAAATGCATGGGTTTCCTTTGGGTGCTCTGATTTCCATTCACAGTACAAAGAGTGCAGGTTAGGTGGATTGGCCATGTTAAATTTCCCCTAAGTGTCTAAAAGGTTAGGTGGGGTTACTGGGTTACGGGGTTAGAGTGGAGGCGTGTGCCTAGGTCGGATGTTCTTTCAGAGGGTCGGTGCAGAATCGATGGGCCAAATGGCCTCCTTCTACACTATAATGATTCTATGACATGGGCCACAATTCTACCTGACGAAAACGAGGGCATGACTGACATGAACTCACATAAAATCGTGCAAGCATCCTGCCATCATTGTACATGCGAGAGATATTACAGCTGGCAGGTGCGTACAGGAGTTGGAAGTGCACCTGTCAACACTGAAGTGCCAATTAATTCACCAATTAAAATAATTTTTATGTTGCCTGTGTAATTTAGCAGTCAACACATGGACAACATGTCTAGGCAGCTAACATGTTTTCTCAAGTTCTCATCCAAGGGTATGATGAAAGGCTCCCAGAACAAAGGCTCTGTTGATACAGGTTAGAGTTTTATGCTATGAAATTTTTGCGACAAGAGGTTTGTTTCCTTGTCATATCTGGTGTATTTCATGCATGGGTAGGTTTCCTTGGAATACGTTTTCTTGCCATCTTTGAAGATTTCGGCAAAGTGCACCCATAGGTGCATGAGACAGTATCTTGTGCACTTATGATCATGCAGATTGTATACTCAGCTAGTGGGACCTCCTCTGAGAAGAAAGAGAGGGCCAGGAGGGAGAGGAGGCAAGGTAAATCCCAGGGAGAAACCTGCGGGAGGAGAGGTGCAGGCACAAGGGGTGCGGGGTCAACAAGCAATGCAAGACAGAAGGTTCCGCAGAAGATGTCACTACCCTGCAATTGAGTGTACAAGCAGTGCTCCTATTACCTCAGCATGTCCAAGGTCCAGTGCCAAAGGAGGTTTGAAGGTCATAGTGGCCCTCAACTTTTACACCGTTGTTTTTTCCTCGGGGTTGGTGGGGGATCAGTATGGTGTCTCCCAATCTGCTGCCCACAGTTGTGTCAAGCTCATTACTGATACTCTTTTCAGATGGGTCATGGCATTCATCCATTACCGGACAGACAATGTCAGCCAGGCTGAGAGAGCCAGAGGCTTTGTGGTGATTACAAGATGCCCCTGCATTCAGGGTGCCATCGACTGCACTCATGTAGCCAACAAGACACCAGTAGGTGAGCTGACAGCCTTTGTGAACCGGAAGGGGTTCCACTCAATTAACGTTCAGAACGTCAGCGACCACAAGACAGTTACCCTGGTAGCTCACATGACGCCTATATCCCACGACACTCAAAGGTGCCAAGACTGTTCATCACTCCTCATTTGGATGGATGGCTCCTGGGTGACTAGATCTATCCCAGGAAAAGATGACTCATGACCCCACTCCAGCACCCAAGAAGAGGAGAGGTGCAACAGGAGTTATACCTCCACAAGGGTGGTGGTAGAGAGGACTATATTGGGGTGCTGAAGATGAGGTTCAGATGCCTGGATTGATCAGGAGGAGCACTGCAGTACCTTCCAGAGTGCATGACACTTATAGTCATTGCCTGCAACGCTCTGCACAGTCTGGCTCTAGCAAGGGGGGATCTGCTGAAGGCTGAGGATCGCGAGGTAGTTCCAGATGTCGTGGAGAGTAAATCTACTGATGGGTCTGTTGAGGAGCCTGAGGAGGCACATGGTGAGCATGTGGAGGCAGATGTCAGGTACCTTCAGGGATGCCCTGATAATATACTTTCAGTTAGGCTGCTATGGCATTGATTTCAGCTTATGCCAAGAGCGGTACTTCCCTACAAGGCATTTGTGACTTGCAAACCCAGGACCCCAAATTCGAACCACAACCTATGCAATGAAGTTCAAAGCCCCTGCTGCCTCCCACAGCTATATGAACCATCACACATATTCAGGCCATTACAACAAAATCAGTGTTTATTGTAAATTCACAGAAACAAGAAACAAAAATAATATTTTCTGATAATGATCACACCATTGACAGTTTTGAAATGTGGATAGAATTGAAGCCACCCATGAGAAACCCCTGTTATGCTCAACATACTTTCCACTTGCATTTGCAAGTGCTACGTCTTGATGCCCCCACCCCTTGCCGGCAGTGCCATTAGAGGTAGCCTGCTGACTCTGCCCTCATGTTGGCCTTGATGACCTTGGCAGTCGTCCTCTGGCTGGCAGAGCCTGAGTGGGCACTGCGTGGAAGGCTGCATCAACCACCATGACTGGGTACACCTCTGTCATCGCAGCATCATCAGATGCGACAGTCACTGGCAGAGGAACTGCTGCCCTCCTCCAAAGTGCCTTAAGGGGAGCCCACAGAGATGGCATTCAGATCATCTGCCAGCATGAGGTTTGCTTGAAATTTCCTGCTCACCATTGATGGGTGATCACCTAGCAAGGAGGCTAGAAACCCAATCCATCCCCACACTGGCAATGATCACCTGAGGTCATTGCCTGTGTCAGGGCTTGTACTTCTGCTCCTGCTGCTACCTCTCCATAAGAATCGCTACTCTCATTGGAGGAAGCTGCCTGTTCGGTGCTCAGGGCTGACACAGTGCTCACACTCCTCATGGACATGGCAGAAACCATGGCATGCAGACCTATGGGAATCTCTGCCATATCTCTCATATACCCCACTTGATACCCAACATATGCCACCTGATTGATAACTCCAGAGGCTTATCATCTCCTTCAGACACCGCGTGTTCCAGGTTTACCGCATTCCTTCAACTGTCAGCGTATGGAGCACTCTCTGCCTCTACCAGTCCCTCATGCAGTGTGCCGTGCCTCTTCACTGTCCATTGCCACGGGAGCCGATGTATTTAAACACACTGATGTGCGTGTTTCAGAGAGAGAGTGTAACAGGGGTGCAAATGTATGTCTGACCCCTTTGAGGCGAATGGGGGGAATCCTCAGGGTCCCAGGAGACTCTTATTGCGGATGGAGCATCTGTGGGAGGAAGGAACATGTTAGTAAATTCAGTCATCACACAGTCAATGAGCATGTCAGGGGGGATGGTGCGAATGGAGAACTGCAGCATGGTGCCATCTTGATTAGAGGATCAATGACTACTGATGCTTTGACATCTCCATTTCAGCTGAGAATACCCAACCATTTTTGCTCAAACATTTGTGCGCTGTACTTTTATCTTCCTCAAAGGCCCCTGCCACACCATATCCAATGGAAGAGGTCTGCAGTGGAATCCTAGCTCAAGGGTATCCATCTCATGGCGGCTAGGAACCAGGAGACTGAGCTCGCTGCTGCCTGTTCTTTGGCACTTCATCACATGTGAATTTTCCTTTCCTCAAAGGGAAGAACAGATTTCATCATTAGTTCTCCCTCTCCCTGTAGTATCATTCCAGCCTGGACCATTCCCCCTGAGAACCAGGTTGCGGGCGTGCAGCAAAATGGCACACCTCACCCTTCAGTCTACTCAGGCCAAGCGGACAGACTCTTCAGCCTTGACTGGTGCAGGTTTGAGTACAAGTTGGTGCTCATGTTCTTACACCACTGAGATTAAATAAATAAATAATATTTTATTGTCACAAGTAGGCTTACATTAACACTGCAATGAAGTTACTGTGAAAAGCCCCTAGTCGCCACATTCCGGCACCTGTTCGGGTACACAGAGGGAGAATTCAGAATTCTCAGCTGGTTCAGGAATTGAAACCACGCTTCTGGCCATGTTTTGTATCACAATCCAGCTGTCTAGCCCACTGAGCTAAACCAGAAATTGTATCTCCACACAGTTCCATGTGGTGCACCATGACATGCCCACTGACATGGGCGGCCACCTCTACCCATGCCTTTTTTGTGACATGCGGTGGCCTCCTCCCCCCATCCCTGTGCATGAGGTTGTTACACCTGGCACAGACCTCCTCTATGAGGATGCCCAGGCATTCGCCTGGGAAACAGGTGTCAGCGTATCCACTGGACTACCCTCCTGCCTTCCCTGCACACCAGGTGCTGGGACCATTAGCACTACCGACGTTTCTTTTTTAATCCTGTGAATAACGCTCGAACAGCCTTCCCCACAACCCATGGCAGCCTTCAGGATGCTGCTTGCAGAGTTTTTAAAGTCCCTGCTGGGTCACCATTGGATCCGGTGTCTGTCTCATTCCAGCTTCCGCCTGCTTTTCCAGCCTACCCAAGGATGCTTTAAATGCTGGATGGATCTAATTGGCCACACAGCCTGAAATTGTGTTTAAAACACGATCCTGCCCAGGAGTGGATTCTACATAATTATCTTTAATGTCACAAGTAGGCTTACATTAACACTGCAATGAAGTTACCATGAAAAGCCCCTAGTTGTCACATTTCCGGCGCCTGTTCGGGTACACGGAGGGAGAATTCAGAATGTCCAAATTACCGAACAGCACATCTTTCAGGACTTGTGGGAGGAAACCGGAGCACCCGGAGGAAACCCACGCAGACACAGGGAGAACATGCAGACTCCGCACAGACAGTGACCCAAGCCGGGAATCGAATCTGTGACCCTGGCACTGTGAAGCAATAGTGCTAACGACTGTTCTGCCTTTGGGCCTGCCAACCCCATGCGTCCTACAAGCGTGAAATTCAGGCCACTAATATCAAACTGATATCCCATAAAGGTTATTACAACACCACCTGTGTTCATATACGTAACCAGTCTTTATGTATATACCTACACAGTGAGTGTTGGCAGGTGACTTTGGTTGGACTGATTGCATGTGTAATTAACTGGCTTCAAATATAGTCAGAAAGATTCAATTCAGTGAACGTCTCCTGAATTTCCAAACTCTGTTGCTGAGTAAATACTCCCCAGTAAAGTTGTAGACCTAAGAGAACCCTGACTGCATTGAATGCCATTTTAATTTGGCAATATCTCTAAATAGGTGACACGATGGCACAGAGGTTAGCACTGCTGCCTCACAGAGCCAGGGACCCGGGTTTGATTCTGATCTTGGGTGGACCGTCTGTGTGGAGTTTGCACTTTCTCCCCGTGTCCGGGTGCTCCGGTTTCCTCCCACAGTCCAAAGGTGTGCAGGTTAAGTGGATTGGCCATGCTAAATTGCCCCTTAGTATCCAAAGCTTAGATGGGGTTACAGGGATAGGGTTGGGGAACGGGCCTTGTAGGGTGCTTTTTCAGAGGGTTGGTGCAGACTCGATGGGCCAAATGGCCTCCTTCTGCACTGTCAGGATTCAAATAAAAAAGGCAGAAGAGAGAACTTGCATTCATATATTGACATATATCTCTCACAGAGCTTTAAACTGTTTCACATTCAATTCTACTTTCAATTATATTTCAAATATGATTCTCATACTTTGATAACACATTAAAGTTTCAAAATAATTATTCGGGTGCTTTTGTCCTGGAAGGAATATTTTATGTGATGAAGCGCATATGTCAGTGAATTTCTATAAATTCTCAGCTTTGCAGCTTTGTCCTTTCTCTCTTTTCTATCATAACAAGGAGCAGAAAGCACAACTGGCAGTTAAGCGACTGTCTTTGCAATGTGTACAATGCCATTTATATACCACTAATTCACTCCAGGAGAAAAACTGTGCCTTCATGTAATGCTGTTCTATTGTGTGTGACAGACCAAACCTCAAATAGAATAACACAAGCTAAAGCAGCATGGGAGTGGAAGAAGGAGGCCTGAATGGAAGATATTGATTTTCAGTTATGGTTTTTAAAAGGTTGGCATGCAGAACATATTAGAAGACTGACTTAATTTTTAATTATCAAATTGGATTTGGGGTTCCAAAACTGGGAAGGGGTCCGTGACACGAGCGGCGGCCCCTTGCAGCGCTCCAAATTTTAAATTAAGTAGGGAAAACAAATAGAGCAAGGTCTCTTGGAGCACTCGATGCTGATAGGCTGCCTTTCAGCACCTAGTGCTTCAAGAGTCCTTGCTTTGATTGACCAGTTTGATTTATTCGATCTAATTGTTGCTGTGCATAAAAGCCAATGGCCAACAGCGAAGATCAGCAGTGAGCAGGCAGGAGAATCGAAGAAAGTTCGAGTCAGAAGTCGTCAACAGCAGGCAAGGCATCCACAACAATGATAGTTTAGGCAGTTACTTTTAAATTAAACGCTTTGTACATTGATGCACGATCAATTGCACAAAGACTAAAGTTGGATACAACTGTGGCTTTATTACAGTCAGATGCGTGGCCTCCTGCTGCAGCTGGCGAAATGGCAGGGCACTGGAGGTCATGCATATTTATACAGTTCTCCGTGGGCGGAGTCAGCCGGCAGGAGCTACCGACGAACCTGTAGTGCAGGTCCTACCTTACATCTCCTATTACAGTGGATCACCACATACATAAGGTACTTCTAACAGAACAGCACAATAAGGTTTTGGAAGCAAAGCAGAACATCCAGAATAATGTGCATCTTATAAGATTTATAAGGGTGTAACCCAACTAACTGCTTAGATAAGACCTGAACCCTCTGAGAAAATTATTGCCTTGAATCGTCTGTCATTATGTCCACCTTGAATTCACCCAAAACTCTGCAGCTCAGTCATAAGTCACAACAAATCCCATTCACCCATCACTCCTTGTTCGCTGGCGTACAATGGTTCCTGGTTGCCAAAGCCTTAATGTTAAAATCTAGTCCTCGTTTTCAAAGCTTTCTATGGCCTTGACCCTCCTTATCTCTGTAATCTCCTCCAGCCCTACAATCCTGTGAGAACTCTGCACCTTCACAATTCTGGCTTCTTACTCATCCCTTATTTTTAATTGCCCCACACTTGATTGGATTGGATTTGTTTATTGTCGTTTGTACCGAAGTACAGTGAAAAGTATTTTTCTGCGCGCAGCTCAAACAGATCATTTAGTACATGAAAAGAAAATACATAATAGGGCAACACAGGGTACACAATGTGAATACATAGACACCGGCATCGGGTGAAGCATACAGGAGTGTAGTATTAATCAGGCCAGTCCATAAGAGGGTCGTTTAGGAGTCTGGTAACAGCGGGGAAGAAGATGTTTTTGAATCTGTTTGTGCGTGTTCTCAGACTTTTGTATCTCCTGCCTGATGGAAGAAGTTGGAAGAGTGAGTAAGCTGGGGGGGAGGGGTCTTAGATTATGCTGCCCGCCTTCCCAAGGCAACGGGTGGTGTAGAGTCAATGGACGCGAGGCAGGTTCATGTGTTGGCCAAGACTTCAGTTGCCTAGGACTTGAAAGTTGTCATTTTCTCCCAAAACCGCTCCACCTCCCCGTCCCACTTTAGGACACTCTTTAGAACCCAGCTCTTTAATTATCTGATCAGTCCTAAACTTCCTTAAGGGCTTGGTGTCACATTTGAATAAAAGAGTAGAAGCGATAAGAGCAGGAGTAGGCCATTTGGCCCAACGTGCCTTCTACGTCATTCAGTACTATCATGCCTAATTTCAGGCTTCAACTACATTTTCCCACCCTCTCCCCATATTCCTTAATTCCCTGGGTGCCCAAAAATCTGTCTTGTTAAATTTGGTTTAATAATTTTGTGAAGCACCATGGAGAATTCTCGTATGTTGGAGGTGCTATATAAATGCGAGCTTTTGTTGAATGAAGTTGTACATTTTACATAAGAAATATGCCTAGGAGTAGGCCCAATGGTTCCATGAGCCTGCTCCACCATGTAAGAAGATCTTGGTTAATCTGATTTTGGCCTCAACTTTACTTTCCCGCCTATTCCCCATAACTCTGGACTCCTCTATTGGTAAAAAATCACTCTATCCTAGCCTTGAATACTTCAATGACAGTCTCCAGAACTCTTTCTTTTTCATCTCTGCCCAAGGCAGGCCAGCAGCACGGTTCAATTCCCTTACCAGCCTCCCCGAACAGGCGCCGGAATGTGGCGACTAGGGGCTTTTCACAGTAACTTCATTTGAAGCCTACTTGTGACAATAAGCGATTTTCATATGGGCACTCCTTAGCCTGAAACTATGGGCCCTAGTTCTAGATTCCCCCATGAAGGGAAATATCCTCACAGTATTCACCTTATCAAGCCCCCTCAAAATCATATATGATCGCATCACATTCTTCTATAGTCCAATGGATATAAGCCCAATTTGCTTAGCTTTTCCTCATAAGACATCCCTTCATTCCAGGAATAAAGTTAATTTACCGTTGAATTACATTCAAAGCAAGCATATCCCTCCATAAATATGGTGACTCATATAGTGCACAGTACTCCAGGTGCGGTCACATAAACGCCTTGCATAATTGTGCCAAGACCATGGACGTGATTCTCCGAAATGGAGATAGAGTGTTCGCGCCGTCGTGAACACCATTGCGTTTCACAACGGCGTGAAACGGGCGTGGGGACTACCGATTCTGGCCCCCACAGGGGGCCAGCACGGTGCTGGAATGGTTCACACCACTCCAGCCACCCTTCCCGCCGCCAAATGGATGCCGCGCCAACTCGCGAATGCATAGTTGGGCCGCGCCAACCCGCACATGCGCAGCTGGATCGCACCAACCCGCGCATGCGTGGGGGACTTCCTCAGCGCGCCGTCCCCGACGCAACATGGCGTAGGGGTTCTGGGGCCAGCCGTGTAATAGAGTAGGGCCGGAGCTGGAGAGGCCGGCCTGCCAATCGGTGGGGCCCGATCACGGGCCAGACCCCATCGGAGGTCCCCCTGGTGAAGGAGCGCTTTTCCCCGCCCCACAGGCCGCTCCCCGACCCTTCGCGCAGAGTTCCCGCCGACAGTGACCAGGTGTGGACGGCGCTGGCGGGACTCTGCATTTTCCGTGCGGCCGCTCGGCCCATCCGGGCCGGAGAATCGGCGGCCCCGCAGCGTACAGCAGCCCTCGACCGGCGCCACACCAAACGCGCTGCCGCAAATGGCGCCGATTTTCCGCACCTCGGAGAATCGCGCGCTGGCATCGGGGCAGCGTGGCGCGGTTGCAGCGATTCTCCGGCCCGGCGTGGGGCTCGGAGAATCGCGCCCTTTATACTTCACCCCCTCCCTTATAAAATTTCCATTTTCCTTCCTAATTATTTTCTGTATCTGCATGCTAACATTTTGTGATTCATGTACAAGGACAGCCAGAATCCTCTGCATCGCAGCATTCTGTCGTCTTTCTCCACGTGAATAATATTTTGATTTTCGATCCTTTCCATCAAAGTGGATAACCCCACACTTTCCATATTATATTTACACCTGCCAGATTTTGGCTGCTCAGTTAAGCTATTCATTTGTCTGCATCATCCAGACAACTTGTTTTCACAATTATTTTGGTATTGTCAACACATTTGACTGCAATACATTTGGTCCCTTCATCCAAGTGATTAATATAGATTGTAAATAGTTGCAAACCCAGCATTGTTCCTTGTAGCACCACACCAACTACAGTTATCAAGCCAACTTGATAATGATTTATTCATCACAACTCTCTGTTTCCAGTCAGTTAGCCAGTCCTCTATTTTTGCTAAATTATTAGTCCAAACAATGAGCCATTCTTTGTGCAGTAATCTTTTATGTCGGACCTTATCAATTATCTTTTGGAAATCCAAAGAGACTGTCCGACTGTTTTTCTGGCTTCTCAATTTTTTTAATTCATTCTTGGAATGTGGGTGTCGCTGGCTTGGCTAACATTTATTGCCCATCCATAATTACCTTTGAGAAGGTGGTGGTGAGCTGCCTTCTTGAATCACTGCAGTCCATGTGTTGTAGGTACACAAGGAAGGAATGGTGGTATATTTCCAAGTCAGAATGATGAATGACTTGGAGGAGAACGTCCAGGTGATGCTGTTCCTATGTATCTGCTGCCCTTGTCCATCTAGATGGTAGCAGTCGTGGGTTTGGAACGTGATGTGTAAGGAACCTTGATGAGTTCCTGCGGTGGGTCTTGTAAATGTTGCACACTGCTGCAACAGTGCATTGGTGGTGGAGGGAGTGAATGTTTGTGGATGGGGTGTCAAGTGGGCTTTGTCTTGATGGTGTCAAACTTCTTGAGTCTTTTGGGAGCTGCACTCACCCAGACAAGTGTAGAGTGTTTCATCACACCCCTGACTTGTTGGTGGTGAACAGGCTTTGCAGAGTCTGGAGGTGAGTTACTTGCCGCGGATTCCTAGCTTCTGACCTGCACTTATAGCCACAGTATTTATATAGCAGTTTAGTTCCTGGTCAACGGTAAGCCCCAAGATATTTATAGTGGGTGATTCAGTGGTAATAATGCCTCTGAAGTCAAACAATTGCTGACTTCAGTGAAACGTAACATTGGGCAGGTTGTAAAGCCAATGGTGCAGCTGATCCCATCATTCTTTCATTGCTCCTGTATCTGTTTGCTAAGTGATGTGAGTACTGTTTTTAAATAATTATTTCTTAAAATATTCCATTGGCTTCTACCTTTTAAATCATTTTAATTTTCATAAAATATGAGGTCCTTTTCAAGATCGTTCAGTGATGTTGTTGTTTGCTGTGCTCGGGCTCCATGCAAAAGTTCAGTTTCAGGACCCTGCATGTTACTAGATAATATCAAATGTTGCCTCCTTAAACTGAGAGAATAAAAGAGGTAAAAAGGAAATGACTGACAGCTGAGATGGGATCTGTCTCTGTGACAACTTAATTTACATCTATATATCGTACATGGTGTTATCTTTAGTGTTTATATTCCACTGTTAAACCATAGGGACCTCAATCCAAGTTCTTATTAAACAGCTGGGAATTGTGTGACTGCCAATTTCCAGTATGTATATTCACATTAGCGTTCTGGCCTAGAATTTCCTCTCAGAGAACAATTGTAAGTTAGATCAATTTTATGTCCGTTTGTTTGATTATTTTGACACGGTCAATTTGTTAGGCATCTCATTAGATTACACCGGTATAAAAAAAATGTGTTTGCAGTGCAAAGTTAAATTACATCTCTGCTGCTGTCCTGACCAGCTGTAGTCCACAACAATTCTTCCTTCGCAATATCAATGGTACATTTATCTGTTTTTATGATTTATTCCTCTGTTTAATATTCAATGGTCGTTTTTCTTGAGGAGAGGGATGATGATGGAATATTTGAAAGAGAGATTTCAGTACCTGAGGAGAGAGTTTATAATATCAGCGGCAAGATGGCGCAGTGGTTAGCACTGCTGCCTCATGGTACCAGTGACCCAGGTTCAATTCCGGCCTTGGTTGGCTGTGTGGAGTTTGCACTTTCTCCTCGTGTCTGTGCGGGTTTCCGCCGGGTGCTCACAAGTAGGCTTATATTAACACTGCAATGAAGTTACTGTGAAAAGCCCCCAGTCGCCACACCCCTGTACCCCTGTTTGGGTACACTGAGGGAGAATTCAGAATGTCCAATTCACCTAACAGCACCTTTCAGGACTTGCGGGAGGAAACCAGAGCACCCGAAGGAAACCCATGCAGACACAAGGAGAACATGTAGACTCGACTTTGCACAGCCAGTGACCCACGCCGGGAATCGAACCTGGGTCCCTGGCGCTGTGAAGCAACAGTGCCAACCACTGTGCTATCATGCCGCCCACGATAGTTATAAGGAAGGAAAAGTGAGTGGCCAGCAGTTTAGTGGCATGAGCAGCATTACTGCCAGATGTGGGTCCCTTGGGAAAAGTAAACTTGGGATATAGGCACTCAGGGTTGGGGCGAGTAATTGTAATGATAGGGTTATGCTGGTAAGCAGAGGGGAGTCTGGTCTAAGATTTTGAAGAACTGATGTAAGTGATGAAAAATGCTCAGGTTTAGCATTAGATCAGGTAGAAATTACCCAAGTCCGAATTTCCCTGATCATTTGCCCTGGAAATAGACACTGCATTGCAATTCAACCATTTTTGTGGTGCAAATTGATAGGAAACAGTGGGCTTTTGTGTGGGAATGTGAGTTAGCTGGTCAGAGAAGACAGCAAGAACACCTTGGATGATTTTTAAAATAAAGATCTTTCCGGGATAGGTATTTTCACTTAAGAATTGCAGTTGATAGAAAAAAGATCTTCTCCCTCTCAGAAATGAGCTGGACATTAGAATTAAATACAGGAATATTATGGTCAGAAATGCGTGGTCAGAGTTTGAGTCATTTATGATTGAGAGTCAGGCTGAATGCCGAGGATGTGGGAGGGAGATGGACACAAAATAATTGAAATTCCAACTGAACCTTAAGCATGATTGAAGGAGCCGAGCTAGCTATTGTCAGGAGTAGTCAGCGATTCCTTCAGTATGACGTATTGATGGGCTTGGTTTGTTCAGATATAATTTACTGAGTTCAGGTAAATTGGAAAGTGCAAATCTATTTTATGATCCACCAAGATGGGTGAAAACAACAAATTTAATTTTTATCTTGTGTTTAGCAGCACGAGACGTGAAAAATAATTTTCATTTGTAAATAGTGAGTTTACTTTAGAAATCTAGTACAGTTAGGAGACAGTTTGTCTGATTTTAAACCCAGTTCACATTATAATAATAATCTTTATTAGTGTCACAAGTAGGCTTATATTATCACTGCAATGAAGTTACTGTGAAAATCTCTCTCTCTCTTTCTTTCTTTCTCTCTCGCTCTCTCTCTCTCTCTCTTTTTCCATTGTTCCCCCGATGATTAAGACACTCACAGAACATAGATGATTTCAACCAGAACGAATATTTAAATGTATGACACGTGGGAAGATAACTAACAGATCTATGTACAAACAAACTTACTCAAGCTACTGGAAATGCGACTGTCCTACTATCTGCCGAGTTGCGACCGTCATGTGATGCATGTCTGGCGCCACCCACTGGCAGGAGGTCATGCTTGTGATTACATCATGAGGAGATGCCGGCGTTGGACAGGGGCGGGCACAGTAAGATGTCTTACAATACCCAGTTAAAGTCCAACAGATTTGTTTTGAATCACTAGCTTTCGGAGCACAGCTCCTTCATCAGGTGAGTGAAGAGGTGGGTTCCACAGCTACATATATAGACAAAGTCAATAATGCAACACGATACTTTGAAAGCGAGTATTTGCAGGTAATTAAGTCTTTACTGGTCTAGACATTGGTGCTATGGAGGATAAGTTTCAATCCATTTGGATGGAAATCAGGAATAGTAAGGCAGAAAAGTCACTGACAGGAGTAGTTGATAGGCCGCCAAATAGTAACATTACGGTGGGGCGGGCAATAAACAAAGAAATAACTGATGCATTTAGAAATGGTACAGCAGTTATCATGGGGGATTAACAGCAGCTATCATGGGGTAATCAAAGGTTAAAGAGGTATGAATTGTCTCAAGCCAGGACAGTTGATCGGATGTCGCAAGCTCAGGCCAGATGGTGGGGGGGTGAATGTAATGAGACATGAATCCAAGCTCCCAGTTGAGGCCGTACTCATGCATGCGGAACTGGGCAGTGTGGAGTCTTTCATAAGAACATAAGGACTAGGAGCAGGAGTAGGCCACCTGGCCCTTCGAGCCTGCTCCGTCATTCAATGAGATCATGGCTGATCTTTTGTGGACTCAGCTCCACTTTCCCGCCCAAACACCATAACCCTTTATTCCTTTATTCTTCAAAAAACTATCTATCTTTATCTTGAAAACATTTAATGAAGGAACCTCAACTGCTTCACTGGGCAGGGAATTCTATAGATTCACAACCCTTTGTGTGAAGACGTTTCTCCTAAACTCAGTCCTAAGTCTACTTCCCCTTATTTTTAGGCTATGCCCTCTAGTTCTGCTTTCACCAGCCAGTGGAAACAACCTCCCCACATCTATCCTATTTATTACCTTCAGAATTTTATATGTTTCTAGCAGATCCCCCCCGCATCCTTCTAAATTCCAATGAGTATAGTCCCAGTCTACTCAACCTCTCCTCGTAGTCCAACCCCCTCAACTCTGGGATTAACCTCGTGAATCTCCTCTGCACACCCTCCAGTGCCAATACGTCCTTTCTCAGGTAAGGAGACCAAAACTGAACACAATATTCCAGGTGTGACCTCACTAACACCTTATACCGTTGCAGCATAACCTCCCTAGTCTTAAACTCCATCCCTCTAGCAATGAAGGACAAAACTCCATTCGCCTTCTTAATAACCTGTTGCACCTATAAACCAACTTTTTGCGACTCACGCACTAGGACATCCCTCTGCACAGCAGTGTATTTTAATATTTTATCATTTAAATAATAATCCCTTTTTGCTGTTACTCCCACCAAAATGGATAACCTCACATTTGTCAACATTGTATTCCATCTTCCAGACCCGAACCCATTCACTTAAACTATCCAAATCCCTCTGCAGACTTCCAGTATCCTCTGCACTTTTTGCTTTACTACTCATCTTAGTGCCGTCTGCAAACTTGGTTCCCAACTCCAAATCATCTATGTAAATTGTGAACAATTGTGGGCCCAACACTGATCCTGAGGGACACCACTAGCTACTGATTGCCAACCAGAGAAACACCCATTAATCCCCACTCTTTGCTTTCTATTAATTAACCAATCCTCTATCCATGCTACTACTTTACCCTTAACGCCATGCATCATTAGCTTATGCAGCAACCTTTTACGTGGCACCTGGTCAAAAGCTTTCTGGAAATCCAGATATACCACATCCATTGACTCCCCGTTGTCTACCGCTCTGGTAATGTCCTCAAAAAAATTCCACTAAAGTAGTTAGGCATGAGCTGCCCTTTATGAACCCATGCTGCGTCGGTCCAATGGGAAAATTTCCATCCAGATGCCTCACTATTTCTTCCTTGATGATAGATTCCAGCATCTTCCCTACTACCGAAGTTAAGCTCACTGGCCTATAATTACCCGCTTTCTGCCTACCTCCTTTTTTAAACAGTGGTGTCACGTTTGCTAATTTTCAATCCGCTGGGACCACCCCAGAGTCTAGTGAATTTTGGTAAATTATCACGAGTGTATTTGCAATTTCCCTAGCCATCTCTTTTAGTACCCTGGGATGCATTCCATCAGGGCCAGGAGACTTGTCTACCTTTAGCCCCATTAGCTTGCCCATCACGACCTCCTTCATGACAGCAATCGTCTCAAGGTCCTGATCTCTCATAGCCCCATTTCCATCAGTCACTGGCATGCTATTTGTGTCTTCCACTGTGAAGACTGACCCAAAAAACCTGTTTAGTTCCTCAGCCATTTCCTCATCTCCCATTATTAAATCTCCCTTCTCATCCTCTAAAGGACCAATATTTACCTTAGCCACTCTTTTTTGTTTTATATATTTGTAGAAACTTTTACTATCTGCTTTTATAGTCTGAGCAAGTTTACTCTCATAATCTATCTTACTCTTCTTTATAGCTTTTTTAGTATCTTTCTGTTGCTCCCTAAAGATTTCCCAATCCTCTTGTCTCCCACTAATCTTTGCCACTTTGTATGCTTTTTCCTTCAATTTGGTACTCTCTCTTATTTCTTTAGATATCCACGGTCGATTTTCCCTCTTTCTACCGTCCTTCCTTTTTGTTGGTATAAACTTTTGCTGAGCACTGTGAAAAATCACTTGGAATGTTCTCCACTGTTCCCCAACTGTTTCACCATAAAGTCTTTGCTCCCAGTCTACATTATCGAGCTCTTCTCTCATCCCATTGTAATCTCCTTTGTTTAAGCACAAAACACTAGTGCTTGATTTTACCTTCTCACCCTCCATCTGTATTTTAAATTCCACCATATTGTGATCGCTCCTTCCGAGAGGATCCCTAACTATGAGATCATTAATCAATCCTGTCTCATTACACAGGACCAGATATAGGATCGCTTGTTCCCTCGTAGGTTCCATTACATACAATTCTAGGAAACGATCGCGGATACATTCTATAAACTCCTCCTCAGGCTGCCTTGACAGACCTGGTTAAACCAATCAACATGTACATTAAAATCCCCCATGATAACTGCTGTACCATTTCTACATGCATCAGTTATTTCTCTGTTTATTGCCCGCCCCACCTTAATGTTACTATTTGGTGGCCTATCGACTACTCCTGTCAGTGGCTTTTTTGCATTACTATTCCTGATTTCCACCCAAATGGATTGAACCTTATCCTCCATAGCACTAATGTCATCCCTCATTACTGCTCGGATGTCATCCTTAAATAAGAGAGCTACACCACCTCCCTTACCATCCACTCTGTCCTTCCGAATAGTTTGATACCCTTGGCTATTTAACTCCCAGTCATGACCATCCTTTAACCATGTTTCAGTAATGGCCAATAAATCATAGTCATTCACGATGATTTGTGCCATCAACTCATTTACCTTATTCCGAATACTATGAGCATTCAGGTAAAGTACCCTTCTGGTGGCTTTTATACCTCCGTTTTGAATCTTAACACCTCTATCAGTAACCTCTCCTAAGTTATATTTCCTTTTAACTTTTCTCCTAATTTTCCTGATCATTGAACCCATATCTTCAATTAATAACCTGCTGTTTCGCCTTCCATTTATATATTTACTTCCCGTTTTAATCCTTTTAGTATTACTGGTCCTATTCACTGATCTCTCCTCAGTCACTGTACCCTGCACTGTGGCCCTTTTTGATATTTGACTTTGGCTTCTCTGCCTTACACTTTCCACCTTACTGTCTTTTGTTTCTGTCCCCGTTTTACTTCTCTCCGACTTCCTGCATTGGTTCCCATCCCCCTGCCACATTAATTTAAACCCTCCCCAACAGTACTAGCAAACACCCCCCCTTTCGAAGCAGAATGTGATGTAAGAACTGGGCATCAATATGGTGGCCAGGGCATGAGAGGCAGCTTCAGATGATAAATTGGCAAAGAGTGATCCTTCAGGGACAAATGCTAACCGTCAAATCTCTCTCTTTGATTCTGCATGGAGGAGAATGAACAAAATATGGAGCCTAGTTATCATGCTGTCATTCTTCTCGCTTATAGCCAGGAGAGAAAATGAAGAAGATGTCAACCGAGGCAGTTCGCTTGCCAAAGGCTGGAATAGAACCATGAAGCAGAAGGGCTGACAGGGCCTGCTCTGCAAACAGAGGATGAACACCAGAGAGCCGTTAGTCAGAGGCGCCTTGCTAGATCCACTGTCTACATACGGCGCCGAACGTACCTGCAGCTGTCTGAGAACTAGTGTCGTTGAAGACTACGTATGTCGAAGACTACAGAAGGGAGATAAAACACTTGGTTACATGGTGCACCAAAAACAACCTCTCCCTAAATGTTGGAAACACCAGGGAACTGATCATCGACCTCAGGAAGCGTAGCACGACCCCCCCACCCCCCCCCCCCCCCCCCATCACCGTCTGCATGAATGGCTCCGAAGAGGAGATGGTTGATAGCTTTACGTTCCTGGGGGTCATCATCACCAACAGTCTGTCCTGGTCCACTCACATTGATGCAGCAGTCAAGAAAGCCCAACAATAATAGGGTTGAGGTGTGGGCTTGGGTAGTGTGCTCTTTCCCGGAGCCGGTGCAAACTCGATGGGCTGAATGGCCTCCTTCTGCATTGTAAGTTCTGTGATTCTACGATTCTATGAATGTCTCTAATTCCTACGGAAGCTAAAGAAATTTGGCATGTCTGCATCGACTCTCACAAACTTCTACAGATGTTCCATAGACAGCATCCTATCAGGCTGCATCACAACTTGGTATGGCAACTGCTTGGTCCAAGAACGCAAGAAACTGCAGAGTGTGGTGAACTAAGGCTAACGCATCACACAAGCTTGCCACCCACACATGTATTCTGTCTACACCTCACGCTGCCTCAGGAAGGCAGACAGCATTATCAGAGACCCCACCCACCCACACTTTACCTCCTTCCAGACCCTTCCATCAGGCAAAAGATGCAGATGTCTGAAGAACTGCACATCCAGACATAGGAACAGCTTCTTCCCCACAGCTACCAGACTCCTCAACGACTCTCCCTCGGACTGATCTGGGGCGAGATTCTCCGAACCCCAGCCGGGTCGGAGAATCGCCAGGGGCTGGCGTGAATCCCGCCCCCGCCGGTTGCCGAAGTCTCCAGCACCGGAGATTCGGTGGGGGCGGGAATCGCGCCGCGCCGGTTGGCGGGCCCCTCTGTGCGATTCTCCAGCCCGGATGGGCCGAAGTCCTGCCGCTAAAATGCCTGTCCTGCCGGCGTAAATTAAACCACCTACCTTAACGGCGGGACAAGGCGGCGCGGGCGGGCTCCGGGGTCTTGGGGGTGGCGCGGGGCAATCTAGCCCCGGGGGGTGCCCCCACGGTGGCCTGGCCCGCGATCGGGGCCCACCGATCCGCGGGCAGGCCTGTGCCGTGGGGGCACTCTTTCCCTTCCGCCTCCGCCACGGTCTCCACCATGGCGGAGGCAGAAGAGACTCTCTCCACTGCGCATGCGCGGGAATGCTGTCAGCGGCCGCAGACGCACCCGCGCATGCGCCGCCCGGAGATGTCATTTCCGCGCCTGCTGGCAGGGCACCAAAGGCCTTTTCCGCCAGCTGGCGGGGCGGAAATTCGTCCGGCGCCGACCTAGCCCCTTAAGGTTGGGGCTCGGCCCCCAAAGATGCGGAGCATTCCGCACTTTTGGGGCGGCGCGATGCCCGTCTGATTTGTGCCGTTTTGGGCGCCAGTCGGCAGACATCGTGCCGTTTCCAGAGAATTTTGCCCCTGTACCCTGTAAGAACGCTATTCACGACATCCTATTTTGCTCTTGCTCATGTATTTGCTTTGTTTGGCCCCTAGTTCCGCACTGTAACCAATCACTGTTTGTCGATGTACCATTTATCAATGTACACTGTCGATTATTCATATTTTGCCTACTATGTACGTACTGTGTACGTTCCCTTGGCCGCAGAAAAATACTTTTCACTGTACTTCGGTACATGTGACAATAAATCAATCAAATCAAGTTGAATCCAGCTAGTGATGCAAAAGAAGAGGCTTCCTACCTGCCCGCAGCTCTACTCTGCTGCAAGGAGTCCTTCGAGAGACACTGCGCTGCGCATTTCTTTGACAGCTGAAATCGCAAGATCTTGGGAGAAATGCCCAGGAGCAACGCATTGGGGAAAACTTTGTTCAATGGCAATCTGCTCATCATTGCCACTACTCAGAAGATCTGGGCCAGTTACTACTTTACAAGTACATCAGTGTACCAGTAATCACAATAACTAACTATATGTAGCATATTTAATAGGGCTGTGAAGCAATTTAAAAAATCACAACAGTTCTTGTAATTTAAAATTAATCTTGGACTTAATTACATATTTAATTGACACCATATTGGCAGAGATATTAATTATTGATATACTCGTCTACTTATTATTTATGAGTGCCATGTTAGTTATTTTGCTGTCTGAATTTGATTGTATGCTGATATGTCAACTAATTTTTACTATTAGCAGGTGGTGATCCGTCTGCTGGGACAAAGTTTGATTATAAGATATTTAAATTAGTACAGTAGCAGAAGCTAACTGTGATTAATTGATATCCCTAATATTTAACAGAACAAACTACCTTGCAAAGGATAAAATGTGCATGCAAGTAGCATTGGTTGTGATTGAATGCACCAATAGATCCATTCTGAGGAAGCTTTTTTATGCAGTAGAGAGAATTAACAAAGCAAAAATGTTCACTGGGTAAGTTTCAAAGAATAGGATCAAAGCAGCGGCAAGCAAATCTTTCACAATATGTGCTTGTTTTATTGTCCTTGCATACTCAATGGCTGAATATTCTAACATATTTGTTAGTAACTATTTTATACATCAATGGAAATGTCCTCCTGCTTTTAGAAACTGATGCTATCCTAGTCATTTTGACTTATTTTAATGAGAAAGTAGGAAAGAGGATGTGCCTGAAATAATGTGTACCTTGTGCCTTTCAAATGGCATAATAAATATGGATCAAGTCAGGTAGTAGGCAAGCTAACACTAATTTAGCTTTGTCGAGTGGGAAACTGGAGAATTGAAACAGAGCATCAGTTCCGTGCCTGCTGCTGTCATTCCCAGATTTTAGAAGACTGCTTTATAGAACCAGTTAGAACCAATGCACTTAATCTTGCATGTAAACAATCTCTTGAATGTCTAATCAAAAACAAAAAATAAACCAATTCAAGTTTGCAAATTGTATTTGCAAATTGTTTTCCTATAACCCTCTTTTGCACTGTAGGGCTTCTATGATTTTATGATATGTTGCATTGAGAATATTGAAAAATATTATTGGTAATTTGGACATTCTGAATTCTCCCTCTGTGTACCTGAGCAGGCGCCGGAATGTGGCGACTAGGGGCTTTTCACAGTAACTTCATTGCAGTGTTAATGTAAACATACTTGTGACAATAAAGATTATTGTAGATTATTATTTTAAATATTGCACTGCCTGCGTGGGTGATGGACGCAGATTTAATTGTGTCTTTCAAAAGGAAAGCGGATAAGCCCCTGAAGACATGAAAATGTGCAAGGTTATGGGGAATGGGCAAGAGAATCGATCTAATGGAATTGCGATTGCAGCGAGCTGGTATGGACACACAGGCATAACAACTCTTTGATTCGGTGGTCATATACTAGCCTTCTTTGGATTATTTAATGATTTACTTAAACATAAAAGTCTGGAGAGATTTGAATTTCATGAAAGGTAATGAAATATACAGCTGAGTGTCAGATTGTTGCTATATTGCATATCTGTTCGGATTACTTCTGAACCATCATTGATCACTAAAAGTTTTGCTGCATCGGAAGACTGGCCTTGGTGAGGTAATTACATTGGCGACAAGGAGTAAACAAGTTTTATTCCTCTGAGCAGCTTTCATTGTCGAGAACAAACCGCTCCCCTGGCAGGAGAAAGAATGCCTCTCTTCGGTAAACTTGACCCCTATGATGTAAGTGAAGAAGGCAGAGCAAATGTGTACTTCTTCTGGGCTAATAATATTGAGGGAGATGAAAAGCAGAAGGTGAAAGGTGATCTTATTGACAGCATGCGGGGCCCCGACATTCAGCATGATAAAAAGTTTGACCTATCCAAATGCCCCTGACTCCAAGACTTTTAATGAGTTAATCGACTTGGTAAAAAAACAATCTGATCCGAAACCTTCTGTTATACTCCCGAGATATCGTTTTAATGCAGCAGGGAGAACCCCGAGGGAACATGTTACTGAATCTTTGGCCAGATTACAAAGATTGGCAGAACATTGTGAATTTGGACCATCCCTGAACGAAATGTTGTGCGATAGTTTGGTATGCAGAATATAACAACTTGATAACCCCAAAAAATTATTGACAGAACTCAACCTGGATTTTAAAAAAGTAATTGAAGTAGCCCTATCACTGGAAAATGCAGACAAAGGGACTCAGCAAATACAAGGGACGTCAGAGAGCAATGTTCTCTGGTTGGGGGGGAGGCCTCATGCAACATTTCTCAACTGAGGGCTTGTGTAAGTAAGATATCACATAGTCCATTGAAGTATCGGAGCTCAACTCGCATCACCCAGCATTCAAGGAAATGCAATGATGGCTGCAAGAATACGAGGGAACACGCTCCAGAAGTTTACAAATGCCAGACGATGCACTACTGCAAGCACGGCCAAGACAAAGTTATAGGAATAGACAAAACACGTGCTGTTTGGGGAAGAAGTCAAAGCCAGTACTGGCCTGCACCATACAGGTATAGCCACTACCAGAAACAAGGGCAATGCAACTAAACTGCATCATTGTGATGAAGGTCACCCCAATAATGGTGGAACTGCTGGTTAAGGGTCATCTATTGAAAATGAAGGTGGGCACGGGAGCTGGGATCTCCGTTATTGAGGAGCAGCCGTATGATCACCTCCAAACTGGTATTCATCTCTTGAGTTTAGAAGACACAAAGGCAAGACTAACCACCTACACAGGGGAACCATTACAAATAAAGAACACCACAATGACTCCAGTGACTTACATGCAGCACTCAGCCTGATATAATAATTCATCATTGTGTGGGGGCAAGGGACAAGCCTAATGGGGAAAGATTGGCTCCAGCGGATCAGGCTGAACTGATTGGATATCTTCAGGCTGGGCATGCGGGACTGTATGAAGGCATCAGCAAATATCCTGACGTTTTCCAGGAAGGACTTGGGAAAATAAGAGGAGCCAAAGCCAAGATTTATGTCGACCCTGATGCTATGAATCTCTACAGTGCAGGAGGGGGCCATTCGGCCCATCGAGTCTGCAATGACCCTTGGAAAGAGTACCCTGTCTAGGTCCACATCCTGACTTGATCCCCATAACCCCGCTTAACCTTTTGAACACTAATGGACAAATTTAACATGGCTAATCGACCTAACCCGCAAGAAACCACACAGACATGGGGAGAATGTGCAAACTCCACATGGACAGTCACTCAAGGCCGGAATTGAACCCAGGTCCCTGGTGCTGTGAAGCAGCAGTGCTACCCACCGTGCCACCCTAAATATTTTAAAGCGAGACTGGTTCCATACTCCTTATTGGAAAAGGTGGATACCAAACTTGGACACAAGATTTAGGCATAAGAGGCCCATAAAGTTTGCAGAGTGGGCAGCGCCTATCGTCCCTGTCCTTAAACCGTACAAATTAATCAGCTTCTGTGGAAATTATAAACTAATGGTCAATTGGGTTTCCAAGATAGACAGACATCCTATGCCTTGAATCGAAGACCTGTAATCGAAGACGTTTACTAATTGTGATATGAGCCACACCTCTCTTCAAGTTGATTCAGACAAACTTTTCCCAAAGGTGTTAGAATTAACATTAACACCGACCTATATGAGTACACTCGTTTGCCCTTCGGGGTCTCATCAGCATGCACCATATTCCAATGGATCATGGTGATCATGCTCCAAGGGTTACCCAAAGTGGTTGTGTACTTCGAAGACGTCCTGGTCACAGGAACTTCAAAATCGAGAGCACCTGGCAAACATAGAAGAAATATGATGGAGATTCCCAAAAGCTGGGGTACACCTGAGGAGGGGAAAATGTGTTTTTTAAGCAAATGAAATTATCTCCTTGAGCTATCAGGTGGATGAAAAACGTTTACATCCAGTAGAGGACAAGATGAAGGCTATCAAGGAAGCACCAAGTCCAAGAAACACCACTGAGTTAAAATCCTTCCTAGGATTTATAAATTATTACACAAATTTTATCCTGAATTTGCCCTCCTTACTGATCCCTTGCATAGCCTACTACAGAAATACCAAAGATGGTCTTGCGAGGCACGACAGGTGGAGACTTTCAATAAAGTTAAACAATAACTGTTGTCATTCAACCTATTGGCCCATTTTGGCCCTCAGAAAGAGCTCATTCTGACATTCTTCCCCTTACGGGGCGGTACTTTCACACGGCTGGAAAGAAGGAATGGAAAGGCCTATCACATACGCATTCAAGACCCGTTTCAATGCCGAGCGGACGTATTCTCAAATTGAGAAAGAGGGCTTGATAGTCGTGTTTGGTGTAAAATATTTCCACCAATATGTCTACAGTAGACGTTTCATAATAGTAATCGATCACAATCCGTTATTGGGACTTTTTAACAAGGATAAGGCCATACGCCTTATTACCTCCGCCCAGATACAGCATTGTGTGCCGTTACTTGCAGCTTATGAGTAACTTTTAGAGCACGGTCATGGAACCCGGATAGCTAACGCCGATGTGTTGAGTCATCTCCCATTGCCCACAAGCCCAGCTCCTTTACCAGCATTGGAAGAGGTCAACATGACTTTAAATGTTTCAGATACTTGGCCAGTGTCCGCATGGCAAATTAAGCCTGGACGCAAATAGATCCAACTCTGTCTAAACTAAAGTACATGATCCTGAATGGTGGATTCAGAGGACAACCCTCAGAAGAAATGAAACCCTATCTGATGAAGAAAGTCAAGCTAAGTGTTGAGGATGGTCTCATTCTCTGTGGGTCCTGAGTATTTATCCCTCACCCAGGTAGCAACCGATACTTATGGAACTGCATAATGGCCACACTGGAGAATGGCAACAGGAAACTTCTCACCAGGATATACGTCTGGTGGCCTGGCCTTGACTCAGATCTATGCCAGGAGAATCAAAAAAGCCCTACCTCAGCCTCCCTACATCCATGGGAGTGGCCTGGCAGGCCATGGGTGTGAGTGCATGCATTTATGAGTTTCATGTTTATGATCCTGATAGACGCACACCCCAAATGGTTGGAGAGATAACACATGAGCTCCTCTACTTCCTACACTACAATCAAGAAATGACAACAGAGTTTCTGCACACAGAGAATACAAGAAGTCCTGGTTTCTGATAATGGCAGAGTGTTCATCAAAATGAATGAGTTCCAAAACTTCCTACCATCCAATGACATCAGACACATCAGAACAGCACCTTATCACCTGTCGCCTAATGGGCTGGCGGAACAGGCGGTGCAGACTTTTAAAACTGGCACGAAGAAGCAATCTGCGGCATTAATAGAGACCAAATCAGCATGATTCTTATTCAACTATAGGACCAGTCCTCACACAACAACAGGAATTGTCCCAACGGAACTGTTAATGAGACGGCAGCTTCGTACGAGACTAAGCTTACTATTCCGAAACCTGGTGCGGAGGGTGGGGTCCCAGCAAGAGAACCAGAAAATAAACTATGACTCTGCAAGAACAGAAAGAACATTCAAAACAGGCAATCAAGTTTACGTGAGGAAAATGAAATGGTCCCAGCTGGGTCCTTGGGATCCTAATGGAGAAAACAGTGCAGTGTTATACAAAGTGAAGGTACAGAGTAAAGTTGTAAAGAAACACCTGGACCACTTCAGGAGCAGGTTGTCCGTTCCCAAACAAGCCTCATTACCGACCATGGAGGTGGCCACCACCAGGTGAGACAACACTTCAAAGACGACCCAGTGCCCATCCCTCTGGATAATAATATTTATTAGTGGCACACGTAGGCTCACATTAACAGTGCAATGAAGTTACTGTGAAAATCCCCTAGTCGCCACACTACGGAACCTGTTCGGGTACACGGAAGGAGAATTCAGAATGTCCAATTCATCCAACAAGCACGTCTTTCGGGCTTGTGGGAGGAAACCAGAGCATGCGGAGGAAACCCACGCAGACATAGGGAGAACGTGAAGACTCCTGACAGACAGTGACCCAAGCCGGGAATCGAAGACAGGTCCCTGGTGTTATAAAGTAACGATGCTGACCACTGTGCTACCGTGCCGCCCAACAGGGATACTGAGCCTGAGATGGAAGCAGAGGAAGTTGGTGCCCCGACTGAAGTAAACCCTGAAAAGGAATCCGCATCAGTAACTCTTTGGCCCACCCTCCAGAAATGAAGGTTCCCAATTCGGTTCACACCACCAGATCCGGCCCCACCCTCAGCTGAACTCTGACCGATTGCCAAGTGCCGGAAGGGCCAGAGTGGCACAGTGGTACAGTGGTTAGCGGTGCTGCCTCACAGTGCTATGGATTCAATTCCAGTCTTAGGCCACTCTCTGCGTGGAATTTGTATGTTCTACCCATGTCTGCTCAGGTTTTCTCCTGGTGCTCCAGTTTCCTCCCACAGTCCAAAGATTGCAGGTTAGATTGTCCCTTTGTGTCCAAAATGTTAGGTGGAATTACGGGGTTAGGGTGGGGGCATGGGCCTAGGTAGGGTGCTTTTTCAGAGGGTCGGTGCAGACTCGATGGGCCAAATGGTCTCGTTCTGCACTGTAGGGATTCTATGGAAGGGACTTTCACGCAACAAGAGTACTGGGGAGGAACCGACTTAAGGGCTTGCGGGAATGTAAAGTTTTGCCCTATGACTTGTTCTGTTTGAAATTCAAAAACCTGAATATTTGTAAAGGGCTGTTCATAAGGCATTGAAGCCTCATGACTGAATAAATCTTAAATCAGAACATCAACGTATTGTTAATGTCCAGAGCTTGACTTGCATACTATTTAGAACATTGATTTAAACATACAAGGCTCTCAAAGGTGCAAAGCCGGGGCTACCAGCAATTTGTTGCCTTTTTAAACACCATGACTACTTATTCAAATATTTCTCTGCTCCAACTGGGCTGATTTTGCAAAACATCTTTTCTTGTTACAGTTGGCTCAGCTGTATGCTGTTTACTGCCACTTAGGCGATGATGTCTGCCATGGCTTAATGTCAATAACAGCAGTGGCAGCTGCTAAAACTGAGATATGTTTGAATGGTTTCCTCCTTTTGTGCATCATTCCCTTCTTTTTACTGAGAGAATAAAATTTGCAACAAAAGATTTTCTGTTTCTAAATATCTTGTTGCTCTTAGCAGCTTGTTAATGAGCTCTTGGGGAAAAGGTACAATATTTTCCATGGGGATTGAGGAACTTAAAATGAGACAAGTTCAGCTGGAATTAATTGAACAATGGACTAGCTGCTTACGCAGAGGTTCTGTGTTTTGTGCTAGTTATTACATTAATTGATATGGAGTATGTTCAGCCTTTCCCATAACTTGGCATCCAGCTCTCTGAAACATTCATCATTCTGTGAGCTTTTATTGGAAGATTTATTTTCAGGGCATACCTTTTTAAGGATGACAGATGTGATTTGTACATCTAACAGAGGTATTTTGCCAGCTTTGCATTTCTGCTGAGAACCTCACTTATTCGCAATGTTTATGAGAAATTCTATGTTTGGCTTCCCAACCATTTAAATTAATGGTCAGAAAACCATGCACCCACACTTGATTTTCTGACATGCTTTACAAATTAGATGGTTAGATTTTCACGGTTGCACAGTGGTTAGCACTGCTATCTCACAGCTCCAATTCCGGCCTCGGGTGAGTGTCTTTGTGGAGTTTACACTTTTTACCCTGTATCTATGTGGGTTTCCTCCGGGTGCTCCGGTTTCCTCCCAAAGTCCAAAAGATGTGCAGGATAAACGTGAATTACTGCGGATGCTGGAATCGGAAACCAAAGAGAAAATGCTGGAAAATCTCAGCAGTTCTAGCAGCGTCTGTAGGGAGAGAAAAGAGCTAACGTTTTGAGTCCAGATGACCCTTTGTCAAAGGTCTAAGACAGAGAAAGTGGGAAATATTTATACTGTGGAGTGAGAATGAAAGATGGGTCATAGCCAAAGGAACCCAGGGAGACAGGGTGCTAAAAGCTACAGAACCATGGGGAAAGAGTGCTAATGGTAGTCCCCAGAGAGAACAAAAGATGTGAAAGGCCAAACAGCAGAGAAACTAACATCAGAGGGTAAGATGTGACAGATATAGATGTGGGGTGAGGGGAAGGGGGAAGCAAAGGGGAGAAAGGGTAAGGAAAGGCCGATAAGATGTGTGTGTGGGGAGGGGGGGGGGCGGGGGGCTGAATATATATAAAGAAAGACAAGTAAGAAAGAAATGGTAAAAGACAGTTAAAATGAAATGGGATGAAAACAAATGGGTCGAGGTGGGGTAGAGCTAATCATCTGAAGATGTGCAGGATAGGTGGATTGTCTCTGATAAATTGACCCTTAGTGACCAAAAGATTAGGTGGGATTACTGGGTTACAAGGATGGGGTGGAGGCATAAGGCGCTCTTTACAAAGGCCAGTCCAGACTCGATGGGCTGAATGACCTCCTTCTGCACCGTAAATTCTATGAGTGTATGAAATTCCTGTCGCAGTCTATCTTATTACAAGGTATATGGTCTGCTCTTTCCAGTGTATGTATTTTCCTGCTCTTTCATCTATTTTGAAACTAAGTTGGTTGACATTGACCTGGATATACTTAAAATAAATACATCAAAATCAGAAATTCAAAATCAGCATTTTCTTACCCAACTTGGGCCTGTCTCATTTTGATTACAAACAAGCTTAGTAATTTTATTAAGTGCTGGCACAGGAGAATACACTTAGCAAATAAGAAACTGAATGAGATAGACTTGGTCAATAAATGCAGAGTAAAATTGAATCTAGTCAGGCAAGGCAATTTACAACTGGATATAAACTTTATTCTTGCCTTGAGTTAAATCTTAGAAATGATAGCCAGAATTTTATCAGCACGCCATGGGTCCTACAGCCAAGACCAAATCGAAGCATTCAAGCATATTTGAGTAATAGAGTCATAGGGGTCCACAACACAGAACAGGCCCTTCGGCACATCGTATCTGCACCGGGTCAAAAACAGTATTCTAGCTTTGGCCTAACCAATGTTTTATACAGTTCCAGCATAACCTTCTTGCTCTTAAACTCTATGTCTTGACTAATAAAGGCTGCAATGTTGTTGTTGGATGGCCTGATTTATATTACAAGGCCACTAGTAGTTCAAGCCATAAACAATTTATTAACAATAACGGTGGGTCAAATATGTACAAAACAACAGTATGATCATGCACAAACCACTTATCTCTCTCCCAACTCTCTAGCCAGTCTGAGGTCACCTGACTCAGTCACTTATATACTAATGGGACTCCTAGTGGTCAGTTGGTGAATTACAACACAACCATGACATCACGATCAAAAGAGAAAATGCTGGAAAATCTCAGCAGCTTTAGCAGCATTTGTAGGGAGAGAAAAGAGCTAACATTTTGAGTCCAGATGAGCTTTGCTCTTTTCTCTCTAATGATGCTGCCAGACCTGCTGAGCTTTTCCAGCATTTTCTCTTTTGCTTTCAGATTCTAGCATCCGCAGTAATTTTCTTTTATCCATGATATCATGACATCCCCTTTCCTTTGAAGGAATAAATTAATACATTATCATCAGTATATTTACATGTGATATCATTAGTCTTATATATATATGTATATATATATTCTATATATATATATATATATATATATATATGTGTGTATATATATATATATATATATATATAAATCTACAAATTGAGATGATCAGCTTTTCCTCTGACTTTGGTTGATCTTCTCAAAGTTTGACCTTGCTGCTCAGAACTTGTAGATTCAATGTTCTCCATGATATTCTCATGCTCACGAACTGCTGAAGTATCTGACACTGCAGCTGACTTTGATTCTGACGTGGATATGTCATCCATCACGTCGTTGTGAAAGTCTTCTCTGGTTTTCAAGGGCACGCGGTGATTTCTTTTTAAAACAAATCCATCCCCTGTCTGTACATTGAAGGAACAAGGTGCTACTTCTTCAAGTACAATGGCTTTTCTTGACCAATTGCATGAACCTTCTATTCTCACAATGTCATCACTACTCAGAGATGGTAAAGTTCTGGACACTCTATCATTGAACTGCTTTTGTTTTGCTTTAATGTTTTGCATTTCCTGCAGTACCACAGCATTATCCTCCTGCTTTTCCAAGTATGGAAGTGTGGTACACAACCTTCTAATCATGAGTAACTCTTCTAATGATCTACCATGTGTCAATGGTGACACTCTGCAACTCAATCGTGCGAGATATGGATCAAATCGGCTGTCGATTGCCTTCTTCAACAATTGCCTGATAATATGTACATATTTTTCGGCTTTGCCATTGGGTTGTGGATACAACAGACTTGGCATGATGTGATTGAAATCATACGTGAGTGCGAAGTGTATCCATACTTCACAGCTAAAACAAGGATTTTTGTCACTCTTGAAAACTTGAGGAATTCCGTGTCTAGCAAAAATTGGCTTGGTATGCATAGAATCATAGAAGTTACAGTACAGAAGGAGACCATTCAGCCCATGGAGTTTGCACCAGCCCTTGGAAAGAGCACCCTACTTAAGCCCAGACTTCCACCCTATCCCCGTAACCCAGTAACCCGACCTAACCTTTTGGGCATTAAAGGGCAATTTAGCATGGTCAATCCACCTAACCTGCACATCTTTGGACTGTGGGAGGAAATAGGAGTACCCAGAGGAAACCCACGCAGACACGGGGAGAAAGTACTGTAAGGTTTTCGGGCAATTCGGCCCTTTTTGGACTGCCCAAGGATAAAACCCAGAGACTGTAAACTGGACACTTTTCAGCCAAGGGAACGTAACCAAATTTCCCAGCAGGCTTGGTCCGCTGAGCTGAGTAGGGGCATAGGTATTTACAAACCCCCCCCCCAGGAGCTACAAGGAAGAAGGAGCCAGACAACTAGATGAGATTAAAACACAGACAAAGGGGCATGGTAATGCTGTAAGGGGCCTGCCTGCAAGCAGGACAATGGGATGGTCATAGCCCCATGCAGATGTAAATGACTTGGCCTCCACCAGAGCAGAATCCAATTAACACCCCATCAACATAGCAAGGTGAGAATAGCAGCCATCTCCGGAGCAGCTGGAAGACTTTGAAAATCTTCACAAGAGAGCTTAACCTTGTTATCCCAAAAAGCAGACTGTCTGGGCTCAGTATATTGCGCTGGAAAAGCCCCTTGAAGATAAACGGTAGAAAAAACCAAGTTGGAGGCGGACCTGGGGGAGGTACTCCAATCCTGACAGAAGCCACCGGCAGGAACTCACTGGGTGGAGGGGGCGGAGTCGGCGCCAAATTCAAATCGCGGCAGGTCTGCCTGGCTGGAAGGAGCGGACCTGCGAGGAGAACCCGGAAGCGAACAGCTCTGACCGGCTCAAAGGGGGCGGGACCAGCGGGAACTTTAAACTTGGACCGATACAACGCAAAGGGGGAGGAAAACCCGGAAGTCGACAGCTCTGACCGGCTCAAAGGGGGCGGGACCAGCGGGAACTTTAAACCTTACCAATTCAATGCAAAAGGGGCTGGCCGAACACAGGAAAAGGCCAGGTAAAACGGATATAAAAGGGGCTGTGTTTCGATTGAGGGTCTCTTGGCTTGACCTCTCCACCTTTAACTTGACCTCCTGCAGCCTGTGACTGTAAGTACCCTGCAGCAGCTTGCGAAACTCCCTTGACCTTGATAGTGGTTGAGGCTTTGGGGAAGGGGACTTGATTTGTGTTCTGTGTCATTGCTAAAACTGTGTAACAATAAGATTTTACGTTGTGTCCGTTATAGTGCTTTCTGAATAGACTTAGTTTGTGTTAGAGTTTAAGATTTTATTATAATTTCTTCTGTTCGATGATTTTGACCTGGGTTTTGCAATAAACCTTGATTTGCTGATAATTGGAGTCGTTTAAATTCTTCAATCTCTCACCAGCGATCTCTGACCAAGTCATTGTTAAGATATTCCTCACCTTAATTCCGGGTTCGAGAATCTAGGGTCATCTTGAACGATTCACTCAGGACAGGCTGCTGGTTAGGTAATAAACAGCAGTATCCTATTCTCTCTCTTGGGAAAGCTACTCCAGCGAAGTAGGAACCGGGTGGGTGTTGCACCACCGGCAAGAGAGAGAATCACCTGGGCATTGGTGGGGGTCTGGATATCTGTGTGATATAAGCCTCAGGCTTCCGGTTAGGGATAAACGGCAGGCTTGATTCAGTGCTCTCTTCCGTGGAGGTGTCCCAGTGCGGCATCCCCTGGCCTCTGAAGTTTCAGTGCCAGCTGGAGAGAGACACACACAGATACTCAAACCCCAGATATCGGCCCAGTAGTGGAGTAGCAGAGATGGCACCCTCTACAATGGCGACCGCGGCAGGACACCGGTGGTTTGGAGTATGTGACTTGGCAGAGGGGGTGAGGGAACAAAGTAAAATGGAGGAGAGAATCTCCTCGTATATGTGGCGAAAGGTCAACCTCACCAAACCTTGGGTCTCAGAACTAATCAATGCGGAGCGACCTGTAATGGCAGCGGCTGCATGGACAGAAAGTAAGGCGCACAAAAGGCACTTGGAGAAGGCAGTTTGGCTGGTCTGCCTGTCCCAGCAGGTAGTCAAAACAGAGCGAAGGGTCGAAGAATTAGAGCAGGAGTTGGGAGAAGTGAGGGCCAGCGCAGGGGACAGCGCTAGCGCAGCGGAACGACTGCGGGAGGAATTGGCAGAAATTAAACAGGACAGCGCTAGCGCAGCGGAACGACTGCGGGAGGAATTGGCAGAAATTAAAAAGGGCAGCCTACAGGAAAGCGAGTCTAACCGGTGCGAGAAGGACTATCTCCACTGCCAGATAGTGGAGGGTAAAGAAAAGGAACGGAGGCTCCAGGAACTCTATGCTCGGAGTACAGAGCAGTGTAGGAAGCTGGAGGGGAAGTTCCGGGACATCCAGGCAGCGTACCGAGTGGCTCGCGAGGAAGTAGGGGACTGTGCTCATGGGCCGTGCCAGGCACGAATAACGGAGTTGGAGGAGACCTTGTCCAAGGTCAGGGGACAGGTACACCTGGTAGGTCCAGGGGGGTTCCCTAGGGGCAAGGTGTTCCTCGCAGCGGATGATTCCCCAAAGGCCAAGGGGAATAGACCGCCTCCTGAGGCACCGGGATCGTGCCCGGGTCGACAGGCGGGGAACGGGGAGTCCAGGAAGGGACGGGCCCAAGGGGGAGCAGAGAGGGATCCCCAGGTAACAGCATCTCCTGTGTGGGTAGTTAACCCAGGGGTGGTAGGGCGAGAGGACACAGGAGAAGAAGAGTCAGACAGTGGGGAGGAGGAGCAGGAACCCCAGGTAGGGCAGATGTGCCCTGTCAGACAGAGAAGGTATGGTCCCCCGGCGGGGCTGGCGAATAGGGGACCGGTTGAGGGCGACATTATCATTCCTCATGGGGCATCCGCGCTCAGGGGGATGGTGGCCCACGTTCCCAGGCTAACTCCAAAAGGGGATCCGTCGCTTCATTTTATGGAGGTGGAGCAGGCAGCCAGCATTAATGACTGCGACGAGGGGGAGCAAATAAGGATGCTCCTGATGACCCTAGATCCCCAACTATGCAGGGCAGTGACCTCCGGGAATGGGGGACGACCTGACACCTGGGTGGCAGCACGGACTGCTGTTCTGGAGGCAATGGGCTTGAATCTGTGTAGCCCTTTCATGAGGGTGGGGGAAACCAAGCAGCAGCTAGGGGAATCGCCAAATATGTTCGCAGACAGGCTGTGGACTGTCTATGTGGAGGCGTGTGGGACTCCCGCGGATAGGCAGAATTTAGATGAGAGAACAGCCCACTGGCTGAAGACCCTCGTAGCTAACTGTCTCCCTCACGTTAGGGCAAAGGCCGAACACTGGTTCGACCCGCAGAGTCCGGACCTTAATGAGGCAGAGGTCCTTAGAAAACTCACCCTTGCATATCGCAATGGGGAAAGGAGTGAGGACAAGCCCCTTAAGGGTAAGGTGCATGAAATCGTGCCAGCAGCCCCTAAGAGAGAGTGGAAGCATGAGGGCACCCGGACCTCCGACAAGAAACCGGTATGCTACGGGTGTGGGAAGGCCGGGCATTTCAAGAGGGAATGTAAAAACCCTAGCAAGCAGGAGAGGGCTCCCGCAGTAGAGAGTCAGACCCCGGCGGCAGGAGCAGCTGCCCCGGAAACCTTCGAGGTAAAGAAACTTTTAGCCTTTTTGCAAGGCTCAGGACAGGTGGCAATGGCAACGGGCCAGGGTCAGCCCGCTCCCGCACCCAGGGAAGCCTCCGAATGACTAGCCCCTCAGCAGCCCACCTTTCTATGCCCACTGGAGTATGGCCCGTGCGGGAGACCCTGGGTCAAGATGGAGGTCCAGGTTACGGTCGAGAGTTACCTACTGGACACAGGTGCTTCCAGTACTATAGTCCACACGGACAATCCCCGAGCATCCCCTCTGTCTAGCGGGGTACCCTATAGTCTCATCGGATTTACCGGGAACGAAAAGATCGGTTTTTTCTCTGTTCCCCTGTCTATCAGGTTAGGGGCACTCCAGGCGCACTGGAAATGCGTCCTGATGAGATGGGAACAGGAGGGGAAAGGGATCCTAGGAGCTGATTTTATAGTGGCTCATCAGATCCTGGTGGACCTAAGAAACCACTGCCTGTGGGGTGTAGCAACGGAAGGGACTGAAAGGGAGTTGAGGGTAATTGACAGAGCCCAGGAGAAGGGAGCTTTGTGCGTGGTACAGCCAAAGGAAGGGTACGATTTAGAAGCCCTGGAGAGGAATACCCCGGAAGAGTTCAGGGAGTATGTCCGCAGGAATCTGGCGGCTTTTGCCACCCACAAGCATGATTGGGGGAGAGTTACTGGGACAGAGGTCAGGGTAGATGGGGACCCCATGTCCCAGCCCCAGAAACAGTACCGCTTCCCCCGGGAAGCAGAGGCAGACTTGGAGGTGGCCCTAAACTCACTGGTGCGGCAAGGGGTGTTGAGGACAATTGCCACCCATGTGAACTCACCGCTCTGGCCGGTGAGGAAGCCGGACAACTCCTGGAGGGCCACCGTGGACTACAGAGTCCTGAATAAAAACATCCCGGCCTGCGCCCCAACGGTGGCGGCCGTGGCAGACTTGCTAGGAGAAATTCCAGCATCCGCCTCAATTTTTACGGTGCTGGATATTTCGAATGGATTTTGGTCCGTCCCGGTCAGACGGGAGGACCAATATAAGTTTGCCTTTACCTTTAAGGGGCAACAGTACACCTGGACCTGTCTCCCGCAGGGATTCCATAACAGCCCGAGCATTTTCCATCAATGCATGGCTGAATGCTTAAAGGGGTTCAGTGAGCCACACAAGCTGGTGCAGTATGTGGACGACATCCTGTTGTTCACCAGTAATAGTGAGGAGCATGGGCCCCTGGTGGACGAGCTGTTAGGGTTATTGTACAAAGGAGGGCTGAAAGTTAACCCTAAAAAGGCACAGATCGGGGTAGGAGAGGTGAAGTTCCTGGGGTTAACCCTGAGAGCTGGAGAGAGAGGGATTGACACTGCCAGGAGACAAGCAGTGCAGGAACTCCCAGTCCCCGTAGATGTAAAGGGGATACGGTCCTTTTTAGGAATCACCGGCTACTGCAGGGATTTCATTGAGGACTATGCCACCACAGCAGCGCCTCTGCTTAGGCTGCTGCACAAGGGGGTGGAGTGGGACTGGGACAGTAAGTGTGAGACGGCGTTTGTCCGACTCAAGGAGGACTTGCAGAAATCCCCAGCCCTGGGAGCCATTAACCCCCGGGAGGAGTTTTTCCTGGAGGTGGCAGCAGGCAGTGATGGCCTGAGTGCTGTGCTCCTCCAGACCCGGCATGGCAAGTTGAGGCCGGTGGTATACTCCTCTCGGGTCCTCACAGACGTGGAGCGGGCATACTCCAACTGTGAGAGGCATCTGCTGGCCACCCACTGGGCGGTAAAGCGGATGCAGGTATTTGTCAGGATGGGCCCCATCACCCTCCTGACACATCACACCCCGACCCAAATGCTGCTGGACGGCAGGATTAAGGACGGCACGGTCAGCAGCGCCAGAATCACCAGGTGGACCCTCCTGCTGTCACAAATGGCCCTTCAGGTAAAAGGGCTGAATGAGCCACAGCTCGCAGCCAACCTGATATACCCCGGGGAGCCACACCACTGTTCCGTAGAAGGGGTATGGGAGGTAGGGTTCGGACTCCGGGCAGGGCTGCACCCCACAGGGAGGGAGATCTATGTGGATGGGTCCAGTACTGTAGCAGAGGGCGTCAGGTTCACGGGCTGTGGGATCTGGGACCCCGATGCAGAGATAGCCCTGGCCCTTAAACTCCCCCATACACTCAGCGCCCAGCAGGCAGAGCTGGCTGCAGTGATGTATGTGGTGACCCACCCCAACCGTTTTCCCACGCCGTATACCATCTGCTCAGATAGCATGTTTACATGCAACTCCTGCACGGAGTACCTGGCTATCTGGTCCCGCCGAGGTTACACCTCCTCGGATGGAAAGCCACTGGCCACAAAACCCCTCCTCGAGAAGATCGTGGCAGCAGTTGGACAGGGGGAGGACAGGTATATCCTTAAGGTGAAAGCTCACTCCAAAACAGAGCCACGGGGCGAGGGGAACCAGAGAGCAGACGGCCTGGCTCGAGAGGGGGCTAAGAATGGGATAGCGTGGGACCCGTACGAAGAGGGACAGGTAGCGGCCGTTACAAGACAGCCCCAGAGGGGGGATGGAACGAGTTTGGCCCCAGATCTAGCCACTGCCCAGGGACAGGACCCCGAGTTAAAGAAAGTCATAATGGCCAAGGGTAGGCAGGAAAGGATAGAGGGGCCCTATGGGGGAAAGGACATCACCCTGAAGGAGGGCATGCTCTTCAGGGAGGACCAGTGGATAGTGCCTTCCCAGCACCATAGGGAATTTATTGAAATGGCCCATGGGAGCCCCGGAGCGGGACATCCCGGCCCTGAGACCACCTGGCAACGGGTGGAGAGGGTGGGGTGGTGGCCGAGCCTCCGGGAGGATGCTCGCGATTTCTGCGCGAGCTGTTTGGTGTGTGCTACTAATAACCCGGATCCCAAGAAAAGAAAGGTCTCGTTGGGGCACATCCGCAGGGTGGAGGGGCCCTGGCAGTCGATACAGATCGACTATATTGGACCCCTTCCCCCAGCTGCAGGGGGTTACAAGTACTGTCTGGTGCTGGTGGATATTTTCACAAAGTGGGTAGAAGCCTTCCCCTGCCGAACAGCCACCGCAGCAGGCACAGCCAGGATATTGGTCAGGGAGGTATTCTCGAGGTGGGGACTCCCACAGTTTGTGGAGTCAGATCAGGGGAGTCACTTCACGGGACAGGTGATGCAAGCGACCCTAAAAGTCCTGGGGATTAAGGCAAAGTGGCATGTGGCCTATAACCCTCAATCCTCAGGTCCTGTGGAAAGGTTAAACAGGACCATAAAAGAGAGGATCAGTAAAGAAACAGGCAACTCGCCCAACCGGTGGGTAGAAATCTTACCCCTAGTATTAATGGGGATCCGAGCAAGCCAGTCCAGGAGCACAGGGTACTCCCCGCACAAGCTCATGACAGGGAGGGTTATGAGAACCCCGATCCATGTCAGGGTACCTTCCCTGACAGAGGGACAGCTTAGGGAGGTAAACCGGGACAGGTTCGCTAAGAAGCTGATGGAGCAGCTGAAGGCAATTAATTGGCAGGCAGCATTTAACATGGGAACCCAGCACCGGAGGAACAAGCTGCTGCTCGAGCCCCACACTACCCAGGAATGGGCCATAGGGGACCAAGTAATGGTCCGGAATTTTGCACGGGTAGGAGCCTTTGAGCCACTGTACGCGGGACCGTACAGTATAGTGGACAAGGCCAGCCCCATGGTTTACGCAGTACAGCTCCCCCGGAAGATTAAATGGTTCCACGTGAACCAATGCAAACTTTTCGACCCCACCAGGGCCGGTAAGAGCAAGTTGGGGGGGGGGGGCTGGGGGTGATAGTGGAGAAGCCGCCTGCAGAATTAACGACGGTGGGGGAGGTCCCTGACTCCACGGTCACACAACCGGTGACAAGGTGCTGTCCCGAAGGGGCAGTCCCAAAGAAAACGACAGTGCTGCAAGCACCCAGCCCAGGGACAGTAACGATTCCCAAGCCATTACCTGTGGGTCAGGTGGCCTGCCTTAGTATAGAGGTTAGGGAGGCAGAGGACAGGGAGGTATCACCTTGGGCTTGGGAACCATTCAGGGGACGAAGGAGCAATCGGGTCTCCAAGCCCCCGGTAAGATGGTCCCCATCACACCTCCCTAGAACCCGGTCCCGCAGTAAGGGGGCCCGAGTAGAAGGGAGCGCTGAGGGATCCCCGAACCCTGTTGGGGAAGGAGAGGCAAGGGGCAGCCCGAACCCCCGGGAGGGGACGAACTGGCCCGAGCCGTTGGTCCAAACAGGTGAACTGCCCCAGTATAGCGGTGCCCAGTTTTAATTTGGCCACCCGGAGACGGGTGGCATTGTATATAGCATTCCCCCCCTGTTAGTTCTAATTAATGTTTAGTGGTGTGTGGGTTATTTAGGATCGTGGGATCACAGAAGCGCATAGTGCAGTGAAATAATGATTGAGCAGCAGGCACTAGGACCCTGGTGGAGCCGGGCTGTGGACACAGAACCACAGACAGGCTCGCGGCAATTTCATGTCAATTTCCCAACTTAAAAGCGGGAGCTGCTGCTGCCGCTGGATAGAAGCCATGCACTTTAAGGTAGGTAGTTCTGTAGAGGCAGGGATGTGTTTTGTCTCTGTTACAGATGGGGCACCCGACGATGTGGAGTTTGCTGATCTTGGCGATGGTGGGACCGGGAGAACTACGCAGAGGCGAGACAGAAGAGTCCTTTGTCTATGGGTGCTCTGGCGGCAGAGCCCCTCTTGTCACTACCGGACAGGAAGACCAGGTGGCCACAGAGCAGACCCGCTACTCCCACCTGGGGAGGTGGCCTGGGTGGCTGGGGTCGAACTCGACCAGGTACTCCAGCCACCAGAGCTTCACCTATGGAGAGGCCTCTGTACTCTGCGAGGAGGTACAGGTGGCGACTGACCGGGTTAGGGTGACTGAGGGCAGGCGGGTGTGGTTAACCTGTAAGGGGGACGTTCCTTTGGGGAGATGGTGGTGGCTCAGGAAGCTGAGCCTGGACATGAGGGATCGGTCCTCGGACTGGGAACGCCTGGACAACAACACCTACCGGACCATCACGGGGTCACCGGGTAGGATCACCGTTTGCTGGGATAAGTGGTGGGCTTCTGACCAGGGCATTTATTTGTGTTTATGGGGGTCTACCAAGGCATGTCCACAAGGGGCATCGATCACTTTTGTTAGGCGGTGGCAGAACCCAGGGAACGGGATGAATTGACCGCAGTGGGGAGGGATGTGTAACGCCCAGGGAAGGGATGACTGTAAAAGCTACCGAACTGCTGGTTCAGGTAAAGAGACCCCTGCCCACAGCCCAACCAATCGACCCTCACAACTGTCCGATCACCACCAGGAGGGCCTGAGAATGGTTTAGTGTTTGTCCCCACAAAGAAAATGTTGTACCAGGGGGTACATTATGCTGTCGCCTCAGTTGTACTGAACCTCTCAGCTGCAGGTATCGACGACGGAGGAAAAATGAAGAGCCTTCAACGGGAAGAAGCGAAGTGCAGCCAAGAAAAGAGGATACGTAGTGTAATAAATAGAGTCACATGTAAATAGTTGTATGGATTCGCGGGTTTCAGTTACTTGATTGTGATATATGTACAGGGACCCTTACGTTTGGGGTTCCGGTGAAATGTGTGTATGTTACTGTGTGTTTGAATTAAGTATGGTCTTGTCTTTCCCTTTCAATGAAATTAGGGGTAGCCTAGATTAAGGGAACTGTCTTGGGACTTGTAGTTTCGCATGTTGTTGAGGGGGGGCCTACGGTCCACACAAAAGGAAATGATTGCCCTTCACCTGTGTCGATACGGTCCAAGCAGGTAGGGACGTATCGAAGGGGCATCTGTAAGGTTTTCGGGCAATTCGGCCCTTTTTGGACTGCCCAAGGATAAAACCCAGAGACTGTAAACTGGACACTTTTCAGCCAAGGGAACGTAACCAAATTTCCCAGCAGGCTTGGTCCGCTGAGCTGAGTAGGGGCATAGGTATTTACAAACCCCCCCCCCAGGAGCTACAAGGAAGAAGGAGCCAGACAACTAGATGAGATTAAAACACAGACAAAGGGGCATGGTAATGCTGTAAGGGGCCTGCCTGCAAGCAGGACAATGGGATGGTCATAGCCCCATGCAGATGTAAATGACTTGGCCTCCACCAGAGCAGAATCCAATTAACACCCCATCAACATAGCAAGGTGAGAATAGCAGCCATCTCCGGAGCAGCTGGAAGACTTTGAAAATCTTCACAAGGGAGCTTAACCTTGTTATCCCAAATAGCAGACTGTCTGGGCTCAGTATATTGCGCTGGAAAAGCCCCTTGAAGATAAACGGTAGAAAAAACCAAGTTGGAGGCGGACCTGGGGGAGGTACTCCAATCCTGACAGAAGCCACCGGCAGGAACTCACTGGGTGGAGGGGGCGGAGTCGGCGCCAAATTCAAATCGCGGCAGGTCTGCCTGGCTGGAAGGAGCGGACCTGCGAGGAGAACCCGGAAGCGAACAGCTCTGACCGGCTCAAAGGGGGCAGGACCAGCGGGAACTTTAAACTTGGACCGATACAACGCAAAGGGGGAGGAAAACCCGGAAGTTGACAGCTCTGACCGGCTCAAAGGGGGCGGGACCAGCGGGAACTTTAAACCTTACCAATTCAATGCAAAAGGGGCTGGCCGAACACAGGAAAAGGCCAGGTAAAACGGATATAAAAGGGGCTGTGTTTCGATTGAGGGTCTCTTGGCTTGACCTCTCCACCTTTAACTTGACCTCCTGCAGCCTGTGACTGTAAGTACCCTGCAGCAGCTTGCGAAACTCCCTTGACCTTGATAGTGGTTGAGGCTTTGGGGAAGGGGACTTGATTTGTGTTCTGTGTCATTGCTAAAACTGTGTAACAATAAGATTTTACGTTGTGTCCGTTATAGTACTTTCTGAATAGACTTAGTTTGTGTTAGAGTTTAAGATTTTATTATAATTTCTTCTGTTTGATGATTTTGACCTGGGTTTTGCAATAAACCTTGATTTGCTGATAATTGGAGTCGTTTAAATTCTTCAATCTCTCACCAGCGATCTCTGACCAAGTCATTGTTAAGATATTCCTCACCTTAATTCCGGGTTCGAGAATCTAGGGTCATCTTGAACGATTCACTCAGGACAGGCTGCTGGTTAGGTAATAAACAGCAGTATCCTATTCTCTCTCTTGGGAAAGCTACTCCAGCGAAGTAGGAACCGGGTGGGTGTTGCACCACCGGCAAGAGAGAGAATCACCTGGGCATTGGTGGGGGTCTGGATATCTGTGTGATATAAGCCTCAGGCTTCCGGTTAGGGATAAACGGCAGGCTTGATTCAGTGCTCTCTTCCGTGGAGGTGTCCCAGTGCGGCATCCCCTGGCCTCTGAAGTTTCAGTGCCAGCTGGAGAGAGACACACACAGATACTCAAACCCCAGATATCGGCCCAGTAGTGGAGTAGCAGAGATGGCACCCTCTACAGTACATACTCCACAAAGTCACCCGAGGCCGGAATTTAACCTGGGATTCTGGAGCTTTGAAGCAGCAGTGCTAGCCATTGTGCCACTGTGCCGCCCTGTAGTAGTATTACACTGCTTACCATTATGCTTGACAGTAGAGTCATTTTGGGATAGTTTGAAAAATAGTCCATGATAATTAAATAATCTTTCCCTCCTAGGTGAAAGAGATCCATAGCTACTTTCTGCCATGGTGCCGTAGGTAAATCAGATATTTGCATAGGTTCTCTTGTTTGCTTGCAATGATGCGTCTGGCATGTGTCATAACAACTGACCATCCTGTCAATATCCTGGTTTATACCTGGCCAGTAAGCAGAGTCACGAGCTCTCCATTTACATTTCTCAATCCCGAGATGTCCTTCATCTATCCTCTTAATTACATCCTTACGAAGAAATTGAGGTATAACTATAGTGTTCAAACGAAGTACCACTCCATTAATGATACTGAGATCAGATCTTATATTGTAGAACTCCACACATCGACCCCTGGGCCAGTGTGAGTTGATGTTCCTCATCAGCTCTTGAAGAGTTTGATCCTTCCTGGTCTCTTCTTGGATCTCATATAATTTAGTATAAGATACTAGCAGCAGTGTGAAAATAAGATTGACATGCAGATCTACATCTTCAGCAATTGCATTACTAATTTTTTGTATCGCCGCTCTCGTTAATGCATCTGCTGAGAACAAATATTTGCCTGGCGTGTAGACGAGATTGAAGTCATAGCATTGTAACTTCACCATCAACCTCTGAATGTGTGGAGACAACTGGTTGAGATTCTGCTTGATGATGTTTACCAAAGGACGATGATCTGTGAAAGTTGGAAGACAATATACGTAGCAGTGGAATTTCTCCAAGTCTACAACTAAACCTAGGCATTCTTTTTTGATTTGAGCGTACCTCTGCTCTGTTGTTGTCATGGACCGTGATGCATACACAACTGGTTTTCAATCGTCATGCTTGAGTTGCAAATGAACTGCTCCTAGACCATCTTTGAAAGCGTCTGTTGACACTTTAATCTGCTTAGATGGGTCAAAAAATATGAGAACTGGCGTGGTGGTTAGTGAAGTCTTGAGCTTCTTCCACTCTTGCTCATATTGCTCAGTCAAGTAAAATCCGTTGTCCTGTGCAGGATATCACGTAGATGTTTTGTTTTTGCTGACACATTTGGAATGAATTTCCCTATAAAATTGAGCATACCCATCACTCTTAAGATGGCTTTCTTGTTGTGTGGTTTTGGCATTAGATTTGACTGGATTTTGTCCTTGTCGGGTTTAATGCCGTGCAATGAGAGCTTGTCACCTAGGAATGTGACCTAGTTACTCCAAATTGTCACTTTTGCTTGTTGAGCTTCAGCCCATTTCTCCAGATGCTTGTTCGGACTTTAAGCAACCTCGTATTGGGCTCTTCAATGGTTGAGCCCCAAATGATGATATCATCCACATACACAAGGAGGCCTCTGATGCCGTCGATTATGTGCTCCATGATGTGGTGAAAAATCTCTGATGCTGAAATTATGCCAAACGGCATTCTCAGAAAGCAGTACCGTCCAAATGGTGTATTAAAAGTGTAGCACTTTGTGCTTTGTTCAGAAAACTTGAGATGCATCAAGTTTCATAGAGGATTGTGCAGCAGCCATCTCAGATGTGATGCTCTCATGTTTTGGTATTTGGTAGTGTTCTCTTTGATATTCTTGTTAAGATCTTTGGGATCCATGCATATGCGAATATCACCATTCTTTTTCTTTACACATACCATGGAATTTACCTAATTGGTTGGTTCTTCTATCTTTCTAATTACTTTTAATTTTGTCCAGCTCTTTTTTGAGGCGATCCTGAAGAGGTGCAGGTATTCTTCTTGGTGCCTGTATCACAGGTTTTCCATCCTCTTTGAGTTGTCTCTTGTAGCTGAATGGTAGTGCACGAAAACCTGTGAACACATCACTGAAATTGTAGACAATTTGCTCAAAATCATTGGAGTACTGCTCCAATCTTGTGTGAATGCTATATACCAACTTCACTGGATCTAATTCTTCACAGGACTGATCACCTAATAATGAATCAATGCCCTCAAAAACAATTCAGAATGTGACTGAATAAACTGTGTTCCTCACCAACACATTCAGGTCACATGTACCAAAACATTTAAAGATTGAACCGTTATAATCTCTCAAGATATTTTGTGATTTCTTCTAATTGGCTGAATTTTTAGATTTTTAAAATCAGTCATGCTGATTAAATTGGCTTTGGCACCAGTGTCTAATTTCAATTGGACCCCTGTACCGTTCACTTCAAGTGGTAGCAGCCAATTGTCCTCATCAACCACATTTATTTTAAATGAAGCATCATTTGAATTATTTTAAATGCTGGGGATTTTTTTGATGTCTCCAAAAAATTATTCTTCTCTGTTATTACTCCCACGAACAATGATGTTTCATCAATGGAGACTGTGTCTTCCACTGTGCTGACTGATCTGGGCTGAGCTTAGAGCAACAATTCTGAACAAAGTGATTTTTTCCTTTGCATCTGGAGCATAACGTGGCAAACGCTGGACACTACCTTAATTTGTGCCTTTGACCACATCTTTTACACAGAAATACTTTGTCCTGATCTTTAACATGTTTGTTGGTGTACGAGGAACTGCAGGAAATTTCCTGCCCTTTTTTGGAAGTTTCCCGCGTTTTGGGGAAAAGGGCGGCAACCGGAGTATTTTCCTCCAAGAAGACGCTGCCATTACTGAGAAACATTTTAGAATGCTGTGCGGCTAGCTCATGAGACTTACAAATCTTAACTGTTTGTTCCAAGGACAGCTCCAATTCCCTCAGCAACTGTTCTATCAGCTTATTTTCATTCACACCAAACACAAATTGGTCCCGAATCATGGAGGATTCCACTGCAGAAAAATTACAGGTTTAGCTTTTACCTTTAAATTAGTGATGAAATGATCTATGGAATCTTCTGTCTTCTGTCGACGTGATCTAAACACATAGCGTTCATAAATTTAATTCTTTCTGGGGTTCAATGTTCATAAAATCTTCAAATTACTTTGTTAAAAGTTTTATTATCTTCATCGTTTGCAAATTTAAACATATTAAACACAACAATTGCTTCAGCCCATGCCGCTGTTAGGAGAATCACCATCATACGCGAATCTGACTGATCTCCTTAATTTACTGCCGTAAGAAACAGATTAAATTGTTGTTTAAACACACGCCAGTTGCTAACCACATTACCATGAAATCTGAGGCTCATTGGGGGCTTCAATGACTCCATGTAGTTCATTCTTGCAGTCTGCAAAATCTTCAAATCTCTGTGGACCTTGTGGCAGGCTTCACTAGATGATGTGATAGTTTTTTCTCAGTGTTTAATACCGTCCAGACCTGATACCATGTAATGTTCTTGTCAGATGGCCTGATTTATATTACAAGAATACTTGTAACTAAAGCTATAAATGATTTATTAACATTAACTTTGGGTCAAATATATACAAAACAACAGATGAGTAACAATATGAACGTGCACAAACCATTATATCTCTCCCAGCTCCCTCGTCAGTCTGAGGTTACCTGATTCTAACATTCACTTTTATACTAATGAGACTCCTCGCGGTCAGTTGGTGAATTACAACACAACCATGATATAACTACAACGACATACCATATGCCTTCTTAATCACCATATCCACCTGCTCTACTACCTTAAGGGCCCGATGTACATGCACACCAAGATGTCTCTGATTCTTGGTGCTTCCCAGAATTCTGCAGTTTATCATGTATTCCCTTGCCTCATTTGTCCTGCCCAAGTGCATCATTTCACACTTATCCAGATTGAATTCCATTTGCCACTGATCAGCCCATCTGACTAGTCTGACTATATCCTCCTGTAATTTAAGGCCTCACTAATTACCATCACTTATTTTTGGTATCATCCGTGAACTTACTGATCAACCCTCCTCCGTTCATGTCTTAAATCATTTGTATAAACCACAAACAACAGGGCCCCAACACTGATCCTTGCGGTATCCTACTTGACACAGGCCTCCAGTGAGAAAAACACCCCTCGCCCATCACCCTCTGCTTCCTGCCAGTCAGCCAATTTTGGATCCAATTTGCCAAATTTCCTTGGATCCCATGGGCTCTTATCTTCGTTTTCAGTTTCCCATGTGGGACCTTGCTGAAGTCCAAGTAGACTATATCAAATGCATTCCCCTTATTTGCACACCTGGGGCGGGATTCTCTGACCCCCCGCCGGGTCGGAGAATCGCCGGGGGCTGGCGTGAATCCCGCCCCCGCCATGTCCCGAATTCTCCGCCACCAGAGATACGGCGGGGGCGGGAATCGCGCCGTGCTGGTCAACTGGCCCACCCCCGGTGATTCTGCGGCCCGCGATGGGCCGAAGTCCCATCGCTGTCAACACTCTCCCGCCACCGTGGATTAAACCACCTACCTTAACAGTGGGAGCAGGCGGCGCGGGCGGGCTCCGGGGTCCTGGGGGTTGATCTGGTCCCGGGGGGTGCCCCCACAGTGGCCTGGCCCGTGATCGGGGCCCCCTGATCCGTGGGTGGGCATGTGGCCATGGGGGCACTCTTTTTCTTCTGCCTTCGCCCTAGTCTTCACCCTGTGGTCTACCCCCTCCCCTGTGTATGTGCGGGGATGGCGTCAGCAGCCGCTGATGCTCCCGCGCATGCGCGGACCTACGCAGGCCGGCGAAGTCCTTTCAGCCCTGTCTGGCGTGGCGCCAAAGGCCTTCCACGCCAGCCGGTGGAGCGGAAACCACTCCGGCGCGGGCCAAGCCCCTCCAGGCGAGGGCTTGGCCCCTAAAGGTGAGGAGACTTCCGCACCTTTGGGACGGCCCGACGCCGGAGTGGTTCCCGCCACTCCATCACGCCGGGACACCCCGCCCCATCTGGGTAGAGGAGAATCCCGCCCCTGGTCACCTCTTCAAAAAATTCAATCAAGTTGGACAGTCATGACCAGCCCTTAACAAAATAATGCTGACTGTTCTTGATTAATCTCTGTCTCTCCAAATGCAGATTCATTTTGTCTCTCCCAATTGCTTCCAAATGTTTCCGCACCACTGAGGTTAGGCTGACTGGCCTGCAGCTTCCTAATTTATTCCTTCCTCCCTTCTTTAATAATGGTACCACATTGGCTATCCCCAGTCCTCTGGCACCTCTCCTTGAGAACATAGAACATAGAACGATACAGCGCAGTACAGGCCCTTCGGCCCACGATGTTGCACCGACATGGGAAGTCAAAAAACAAAAGCCATCTAACCTACACGATGCCATTATCATCCATATGCTTATCCAATAAACTTTTAAATGCCCCCAATGTTGGCGAGTTCACTACTGTTGCAGGTAGGGCATTCCACGGCCTCACCACTCTTTGCGTAAAGAACCTACCTCTGACCTCTGTCCTATATCTATTACCCCTCAGTTTAAGGCTATGTACCCTCGTGCTAGCCATTTCCATCCGCGGGAGAAGGCTCTCACTGTCCACCCTATCTAACCCCCTGATCATTTTGTATGCCTCTATTAAGTCTCCTCTTAACCTTCTTCTCTCTAACGAAAACAACCTCAGGTCCATCAGCCTTTCCTCATAAGATTTTCCCTCCATACCAGGCAACATCCTTGTAAATCTCCTCTGCACCCGTTCCAAAGCCTCCACGTCCTTCCTATAATGCGGTGACCAGAACTGTACGCAATACTCCAAATGCGGCCGTACCAGAGTTTTGTACAGCTGCAACGTGACCTCATGACTCCGGAACTCAATCCCTCTACCAATAAAGGCCAACACTCCATAGGCCTTCTTCACCACCCTATCAACCTGGGTGGCAACTTTCAGGGATCTATGTACATGGACACCTAGATCCCTCTGCTCATCCACACTTCCAAGAACTTTACCATTAGCCAAATATTCCGCATTCCTGTTATTCCTTCCAAAGTGAATCACCTCACACTTCTCTACAATAAACTCCATTTGCCACCTCTCAGCCCAGCTCTGCAGCTTATCTATGTCCCTCTGTAACCTGCTACATCCTTCCGTACTGTCGACAACACCACCGACTTTAGTGTCGTCTGCAAATTTACTCACCCACCCTTCTAGATCATTGATAAAAATGACAAACAGCAACGGCCCCAGAACAGATCCTTGTGGTACGCCACTTGTAACTGAACTCCATTCTGAACATTTCCCATCAACCACCACCCTCTGTCTGCTTTCAGCTAGCCAATTTCTGATCCACATCTCTAAATCACCCTCAATCCCCAGCCTCTGTATTTTTTGCAATAGCCTACCGTGGGGAACCTTATCAAACGCTTTGCTGAAATCCATATACACCACATCAACTGCTCTACCCTCGTCTACCTGTTCAGTCACCTTCTCAAAGAACTCGATAAGGTTTGTGAGGCATGACCTACCCTTCACAAAGCCATGCTGACTATCCCTAATCATATTATTTCTATCTAGATGATTATAAATCTTGTCTCTTATAATCCCCTCCAAGACTTTACCCACTACAGACGTGAGGCTCACCGGTCTATCTTTGCCGGGGTTGTCTCTGCTCCCCTTCTTGAACAAAGGGACCACATTTGCTATCCTCCAGTCCTCTGGCACTATTCCTGTAGCCAATGATGACATAAAAATCAAAGCCAAAGGCCCAGCAATCTCTTCCCTGGCTTCCCAGAGAATCCTAGGATAAATCCCATCAGGCCCCGGGGACAAGAGAAGAATTGAAATAGCGCCCCTGCTATTTCCTCCCTTGCCTCACTCAACTGCCTAGGATACATTTCATCCGGCCCTGGAGAGTTGTCTACTTTAAAGGCTGCCAGACCATTCAGATCCTCCGCTCTGCCTATGTTAACCTGTTTAATTTTATTACAGTTCCTTTCCCTGATTTCTATACCTACACCGTCCCTCTCACAAGGGAACAGCAACATAAAGTATTAATTTAGAACCCTAACTTCATCCTCTGGCTCCACACATAAATTACCACTGTGGTTCTAAATGGGCCCTATTCTTTTCCCAGTTATCCTTTTACCCTTAATTTACTTCGAAAACAACTTCGGATTTTCCTGTTTTTTACCTGCCAAAATCCTGGCATGCCCCCTTTCTACTTTCCTATTTTCCTTTTTAAGTTCCCTGTTGCACATTCTATTCACCTCTTGGGTATCTCTTGTTTTGAGCCCTCAATATCTGCCATAAGGCTCTTTAATCTCCTTATGCAGTGCTGTATATCCTTTGATATTCAAGGTTCGCTAGATTTGTTGTTCCCACCCTTTTTCTTGATTGGAACAAGTTGGCCCTGCATGCTTTCCTTCTTGAATGCGTCCCACTGTTCTGTCACAGATTTTATCCAAAAATGTCTTCCCAGTCCATGCTGGCAAAATCATATCTGATCTTATTAAAATCGGCCTTCCCCCAGCTTAGAACTTTGATCATAGACATATTCTGGTCCTTTCCATAACAATCTTGAATCTAATGGAGTTATGATCTGAATGCTTCCCACTGGTACTTCAACCATTTGCCCAGCTTTGTCACCAAAATTAAATCCAGGACTTTCCCCTGTCTTCTAGAATCATCTACGTACTGGTGTAAAAAGTTCTGTTGGACGAATTTTAAGAATTCCATTCCCTCTAAACCTTTTACACTAGTTGAATAGAAACAATGTGCAGGGGTATGTGGAAAAGGCAGGGGAATGGTTCTAAGCCATGATGCTCATTTGGAGAGCTAATGAAGACACAGTGGGCCAAGTGGCCCCCTTCTGTGCTGTAACGATTCTGTGATTCATGCGTGAGTGAATGCTTGGACTGAAAAGGGATTTTTAACCATTGGTGGGCAATTAAACAGTTGCTGTGAAGCTACTGTCCCTAAGGGTTAGTCAAAGGATGCAGCTTGGCATCTTCACTCATAAAGGTGACTCTTGCTGAGACTTCAGGGCAATGGAGGGGCAATTCCATCTTGAGACACACTCAATGGGCTGGTGAGAGTTTTTCAATGTGCCAGGGGCATGCAGTCCCCCACGATTGAACCCCTGCAGCGACAGTGATCCATTGATGTTGGTGGCCCCTGCACAAGACATGGAGCTCTTGGGAAGGAAGGCCCCCTTCCCCCACTGCACTGGGATGCCCCTTTGTGCCTGCTTTCCCATGCCTTGTGGACCATTCCCATGCTGGTAAAATGCTGGTGGGGCATAAATTAGAAATCAGTGGGCCAGTTAAATACTTTAGTTGGTCATGCATCTGGGCGGTGGATGGTTGAGCCCCGCACACTTTTGCTCCCACCCCCATGCTTCTGGACCTCTCAGGGTCTGGTAAATGGCCAGTTGATGAATCAAACTGACTTTTCATTCCCTCTGGAAATGTATGTAACAGTCCATTTTATTTTCCAGTTGCTGCAGTGGCAATATATACCTTCTCCTTTTCATTCAGTTTGATCAACAATCAATTTTGTCCTCAGGAGTTTGTTTCTTCTCTTTCTGTTACCGGAGAAGTAAAGTATAGTTCCCTAAAATATTATTCTGATATTTGTACCTTTATTTAAAAAAATTTTCCTCATGTTTATTTGATCTTGCAATATTTTCTTTTAGTTCAAAGAAATATAGATAATGCAACCTCACGTTTAATTTTCAGATTCTCACTGTAAACTGGAATTAATTAGGGGATAAATCAAGTTTCAAGACTGGTGAAGGACACAAAGGAAGGTCACTAATAATACTTTTGTATGCCTCAGGCAATATTTCTAATGGTGGCTGCATGGGGGAAAATGATATACTACCAATAATTGTGTCCTTCATTCTCTGAATTGCATGTCATTAATTTTTAATTTTAATAATTACTGAACTTGTACTGCAATGCATAACAAAAAATAATTTAATGCTTCTGATTGAACAAAGAACATATAGAAAAGGTGGGTGGAAAAAGACCAGGTGACCATGGTGTCCCATTCAGTCTTGTTTCAACTGGGCAACATGGCCTTCAGTGCTTTCCATCAACTTTCAAACTCTTGAAAAAGGCTAAAAATCAGATTTAAGAAGAAATTCTTGGCCAAGGAGGGGGAGGGGGAGACTTACCTGGACACTGTGTTTCAGGAGGCAGTCACACCTGTCAGATTAAATAGTTTAAATCCTGCCAGTGGCCAGGGACAGCAGGGTGTGACTGCAAGTCAGGCAGGTAAAGGGAACCAGCAGTCAGGAACTCAGGAGCCTCAACCCTTGACCCTGTCCAACAGGTATGAGGTACTTGCGCCCTGTGTGGATGGCGAACAGGGCTGCAGGAAGGATGAGTCAGCTGGCCAAGGTACCATGGTTCAGCAGGCCATTCAACGGGAGGGAGTAAATAGGCAAGTTGTAGTTGTTGGGGATTCTATTATCAGGGGGATAGATAGTATCCTTTGTGAGCAGGATAAAGAGTCCCGCATGGTATGTTGCCTTCCCGGTGCTAGAGTGCGGGACATCTCTGACCGGCTTGAAAGGATACTGGAGAGGGAGGGGGAGGATCCAGTTGTTGTGGTCCATGTCGGTACCAACAACATAGGCAAGTCTAGAAAAGAGGACCTGTTTAGAGATTATAAAGAGCTAGGATTCAAATTAAAAAACAGGTCCTCAAGGGTCATAATCTCTGGATTACTGCCCGAGCCACGTGCAAATTGGCACAGGGAGGCAAGAATAAGGGAAGTTAACATGTGGCTGAAAGAGTGGTTTGGGAAAGAGGGGTTCCTTTTCATGGGACACTGGCATCAGTTTTGGGACAGGGGGGACCTATACCGTTGGGATGGTCTCCACCTGAACCGAGCTGGGACCAGTGTTCTGGCGAAAAGAGTAAATAGGGTGGTCAATAGGACTTTAAACTAGAGATTGGGGGGGAAGGGAAAGTCAGGGAACCAAGAGGTGAAGTAATCAGTGGGAAGCGTAGCTGCTTAGGAATACAAAAAAGCACGAAAAGACAGAACTCAGGAGAGGTTACGATAGTCCCCATCCCACAAAATATGACACAGTGTATGGAAAGGCTCAGCAAACCAAGGTCCACCACACGAAGAAAACAAAAAGGGACGGTCAATGGAGAATTAAAGGTGCTATATTTAAATGCGCGCAGTGTACGGAACAAGGTAGATGAGCTTGTGGCCCAGATTGTGACTGGCAGGTATGATGTGGTAGGCAGCACAGAGACGTGGTTGCAGGGGGTTCAGGACTGGCATTTAAACATCCAGGGATTCACAACCTATCGAAAAGACAGAGAGGTGGGCAGAGGGGGCGGGGTTGCCTTGCTAATTTGGAATGAAATTAAATCAATAGCACTAAACGGCATAGGGTCAGATGATGTGGAGTCTGTGTGGGTAGAGTTGAGGAACCACAAAGGCAAAAAAAACATAATGGGAGTTATGTACAGGCCTCCTAACAGTGGTCAGGACCAGGGGCACAAAATGCACCACGAAATAGAAAGTGCATGTCAGAAAGGCAAGGTCACAGTGATCATGGGGGACTTCAATATTCAGGTGGACTGGGTAAGTAATGCTGCCTGTGGACCCAACGAAAGGGAATTCATTGAATGTTTACAGGAGGGCTTTTTGGAACAGCTTGTGACGGAGCCCGCGAAGGGACAGGCCATTCTGGACTTAGTGTTATGTAATGAGCCAGACTTGATCAAAGATCTTAAAGTAAGGGAACACTTAGGAGGCAGTGATCATAATATGGTAGAATTCAATCTCCAATTTGAAAGAAAGAAGGTAGAATCAGATGTAAAGATGTTACAGTTAAATAAAGGTAACTACAGGGACATGAGGGAGGAACTGACGAAAATCGACTGGGAGCAGAGCCTAGTGGGAAAGACAGTAGAACAGCAATGGCAGGAGTTTCTGAGAGTAATTGAGGACACAGTACAAAGGATCATCCCAAAGAAAAGAAAGGTTATCAGAGAGGGGATTAGGCAGCCATGGCTGACAAAGGAAGTTAGGGAATGCATCAAAGCAAAAGAGAAAGCCTATAATGTGGCAAAGAGTAGTGGGAAGTCAGAAGATTGTGTAAGGTTTTCGGGCAATTCGGCCCTTTTTGGACTGCCCAAGAATAAAACCCAGAGACTGTAAACTGGACACTTTTCAGCCAAAGGAACGTAACCAAATTTCCCAGCAGGCTTGGTCCGCTGAGCTGAGTAGGGGCATAGGTATTTACAAACCCCCCCCAGGAGCTACAAGGAAGAAGGAGCCAGACAACTAGATAAGATTAAACACAGAGACAAAGGGGCATGGTAATGCTGTAAGGGGCCTGCCTGCAAGCAGGACAATGGGATGGTCATAGCCCCATGCAGATGTAAATGACTTTGCCTCCACCAGAGCAGAATCCAATCAACACCCCATCAACATAGCAGCGATCTCCAGAGCAGATGGAAGACTTTGAAAATCTTCACAAGGGAGCTCAACCTCGTTATCTCAAAAAGCAGACTGGAGGCGGACCTAGGGGAGGTACTCCTATCTTGACAGGTCTGACCGGCTCAAAGGGGGCAGGACCAGCGGGAACTTTAAACCTTATGGATTCAATGCAAAAGGGGCTGGCCGAACACAGGAAAAAGCCAGGTAAAACGGATATAAAAGGGGCTGTGTTTCGATTGAGGGTCTCTTGGCTTGACCTCTCCACCTTCGACTTGACCTCTCGCAGCCTGTGACCGTAAGTACCCTGCAGCAGCTTGCGAAACTCCCTTGACCTTGATAGTGGTTGAGGCTTTGGGGAAGGGGACTTGATTTGTGTTCTGTGTCATTGCTAAAACTGTGTAACAATAAGATTTTACGTTGTGTCCGTTATAGTACTTTCTGAATAGACTTAGTTTGTGTTAGAGTTTAAGATTTTATTATAATTTCTTCTGTTTGATGATTTTGACCTGGGTTTTGCAATAAACCTCGATTTGCTGATAATTGGAGTCGTTTAAATTCTTCAATCTCTCACCAGCGATCTCTGACCAAGTCATTGTTAAGATATTCCTCACCTTAATTCCGGGGTCGAGAATCTAGGGTCACCTTGAACGATTCAAACCCGTTCACTCAGGACAGGCTGCTGGTTAGGTAATAAACAGCAGTGTCCTATTCTCTCTCTTGGGAAAGCTACTCCAGCGAAGTAGGAACCGGGTGGGTGTTGCACCACCGGCAAGAGAGAGAATCACCTGGGCATTGGTGGGGGTCTGGATATCTGTGTGATATAAGCCTCAGGCTTCCGGTTAGGGATAAACGGCAGGCTTGATTCAGTGCTCTCTTCCGTGGAGGTGTCCCAGTGCGGCATCCCCTGGCCTCTGAAGTTTCAGTGCCAGCTGGAGAGAGACACACACAGATACTCAAACCCCAGATATCGGCCCAGTAGTGGAGTAGCGGAGATGGAACCCTCTACAATTGGGAAGGCTACAAAACAAACAGAGGATAACAAAGAGAGAAATAAGGAAAGAGAGGATCAATTATGAAGGTAGGCTAGCCAGTAACATTAGGAATGATAGTAAAAGTTTCTTTAAATACATTAAAAACAAACGGGAGGCAAAAGTAGACATTGGGCCGCTCCAAAATGACGCTGGTAATCTAGTGATGGGAGACCAGGAAATAGCTGAGGAACTAAATAAGTACTTTGCGTCAGTCTTCACAGTAGAAGACATGAGTAATATCCCAACAATTCAGGAGAGTCAGGGGGCAGAGTTGAATATGGTAGCCATCACAAAGGAGAAAGTGCTAGAGAAACTAAGAGGTCAAAAATTGATAAATCTCCGGGCCCAGATGGGCTACATCCTAGAGTTCTCAAGGAGATAGCTGAAGAAATAGTGGAGGCGTTAGTTATGATCTTTCAAAAGTCACTGGAGTCAGTGAGAGTCCCAGAGGATTGGAAAATCGCTTTGTAACCCCCCTGTTCAAGAAGGGAACAAGGAAAAAGATGGAAAATTATAGGCCAATTAGCCTAACCTCGGTTGTTGGCAAGATTCTAGAATCCATTGTTAAGGATGAGATTTCTAAATTCTTGGAAGTGCAGGGTCGGATTAGGACAAGTCAGCATGGATTTAGTAAGGGGAGGTCGTGCCTGACAAATCTGTTAGAGTTCTTTGAAGAGATAACAAATAGGTTAGACCAAGGAGAGCCAATGGATGTTATCTATCTTGACTTCCAAAAGGCCTTTGATAAGGTGCCTCACGGGAGACTGCTGAGTAAAATAAGGGCCCATGGTATTCGAAGCAAGGTACTAACATGGATTGACAATTGGCTGTCAGGCAGAAGGCAGAGAGTTGGGATAAAAGGTTCTTTTTCGGAATGGCAACCGGTGACGAGTGGTGTCCCGCAGGGTTCAGTGTTGGGGCTACAGCTGTTCTCTTTATATATTAACGATCTAGATGATGGGACTGGGGGCATTATGGCTAAGTTTGGCGATGATACAAAGATAGGTGGAGGGGCAGGTAGTATGGAGGAGGTGGGGAGGCTGCAGAAAGATTTAGACAGTTTAGGAGAGTGGTCCATGAAATGGCTGATGAAATTCAACGTGGGCAAGTGCGAGGTCTTGCACTTTGGAAAAAAGAATAGAGGCATGGACTATTTCCTAAACGGTGACAAAATTCATAATGCTGAAGTGCAAAGGGACTTGGGAGTCCTAGTCCAGGATTCTCGAAAGGTAAACTTGCAGGTTGAGTCCGTAATTAAGAAAGCAAATGCAATGTTGTCATTTATCTCAAGAGGCTTGGAATATAAAAGCAGGGATGTACTTCTGAAGCTTTATAAAGCATTAGTTAGCCCCATTTAGAATACTGTGCGCAATTTTGGGCCCCACACCTCAGGAAGGACATACTGGCACTGGAGCGGGTCCAGCGGAGATTCACACGGATGATCCCAGGAATGGTAGGCCTAACATACGATGAACGTCTGAGGATCCTGGAATTATATTCATTGGAGTTTAGGAGGTTGAGGGGAGATCTAATAGAAACTTACAAGGTAATGAATGGCTTAGGTAGGGTGGACGTAGGGAAGTTGTTTCCATTAGCACGGGAGACTAGGACCCGGGGGCACAGCCTTAGTATAAAAGGGAGTCACTTTAGAACAGAGATGAGGAGAAATTTCTTCAGCCAGAGAGTGGTGGGTCTGTGGAATTCATTGCCACAGAGGGCGGTGGAGGCCGGGACATTGAGTGTCTTTAAGACAGAAGTTGATAAATTCTTGATTTCTCGAGGAATTAAGGGCTATGGAGAGAGAGCGGGTAAATGGAGTTGAAATCAGCCATGATTGAATGGTGGAGTGGACTCGATGGGCCGAATGGCCTTACTTCCGCTCCTATGTCTTATGGTCTTAATTCAAAGACGAATCAATTCCGATGCTTTTGTAACCCTGAAAAGCAATCAGAAATAAGTTCCCTGAGACAGCAGTGTTTGGAAAACAAATGTAGTTTTAAGGGATTTATATTTGTATTGGTAAACATTAGAATAAGGTATCGTTTTAAGTAGGTTTAATTTAATGTTCCAGTGAAAGGAAGGGTAAAACCTAGAGATAGATAGATTCATGTTAGACAAAATGTTTGTATGTGTGGGTCTTGGTTCTATTCAAAATGTGTTAGCAGTGGTGGCTTCGCAACTGGGGGTCTTGGAAGGTAGAAAAGCTTTTAAGTTTTAGTTTTAGCTGGATATATTGTTGTTGAAGTCAGGACACCGGGGAGTGAACATCTTCCTGGACTGTACAGGATGGGAGCTTTAAAGAGGCAGGTTCCCGAAGAACCATTTACTGTCCAGATAACCAGGGATTTGGGACAGAATGAATGTTTTAAAATGACTGAAGGTATGAAAAAAAATATGAAGGTATTGTTCAGAAGAATTTAAGGAAGAGTAAACAAAATGTTCTGAGTTAAAGAGACAATTGCAGTAATCAAAGTTAAAGTGGGAAATCAGAATACAGAGGTAAATCAAAACTTTGAATCTATTTTAGTAGAGTCTGGGAATCAATGGTTAAAGAAATTGTGAATAGTTTGTATAGTAGTCAAGACAAAGATATCCGGAAGGTGTGACGTAAAACCTGGATACTGGTCCACTGTTAACGGTGGATTGGAAACTTTGTTTAAGAGAGTAATTTGGAAAACCTGGACTGGATTTTAAACTGTAAACCACTTATGGAAAGCATTATTGTGAAAGAAGATTTAAACGCATGCTTTGGGAGTAGATTTGGAAACTCTCGTATGACAATCATATGGGGAATTCTGAGGAGAAATCTACAGACACTAACTTGGGTTCAGAGCGGAATGTATATTTGACCACAACCAATCTCTGTGCTTAAAGGGATTTTCTGAGTTAATGAGACATTGCAATTTAAAAGATACTTTGTAATCTGTGTTGATCTTAAAATCTATGTGTATTTGGTAAGCTAAGGAGGGAATAAAGGAGTAGTGTATCATAACCCAATTTTTTATGTTCAATAAATTATTCTTTTTGTAGTCTAAACTAATTAGCAGCCCTTTGGCTCTGTTTGACCACACCTTCTGAAGAAAATAGTAACGGTTACGGTCTTTTGAGCCTGGAGTCGTCCCATCCAGTTATAACATCAACTGGGATCGTAACAACAGTGACCATGAAGTTTATAATCAAACATCTGACACATCTTTGGTTTGCAACAACATCTGCCTCCTCCTGGAACTTATCCAGGCACAATTGCAATGCATTTGCACTCATTGCACTAGCCAGCAACTGGCAAAGGTTAGTGACCTCTGGGAAAAAAAACTCCAGACACTCAAGATAGTTCCATACTAATTCTTCACTTTCCCTAATTTATCTTAGTCAAATAATCTCTTCACGTGGACACAGATTAGTAGTCCTTTCATCATTTTATATACTTCAAACAAATCATGCAGAAGTCTATGGTTTACTAGAGGAAATAGACTCAGCTCTCTGAGCTCATCTATTTAATTTGTTGCAATCTCATTCCATTTTAATCTGTGTATAAAAGTTTTGTTCTCAACCTCAGTACACATAGCTAAGTGGGGTACTTACTTTTCTCTACCCAACTCTCACAAATACCTTTGCTCTGAAGAGAGAGTCATTACAATTATCTGTTGTTTTGGATTCTTATTTAGATATTAATGTAACATTACAATGCTCAACTTTGTTTAAAATCTAAATTTGTGGCATGTGAAAAACCACTAAAGGTGTGATGAAAAGGCATCCAAACTGTTTCATATATAGGAATTAAAAGACCAGAGTGTCATAATATCCACTCATGTATAGAATGAGATGCAGACAGGCAGTGATTGACACATAGGATGACCAGTAAACATACAACACAGCAGAGCCAATCACCAGACAGGACACTACCACTATAAAGCCAGAGGGCACTAGTTTTCCCGCTCTCTCAGGACCCAGCTACTGAGACAGTCAGAGTCCACGTGCTATCAAGCACAAACACCATGCGGTAGCTAGTAAGTCTGGTCAGGCTACTACAAGGTCACTAGTCAGATCAGCATAGTGTCGACCCACAGCTGAATATGTACAGCAGTTTATCTAGTTGAATAAAACAGTGTTGGATCTTCTCCTGTGTTAGATGTCTGTTTCTAACTTCCCTGCATCGAGTGCAGTCCACATCGCACCAACCTGCCTAACACATCACAGAGCACCGCTGTTTTTTTTTATTGGCACATCAGAATTTGATGTAGAGGCTGGGGAAGGACTTTTTATATGTATTAATGCTCTCAAAACACAATGGTGAATTTCTGAAGTGTTCTCCAGCTCATTAATTTGAACCATTAGGGTTCCCACTGGTCCTCTGCTGAAGGCAAATGAACGGGAGATTCAGCAGAGAGGTTCACCCCCATTATAAATATAGTGCCGTGGCTGTCATAATATACACCAGTATACCATGGTGCAGACACACACTGATGGACACACAGTGGGACCAATCAACATACACAACACCGCAGCCAATCACCAGTGAGAGCACATGCATTATAAAGACAGGGGGCATCAGAGTTCCCGCTCATTCGAGTAGCAGCTAGCTGGGAGCACAGAGCTCACAGCCTGCAACACAGACATTCACCATGTGCTGAGTGCATCAACTGGTTAGGACAAGGCAAAGGTCTTTAGTTAAAGCTTGTATCATTTTTACCCACAGTTCAAGTATGTTTAAACAGTTAATCTTTAAATAAAATAGTGTTGCACTACTTCAAGTGTTGGTGACCTGTATGTGATCCAGAACACCCAACACATCATGATACCAGGTGTGGTTGCATACTAGCACTTCTTAGACCTACCTGCAAGTGATCTGCCTTCCGCCAGCATTCCGCCATCCTGCAACATGGATAACATCAGCCCGCCGCCGCCGCTCCGCATCGCCGGCAACCTCGGGGCCAACTGGAAGATTTTCAAACAGCGCTTCCAGCACTTCCATGGACAGGGAGGGAGCCTCGGACACCAGAAAGATTGATCTTCTCCTCTCCACGGCCGGGGACCATGCCATCCACATTTTCAACTCTCTCACCTTTGCAGATGACGAAGACAAGACGAAGTTCAAGACGGTTCTCCTCAAATTTGACACTCACTGCAGCGTAGAGGTGAATGAAAGTTTTGAATGCTACATGTTCCAGCAGCGTTTGCAGGGTAAGGACGAACCTTTTCAATCCTTTCTAACGCACCTCCGCATCCTTGCGCAATCTTGCAACTACGGGCCCACCTCCAACTCCATGATCGTTTTTGGTGTTCAGTCGGACCCCCTACGTCAGCAGCTCCTCAAAATAAAGCAACTCACTCTAGCGACCACCATCGAGACCCGTGTCCTACATGAAAATGCCACCAGTCGGTACTCCCATATACAAGCGGCTGAAACGGAGCGGTCCCCTTGAGGCGGAATGGGTCCAAGTGATTGAGCACCTCCAGGGCCTCAGCCTGGATGAGGGCGGCCATTTCGCGTGCTTTTCGCAGACTCCCGCGCTTGTATGCACCAAACGAGGGGACGACGACGTGGAGGAACGTAATGTGCAGACGCGCACCACGCATGACCACACCGCACATGCGCGGTGACGCAGCGAACGTGCTGACGTCACGACGTGCGGCAACTGTGGCTCTGCCCATTTAAAGCGGCAATGCGCTGCAAAATCTCGACAATGCCTACGATGTGGAAGACTTGGCCACTATGCTGCCTACTGTCGAGCAGCTCAGCCTGCCAATTCATATTGCTTCAGCCAGCCTCGCAGGAATGTTCAGGCAATTCAACCCACAGTCACCGAGTCCGGTTCCGACCTCCCACACAGCAGTGACACCGAGGACCCGAAGGCACCTTTTCGAGTCGGTATCGTAACGAAAAACAGGATGTCTCCGAAGCAAAGACACCAGCCGTTGTCAGTATACAGCATCGATCCAGACGATGAGTGGTGTGCCACCCTGACGGTCAACCGGTCCCAAATCCGATTCTGCCTGGACACTGGTGCCCCCGCCAATCTCATGGCGTGGTCTGCTTTCCAAAGCCTTCGTGTCAAACCAACCATTCTTCCATCGGCCTGCCAGCTATTGGACTACAATGGCAACATCATTCCTGCTACCGGCTCATGCCAACTCGAAGTGATGCACAAGTCACAAAAAGCCATCCTTCCTTTCGAGATCGTGGACTCCTTGAAGGTTTCTCTGCTTGGCGCACAGGCGTGCAAGCTGCTAAACCTCGTTCAAAGAGTTCACTCTCTCTCTCCTGATGGCACATCTGCCCTCTAGGATGCTGACTTCAGGGCGCAACTCAGCGCCATCATCGACCAGCACCGTGACGTCTTCGAAGACATGGGCACGCTCCCATGTACTTACAAGATCCTACTCAGACTCTGAACGCCATGCCTGTGGTGCATGCACCTCACGGAGGCCCAGCACCCCTCAAGGACCACCTCAAGCAGCAGCTGCAGGACC